>NC_080474.1:3445000-3755000 GCF_030265055.1 Doryrhamphus excisus
AATATTATAATTTTTCCCCAACCTCATTTTCCATAAATTCGAACTTTATTTTGTTTTGTTTCTCATAGTATTATGTTTAAAATATTTTTTTTCTTTAATATTTCAACTCTATACTGATAGAATTACATAGTTTTTCCTCACAAATTTCACTTGGGATTTATTCTTGTAAAATTATAGTATTTTTTTCCCCCCATTTCTGTTTTGGTATTTCCAACCTATTTCAGCTTTCTTAATTTAATCAAAATTTTCTTTTTGTAATTATGACTTTTTCCCCAAATTTTGATATTATTCCTGTAACATTATAACTTTTTCCACAACCTGGAAATTTTTGGAATGTGGGAGGAAACCGGAGTACCCGGAGAAAACCCACACAAGCACACAGAGATGGCCGAGGGTGGAATTGAACCCTGGTCTCCTAGCTGTGAGGTCTGCACACTAACCACTGGACTAGACCACCGTGCTGCCCACAACTTTTTTTCTTAATATTTTAATTTTATTCTTGTAAAATTACTGTTCAATTGTGGTTCCTTGTTAAAATATATTTTTAGAATGTGTCGCAGACCAATAACGGCCCCCGTGGCGCAGTGTGGACACCCCTGTTTTCAACCCTTTTGACGAGACGGCAAAGGAAGTAAAAAGCAAAGAAATGTACTTCAGTATCCTGGCTCGGCTGATCCGGAGCCTCCATGGTCTTCCTGGTCCAGCATGAGTGGGGTTCATTCACATTGTCAGAAGAAGCGTCCTCCTGTACTGAAAGGCATCGCGATGCTGTTTAGTGGCTCCTGATTGCAAGCGAATAAATGGCCAAGCGGCGAGCGTCAGCCGGATGCCAGATGTGCGCCGAGGGCTGCGAGCGCAAAGAGAATAGCCCGCAGACGCTTTTAATGAAGAAAGTGGTGGAGCGGGGCGGAGAGAGGGAGCGTAAAGAGGCGTGGAGGAACAAGGAGATAAAAGAAGCTGTTGAGTGCATCAAAGGTCTGCTAATGACAAAAGATGCCATTATGGTTTAGGCGGCCTTTTGTTTCAGCTTCCTCACACCTGCAGCTGGTGGTGGTGGTCGTGTGGTGGTGGTGTGGGGGGGGGGTCTTTTTAACATTAGCATGCACAGAAAAGAACAAGACTTTTGCTCTCCTTGACGTGCAAAAGAGGCCACCATCTTGGTGCAACAGGGAAACAATACCAGCAGAATGTAAAACGCTCTTATCCTGTACGCCATGAAATTTACTGACTTGAAAGTTTTTTTCCTCGCCGCCTCCGGGGCTGGACTGGGATTTGACAAATCAGAGCGTGAAATTGTGATTAGCCCTTCTCAGTTTGTAGAGCAGGGAGGGCACGGGCAGGCTTGGCATGGCCAAAGGTGGAACCTGTTTGGTTTTTTTCGCCTCGCCGCCGCGTTCCCAGATGGAGCCACCAGCTGCCTCTGAAGAAACGCTGGATGGGGAAACAGTGTGAGAACCTCCTTTCGGCTGGGATGCGTAACGGAAAAGTTGTCATCGCCGAGGGGGGACGGCAACATTTGGACACGAGTCAAAATAAAAGACTGCTGGGCCAACCATACTTCATATTATGGATCCCTAAGCACACCTTCATTGGATACCTTATTTGCCTCACAAACATATTATTTCAATCAGGGGTCTCCAAAGTGCTGCTCAGGGGCCATTTGTAGGTCGCGGCTGTTTTTATTCCGACCCGTGACACATAAAAAATGATGTTTTTTTTTCTTTTCTGACCGATAAATGTTGTTACATCGTTGTAAGATAAGATATTTTTTTAAACACCAAGTTCCACTGACGTCAACATAACCCGGACCTCCTTATATGGGCATGTCCAGACACTGTGACACTGTGGGCTTACCTCTGTTGTCAAAGAGTTCACCCTGTTAGCACGTTTAGCAATGGCTCCCAGGAAATGTTTGTTGCGTGTGAGGTTTGCCAAAGAAGCAAGCATCAGGCAGAAGTGGTTGGAGTTCTCATTCCCGGCTAGCAAGAGAAAAATATGCTAATTTGTCAGTGGACATGCGAACATGGCCCAATACGAAGCCGGACTATCCACCAAACTGTTGCTGAAGCTCCAACACTTTTTTAGTTAGTTATTGGTTGTGTTGAAAAGCCAGAAGAGCAAACTCTAAGTCATAATTTATCCGCCTGTACTGGCAAAAAATTAGGAAGTGGGTTTCGGAAGCTGTCTGGAAGTCCTCAGAAGTGCTTGGGAGTATGATGAATCACAGCAGTGAGGGCTCAGTAAAAGGCGTACCTGGAGGAGGGCCGAGGGTGGGGTAAATTAAACAGACCATTCGGACGGGAGGCAGGGAACCCAAGGAAACACTGCAGGAATAGGTGCAGAGTCTAGAAGATCTAGAAAGAAAGATTTTTGTGCGGGTTATTGTGTGTAGCTGCTCAATAGGAGTCCACAACTCAATACAAAGGACTGAAAATGAGCATAATAGGTCCCCTTTGACAGGTAAGTATGGTTCCAGTAGTAATTTTATTTTAATTTTAAGTATTTTTTAAAGTAAAAATGTCAAGAAAAAGAGTTATCTGATGAGAAAAAGTAATAATTTTACGAAAATAAAAATAAAAAATTTTTTGCAGCATAAAGTTTTTTTTTTAAGTCATAATATTCAGGTTGTGGAAAAAGTTCTAATGTTAGGACAATAAAGTCAAAATAATATGGGAATAAAGTCATAATTACTAGAGGAAAATTTACAAAAAGAAAATTGAAATAGTGGGGGGGGGGTCTATAAACAGTCTGTTTATAAGAATAAAGTCAACATATAAAGAAGCAAATTATGAAGAAAAATAATTTCATTTTAGTTATTTGAAGCTGTCATTTTTGGAAAATTAAGTTGGGTATTAATCATAATATTATAAGAATAAAGTCAATATATTATAAATGTCATCATATTACAAAAAATTTTAAAAAATACAAAGATTATTATAGAAAAAAATGTAAAATATTTAGAAACATTTAAGAAGAAAATATTAATATTAATTATATGCATTTTCATCTACGTATATATGACAATGCTGAGATGCACAAAAATATATATATACTATATATGATATAGTTGTGTATTATATACTATAATATATATATATATATGTTAGTATTACTTCTTCTAACCGACACCAACAACGTTGTTCTTCTCAAAGTCAATATGATAACAATAACTGATAACAATAACTTCTTAAAATGTACATTTTAGTTATGAGTGTCGTTTGTGTACACCTGGAGGTAAGAAGGACAGGAAGGAAGTAGGATACTAGGATAGGATAGTAGGATATCACCAAGTGTACCTGTTGGGTTGATAAATATCATTCACCTTTACTTCTGAACATGATTATGATTGTTGTTGTTATTATTATTATGAGTATTAGTATTATTATTAAGAAGCTTTTGACAGCTTTTGGTTGTTGCACGAGGAGAATCCCCTCTTCAAGGTGGGATTATGACATCCAGGGTGGGCTGCTTGAAGGTATATGACCCGCCCCGCCCCGCGTGACCCCCAGGCCAAGCTGCACTTTGCCAAGTCTTTGGCGTTTGTTGGTGAATATGCACACATCTCCCACTTCATAGACCAGAGGGGTCGAGAGGGGACGGGGTTGGGGGGTTTGGGGGGTGGTGTGTGTGCTTGTATCGCATTGCAGGGAAAATTAGGGGAGAGCAAAGTCTGAGTTTGTGTGCTGCGAACAATGGCAGCTTTCTGTCAGACGGCAGCTTCAAAGCGCTGCTGAGTGACTGCTTGGAGTTCCACTTTGTTGTCCATCACTGAGGAAATTCACAGATGTTTTCTCGTACGAGACACCATTATGGCAGCTCAAGTACCCCCTTGCCTCCAGCGTCACTCCTTCACTCCCTGCCCCCCCCAACCACCCTTAGCCCTTGTTCTCTCTCTCTCTCACACACACACACACACAGGATACAACCCATCACACCCCCTTCTCACCCCTACACTCCCATATCGCTAGTTGGAGACTTTTACGTCTGTCTCATAGCAGACAATACAGAACTTCCTTTTAAGCCATCCAACTGCCACAACTCCTCAAAAGCACATTTCAACTTTATAATCACACACAAATACACAAATGAAAGGATACAACTTGGCCATTCTCATATTTTGAAAAGCAACATATGTAGATATGCTAACAAGTTGTATAGTTCAAGAAAAAACGCCATCTCAGCTTCAGGTGGAAAAATACCGACTGTACCTATTATTACTGTCAACTTCAGTCTTGTGACTTTTTGGTTGTTTTTTTTTTATGTCAAAATATTTCAACTTTTTCTTTAAATAATCTTCAAACAAGACCTCACAGCTAGGAGACCAGGGTTCAATTCCACCCTCGGACATCTCTGTGTGGAGTTTGCATGTTCTCCCCGTGCATGCGTGGGTTTTCTCCGGGTACTCCGGTTTCCTCCCACATTCCAAAAACATGCTAGGTTAATTGGCGACTCCAAATTGTCCATAGGTATGAATGTGAGTGTGAATGGTTGTTTGTCTATATGTGCCCTGTGATTGGCTGGCCACCAGTCCAGGGTGTACCCCGCCCAACACCCCCTGTGACCCTTGTGAGGAGAAAAGCGGTATAAAATGAATGAATGAATGAATTAGATCACAGGGTTTAGATGAATTAATCAGGGTTAATCATTATTATAAGTATGTCTGAAATATGCCAGGATTATTACTGGATATTAGTATGTATTACCATGCAGAGTTGCTTAAGTTGTTACATTTAGGTGTGCTCGGAAATCCCAGCAACAACGCTCATAGGTATGAATGTGAGTGTGAATGGTTGTTTGTCTATATGTGCCCTGTGATTGGCTGGCCACCAGTCCAGGGTGTACCCCGCCTCTTGCCCGAAGACAGCTGGGATAGGCTCCAGCACCCCCCACGACCCTCGTGAGGAAAAGCGGTAGAAAATGAATGAATGAATGAATATTTCAAAATCCATCTTGATTAATATTTGTACTTTTTCATGTATTTTTATAAAGATTATATTTTGACTTTATTCTGATAAATTCCCATAATATTTTGACTTAAATAGAAAAAAAAAATCCTCATAATATTACAAGTTTATACTTTTTGTGAGAATAAGATTCCACACAGAGATGGCCGAGGATGGAATTGAACTAGGCTCTCCTAGCTGTGAGGCCTGCGCGCTAACCACTCAACGTGCTTATTAGTAAAGATATATATTTTTTCTTTCCCCCCTCCATGGGGGTACCAGAACCGCCACTGGTGGGGAGTGAACAATGGCAACTAAAAAGAGAACGGGAAGGTTCTGGACCCGAATCTAATCTAGTCTTTCCACCGCTCACTTTTATCGCAAATCAGCGTCCAGCTAGTAGGAGTTTCTTGGGGGGGGGCATATCAATTACTCACCATTGACTGGTGGTCCTGCAATTTAGCCCCAGGGAAGTGGGGACCATCAAAGCCAGGTTGAAACCCAAACCATTTTGGATGTTTGACTATTTCCCTATAACCTGTTAGCATATTAATTGTCACTAAATATGACGTTAAGCAGATGCTGATATTGATTTGATGCTTTTATTTCTTTTTGTCTCTCTTCTGCAGATTGCCTTCTTCAACCAGCAAAGTCCACCTGAAACCAAAAAAAAAGCATCCACACTCTTCATGTGTTGCACATTTCTATTTATTTATGGCAAACTGCTGTTTTGTATGACCTCAAATACAGTCAATGTGCTTCCACTGTAACGTGTTGTTTTCCTGCAAGTTTAGATTATGGATATTGGAATATCGATACTTCCGATACCAGCTTTTCATGCTGTAAAATCCATCCTCAAACGAAAATATTGATACTTTCATTTAGGAAGGCTCTGAGCGGGGTTTTATGCTGCCGATACTAAACCATCTATGAGTTTATGTAATCAGACAATACCAATCACATTGATTAATATAAATGTTAAAATGTACGACTGGCTATATTAGGGTTTTTTTCTTGACAGAGCTACTTTAACAAAATGAAAATGGTCCAGAACTACAATTTTTTGTTTATTTTCTTAGCTTATTTCAATCCTTATTTCAATATGCTTGTTTTACCGGAACATGACAAAATGCTGGTACTCACAACTCATTGTGTATTCCACAATGCCTTTATTAGTATTTAGTAGTATTGACCCTTGGAACCATGAAATTTTTGACAAAAAGATAATTGACTTAATTGAAAATCACTGGGGCGGCACGGTGGTCTAGTGGTTAGACCTCACAGCTAGGAGACCAGGGTTCAATTCCACCCTCGGCCATCTCTGTGTGGAGTTTGCATGTTCTCCCCGTGCATGCGTGGGTTTTCTCCGGGTACTCCGGTTTCCTCCCACATTCCAAAAACATGCTAGGTTAATTGGCGACTCCAAATTGTCCATAGGTATGAATGTGAGTGTGAATGGTTGTTTGTCTATATGTGCCCTGTGATTGGCTGGTGACCAGTCCAGGGTGTACCCCACCTCTCGCCCGAAGACAGGCTGGGATAGGCTCCAGCACCCCCGTGACCCTCGTGAGGAAAAAAGCGGTAGAAAATGAATGAATGAAAATCACTTGGGGGGTGGCACGGTGGTCTAGTGGTTAGGGCGCCCCGTGCATGCATGGGTTTTCTCCGGGTACTCCGGTTTCCTCCCACATTCCAAAAACATGCTAGGTTAATTGTCCATAGGTATGAATGTGCGTGTGA
The DNA here is from genome assembly GCF_030265055.1 of Doryrhamphus excisus. Taxonomy (NCBI): domain Eukaryota; kingdom Metazoa; phylum Chordata; class Actinopteri; order Syngnathiformes; family Syngnathidae; genus Doryrhamphus; species Doryrhamphus excisus. The sequence continues at coordinate 3,451,684 of NC_080474.1, forward strand.
ATGGTTGTTTGTGTACCCTGCCTCTCGCCCGAAGACAGCTGGGATAGGCTCCAGCACCCCCCGCGACCCTCGTGAGGAAAAAGCGGTAGAAAATGAATGAATGAATGAATGAATATTTCACTCTCAAAACAGAAGAGCTTCCAGTCGCTAATAAAAAGACGTAAGTATAACATAAAAGTCATCTTTTCAGATGATCTTGAACAGATTCCGTGTTGAAACTTGCATCACATCAGGTCTTCATGTGAGGCCCTAAGCGCCAATCAGCAGTGTAACCAAATAAATGATATCTCCCTTTGAGCCGCTCACTTCAGAACTAAATTCAACTTCTTATATTTTCATGCATTTCAATGGGACTCCAGCTGAGGGGACGGATTTGGCCGGGGCGGCACTTTGAAATAGTTAGGGAGAATTTACCCAACACAATGCCTGCTCCCCGAGGTAATCGACTTGCAGAAAACCTTTACGCTCTTATGGCCGTGCTTCATGTTTGACAGGGTCACCTCAGCAGTTGGAAGCTCCAGTCCAGTTTCCCTGCCGCATACTAAGAAGCCGAGCGCAGGGACTTGATGCCGGACCGTTATGAGGGTGAAGGCGTGTAAGATACGGTATGAGCCTGCAGCTCATCAGTCTTCCGATCTCAAGAATGATTTTATGGATTCTAACTTCTAACTGCTCGGGCAGCCATTGAGTAATCAAGCCGCTTTTTCCTCACGAGGGTCGCGAGGGTGCCTATCCCAGCTGTCTTTGGGCGAGAGGCGGGGTACACCCTGGCCAGCCAATCACAGGCCACATATAGACAAACAACCATTCACACTCACATTCATACCTATGGACAATTTGGAGTCGCTAATTAACCTAGCATGTTTTTGGAATGTGGGAGGAAACCGGAGTACCCGGAGAAAACCCACGCATGCACGAGATGCCTGAGGGTGGAATTGAACCCTGATCTCCTAGCTGTGAGGTCTGCGTGCTAACCACTAGACCACCGTGCCGCCCAAAATGATCATTATTAGTCACAAAATCCGCAGAATCGGCGGAATCTCCACACTGATATGAAACCTGCCCCTTTAAGGGTAAACATTGTTTTGTTCTACCAGCTGTAAGGAACAATAAGACTCTCAAGTAAGGTTTAATATGCATACATTTCTTCTCATAATAATACCCCCCGCCCCCCCACAATCATCCATAGATGGTCAATAGCTCATGAATATGCTGATGTTTTTAAAATAAAGCCTCTCCAACATGTCCCTGGTCTTCCCCAAGGCCTCCTACCGGTCAGACATGCCATTAAGACCCCCCCAAAGGAGGCGTCTGGGAGGCATCCTGAACAGATGCCCGAGCCACCTCATCTGGCTCTTCTCAACGGAGGAGAAGTAGCAGTATTACTACAGTGACGGTGCTTCTCACCTTATCTCTAAGGGAGCACCCAGGGAAGCTCATTTCAGCAATCTTGTCCTTTTGGTCCATAAGTGATGGTCGGAAGGTAAATGGACCGGTAAACTGAGAGCTTTGCCTTTCAGCTCAGCTCCCTCTTCACATGGAGTCCGCATCTCATCTCACTCTACTTAAACTCCTCCACTTGGGGCAGGATCCCACCCCCAACTCCGGAGCTGGTACTCCACCATTTATATTAAAGCCACCAGAGAATAAGCATAATTGATTAAATAATGATGGTGGAAGGGCGGCACGGCGGTCTAGTGGTTAGCGCGCAGACCTCACAGCTAGGAGACCAGGGTTCAATTCCACCCTCGGCCATCTCTGTGTGGAGTTTGCATGTTCTCCCTGTGCATGCGTGGGTTTTCTCCGGGTATTCCAAAAACATGCTAGGTTAATTGGCGACTCCAAATTGTCCATAGGTATGAATGTGAGTGTGAATGGTTGTTTGTCTATATGTGCCCTGTGATTGGCTGGCCACCAGTCCAGGGTGTACCCCGCCTCTCGCCCAAAGACAGCTGGGATAGGCTCCAGCACCCCCGCGACCCTCGTGAGAAAAAGCGGTAGAAAATGAATGAATGAATGATGGTGGATAATGTTTACAGTGAAAAATGCGTATGCACGTTTCACCCACCCAAAAGGAGGGTCCTCTTTGCATCAGTCCCTCTCATTTTCAGGTCCAGGAACCCCCGTCCATGCATTCGCAACCTCCAGCCTCCAACAGTCTCTTCTATGGCTTGGCATCCAAATGTGGAAAAAAGTAGTACAACTGTCACACATCACTCCCACGCTGGATCCCTCACCACCGCCTAATAACCCCCCCCCCCCCCCCCCCCCACCTGCAGACACACATCAGCCAATGCCAACCTCCGTTCCCTCCCCGTCAGGATCTAACCAGCACTCCTCCCCCCTCAAAACAGCTTCATCAGAGCCATAGCAGCTTCCACACAACATCAAGGCTTCCAGCATGCCTTGTGACGTAGTACTAAGTATTTGTACTTGTTGCACAGTGACAATACCTGGGCTCAAACCCCCCACCCCTGCCCCAGCATTCCTTCACACGCAAGCACCATCCCAACACTGTCCCAGAATATTTCCCAGGAAGACTTTATCCCGCTTTTCCCTGTCAGTGTGCTTGTTTATATGTAACAAAGCCAGCTTTTATAGGCAGTGCTTGCTCAAGGGCACTTCAGTTATGAAGTGTTTTGTGCATACAAGTCTCTTTTACGGCTGGGGGACTCAAACCCGAGGATTTTTAGTCACAAGTTTCATCCCATTTCAGAAACCAACATTCCAAATAGAATATGTATTCAGCATTTTTTTAATATTGGTTTTCATGATAGGGGAAAAAAATCTGATATCGCATTTTTATGTTGATATTGGGACATGTTGGGATAATTCTTGGACATCCCTAATAATAATAATAATAATAATAATAATAATACAATTATTTAAATGAATAACCTTACAATACATATTTAAATTGTATTAAATGAATAAATAAAATTGTTGACATAAAAATCTTTCATTTCTGTCAAATCCCATTCCAAAAAGAGCGGTGCATGGTCTTACGATTTTATGGTACTACAAGTTGTTATTCATTCATTTTCTACCGCTTATCCTCACGAGGGTCGTGGGGGTGCTGGAGCCTATCCCAGCTGTTGTCAGGCGAGAGACAGGGTACAACCCCTGGACTGGTGGCCAGCCAACCACAGGGCACATATAGACAAACAACCATTCACACTCACATTCATACCTATGGACAATTTGGAGTAGCCAATTAACCTAGCATGTTTTTGGAATGTGGGAGGAAACCGGAGTACCCGGAAAACCCATGCATGCACGGGGATAACATGCAAACTCCACATAGAGATGGCCGAGGGTGGAATTGAACCCAGGGCTCCTAGCTGTGAGGTCTGCGTGCTAACCACTGTGCAGCCCTACAAGTTGTTATTTCCCTGGTAATGGGATTTGCCTAAATATTTAACCTTAATGTAATGTACAGTCTGTGTAAAGTCTTGGCAATCCATGTTGTTCTACATGCAATGACGTGCTTGTAAATATTGATCAAAAGTAACATAACCTGACATGTTGAAGTTGACGTCTTATCTATAGTATCCTGTATCTATTCTAACTTCCACGTAACTTCATCCCATGTAAATAAGATGTTTCACTGCAACTCGTCAGTTGCACTACACTTGATGGAAAAACCAGCTTAATTGCCGCTAGCTGGGCCTGATGTGGTTTCAGTGTTGCTGTTGTGATGTTGTGGCTTCCATGGCTCCAGCCCAGCAGGACTCATGATTGTGTGTGTGCAAGGAAAGCCGTGGGAGAGGACTGAGAACATTAATCCCTTCAAAGGAAAACCTCTCATACAAATATCTGCCTCTCCAAACGAGTTGAGAGTACAGTGATTGTTTCTGACGGGGGGAAGCTTGATGACGATGGCGGAGCTGATATTGCAACTGTACTAACTGGCGTTGTTGTAAGAGTGAGCTACAGTTATGGTAATGGTAATGGTAATGGTAATGGTAATTGTTTTATTTCATTTGAACATGCATCAGATTACAATTGAGTGCATCCCATAATAAGTTCACAGTTCCACATGTCCAAAAGGAGTAGGAAGAAGCAAAGCTTATTAAATCCTACCCTTCCATCTGGTACTTTTACAATCAGTAACTGTTACATTTGTTCACTTCCTGCTTTCCATAATACAGTTAAAGTTTTTTTTTTATAATTATTTTTAATAATAATAATAAAATAGTGATATGAGCATCCGATGACATAATGGGTACCATAGTAAGTGTCAATATAGTGATATATATATAGCACATCATGACTGGTTCAAGACTCTTCATCCTTGTATTTAGCAAACATCAACTGCTTCACAGAGAGCACAAGGACTCACTTTCCAAAAATTACAGCCTATTTTCTAATAATATTACGATATTTACAAAAATTATAATTTAACATTTTTCCTTTGAAGGGGGCCTATTATGCCCATTTTTCGGCCTTTTTTATTGAGTCGTGGAATCCTATAGAGCAGCTACACACAATAACCAGCACACAAAGCTGTCGAGATCTTCCACAATCTGCACCTATCCAGCTGTATTGGTTGGGGTTTCGTGGTTCCCGGTTTTAATGTATTCCACCCACGGCCCGCCTCCAGGCACACCCACTCTCCTGAAACATTAAAACTGTTTTTACATTTCTGCTTTTTTAAATTTCCAACTTATTTTTGGAAAATTGTCTTTTGATATTTCTGACTTTATTCTTGTAATATAACATAAATCTCTTCAATATTTCAACTCTATGTTCTCCTCAGGGCGGTCGAGTGGTTAGCGCGCAGACCTCACAGCGAGGAGACCAGGGTTCAATTCCACGGCCATCTCTGTGTGGAGTTTGCATGTTCTCCCCGTGCATGCGCTCTGGACTGTGATACATGGAATGTTTTGGGAGAAAAACCTGTTTATGACCTTCTAAATATGCTTTTTAACATTAGAGCCCTGTAGACATAAAATAGCACCCCTATAGTCACCTCTACACGCATATTACCCAATATAGTAGACATAATAAGGGCAAACAAGACATAAATAGGCTGCACGGCGGACGAGTGGTTAGCGCGCAGGTCTCACAGCTAGGAGACCCGAGTTCAATTCTACCCTTGGACATCTCTGTGTGGAGTGTGCATGTTCTCCCCGTGCATGAGTGGGTTTTCTCCGGGTACTACGGTTTCCTCCCACATTCCAAAAACATGCTAGGTTAATTAGCGACTCCAAATTGTCCATAGGTATGAATGTGAGTGTGAATGGTTGTTTGTCTATATGTGCCCTGTGATTGGCTGGCGACCAGTGCAACTTTTTCTCTTAATATTTTGACTTTATTGTCATTGTCTTCCTGTACATTTTCTTCTTGTAATGGTATAACTTTATTCCTGTAATATTTACATTTTATAGCCATACTGACACTGTAACATTTTCCGCCACCTAATAAAAAAAAAAGGTACAACTCTACCTCCAACAAATACCTGAAGGTGATCTTGTAGGCGTGATGTAACACCCCGCTGATGCTAAAACTTAGCACGCCAACAGCAGCGCTCAGGTCCAACACGTGTTTCTCCGTCGCCGTCGCTCTCCAGATTTTGGTGTCCGAACCCTGTCCCTCACGTCTCCTGTGCTGGATTTAATTTTCCGGGTTTTAATTTGGACTCCAAATCTGCAAAAGAAAACAAAGTTAAAAACGAATAAAACACAAAGTGAGTCAATTAAGAAGAGCAACGCAGAAGCGATGAGAAACTCTCGTATTGAGTGACTTGATTTATCCTCCATGGAGTTCTCTGAGATGTGCAACGATAACAATGTCACATTGTGTGGCTCTTAAGTTCTACTACAAATCCTTAATTACAAAAAGCGGATCAGATGACTGGGGCAGCCAATGGCGGCCTCTCCAGGGCAGCCTGGGGGGGCTTTGATCAGGAAAATCCAATTATTTGTGTATATACATTTCCCACATAGTGATTACTTCATTAATTGTCCCGCCTTTATCTCCTCCCTCCCCCGCCCCCCCTCTGCTAATAATCATCTCCTTTCTCCCGCCACAAACACACCAATAGGAGCTTTGTGGATTCAAAGGATCTGCTTGCCTCCCCTCAAAGAGCCGCCATTCTTTGATGATTGGGCAGCGGCAAACTTCAAAGTCATAAATCTTATTTCTGACTGGCTGGCGGCCCACCAAAGTGCTTATCAAATCCTCTGAAGTGATCCGCCACCCCGTCAGATAGTGCCAGGAGATCTGGGAGAGAGGAAGCGTCGGAGGCTGGCTCCGTACACTTTTTTTTTTCTCCCCTGCCTCCCCTGCCGCCTTTGCTGGCATTTCTAGACGTTAGAAGCGACTTTTTTGGGGCGTATTTCTTCGTGTTTGCTGTCGCCGAGGCGGAGGAGGACCATGGCGGCTGTGGCTGTGCTGCGGAACGAGACACTACACGCTTTTCTGCAGGTTCGTGTCTCAACTTTCTTTTCATATTTCTTCCCAATGGAAATCAATGTTTTTTGTCATAATTTAATAACTGAAACTATGTTTTCAAGCTCATGGAAGTTTAACTTTTAATAACATCAGCGGGTCACTTCTTTAGGTACACCTGCGTAATGTTAAAAAGCGAGCACCACCAGTCAGAAAGTTACTAATTCAACATGATTATTATTTTAAAGATATATAAAAATGAACTTTTTACTTTTTTGCCAAATGTCGTGGATTAAAAAGGGAAAAATTAATAAAAAAAAGTCACCATTTGTTCCAGGACCGGACTCCCAACTCTTCTCCGGAGAACTGCAAGCACTCCCCGCTGGCTCTCTTGGCCGCCACCTGTAACCGAATCGGGCACCACCACCACCACCACCATCCGGCGTCCAGCCCCTCAGACTTCCTCCAGGTTCCCTACGACCCCACCACCCTGGGCTCCCCTTCGCGCTTGTTCCACCCGTGGACTAACGAGGGAAGCCCCCCGAGCAGCCTGGCCAGCAACTCCACTTTCGGACTATCCTCCAAGCCGCAGCCGCTCGGCTCGTTCAGCTCCCCGCACGAGTTGCCCCTCACCCCGCCCGCAGACCCCGGCTACCCGTATGATTTCTCTCCGGTGAAGATGCTTCCGTGCTCCATGCAGTCCACGTGTCCGCCCACGTACGTGCCCGCGGTCAGCTACGCGGCGCCCACCCCCATCCCGCCTGCCATGCCCACTTTCGTCACGGGGCCCACGGGCCTTGTGCCCCAGCAGCAGAGACAGTTGTCCCCCAACCCGGCTGAGGACATCCCGTGGTGGAGCCTCCAGCAGGGCAACCACGTCGCCCACCCGCACCGCTTCCAGCTCCAGCGAGGCCTGGTGCTGCACGGCCACACTGCGGACTTTGCGCAATACCAGACGCAAATCGCCGCCCTCCTGCACACCAAGTCCCCCCTGGCCACAGCGCGTCGCTGCCGGAGGTGCCGCTGCCCCAACTGCCAGTCGGCGTCCACTTCCGGGAGCGACGAGGCCGGCAAGAAGAAGCAGCACGTCTGCCACATCCCAGGTTGCGGCAAAGTGTACGGCAAGACGTCGCACCTGAAGGCGCACCTGAGGTGGCACTCCGGGGAGAGGCCATTCGTGTGCAACTGGCTCTTTTGCGGCAAAAGCTTCACACGCTCGGACGAGCTGCAGAGACACCTGAGGACTCACACCGGCGAGAAGCGCTTTGTGTGCCCGGACTGCTGCAAGAGGTTCATGAGGAGCGATCACCTCGCCAAGCACGTCAAGACGCACCAGAACAAGAGGACCAAGTGCTTGGACAAGACTGGGGAGCACGTCAAGAGGGAGGACTCCAGGAATCACATCATGTGACATTCGTGGCCAAAACAAACACTACAAAAAAAAAGTTCTTGGTGCAATACTTTGAAAAGGTCCACGGTGAGATATCCTCTTCTCCATTTGTCATCTCTGCTGCAAGAGTCTGTGTTGTACTTCAACACAGTACTGTATTTACACAGTACACAGTCTATGAATACAGTACAAGAGAGCAAGACAAGTTTTTGCAACTTGTGTTTTTTTGACGGTTGTCTTCGCTGGAAGATGTTTGCCCTCCATGTAAATAATATTTAATAGCTTTTGTTGAATGAAAGTGTTCCCGATTAAGGTTTTTGCTCCATATGGGGTGTTTTTAAAAGCATGCTCTTGACAAGATTTGCTATTGTTGATATGACCCCGATACAATGTGAGAATAAAGAATATAACATTTATTTACATATCTCGGGATAAATCTTCTAACTGTGGTCGCCAGTTCGGTGACAGGCGGGACTTGTGAGGTCGATCATATCGTAATCAGAAGTCATATCTTTCACTGAGGGGGAAAAAAAACCTCCAAATGTAATATTTAGTGTCGTCACTGAAAGTGAAAAACTTAGCTGCAGTTCATTTTTGTGGTACTTGAATTTTAATTATTATGTCACCGCCAACAGATACATCATATGTTTGCATTGTGCTTGCAGACTTTACCCCCGTTTTAATATTTTTAGTCGTAACATGTAGTAGTACGTAATATTTGCAAATGTTCACACGCTAATGCAAAATTTTTGGGATAACTCTTCTGACGTGTGTCCTGATGTCCCGCCAGTCAATCTGAGAAGTACAGTCGCCCTTCGCTTGTTCCCGCTTTGGATTTTGCCACTTCACTTTATCACAGTTTTTCTATAATATTTGAACAAATAAATCATGCTGTTTCATGCTCACAAAATATTCATATTTTAGCAAATTTTACATCATATGGCTAATTTTACATAAAAATGGCTAAATGAAGTAAACACATTCAAAGACATTGTGATGATATGTAGTCTACATTGATCACTAGGTGACAGGTTGCACAGTCCAGAAACAGGAAGTACAAAAAGAACAATAACAACAATGTGTTATATTATATTATGTCTTATTTATGTCTTTCATTTATTCATTTTCTACCGCTTATCCTCACGAGGGGGTGCTGGAGCCTATCCCAGCTGTCTTGGGTTGTGAGAGGCGGGGTAGACCCTGGACTGGTGGCCAGCCAATCACAGGGCACATATAGACAAACAACCATTCACACTCACATTCATACCTATGGACAATTTGGAGTCGCTAATTAACCTAGCATGTTTTTTGGAATGTGGGAGGAAACCGGAGTACCCGGAGAAAACCCACTCATGCACGGGGAGAACATGTAAACTCCACAGAGATGTCCGAGGGTGGAATTGAACTCAGGTCTCCTAGCTGTGAGACCTGCGCGCTAACCACTCTCCGCCATGCAGCCTATTTATGTCTTGTTTATCCTTATTATGCCTACTATATTGGGTAATATGCGTGTAGAGGTGACTATAGGGGTGCTATTTTATTTCTAGAGGGCTCTAATGGTAAAAAGCATATTTAGAAGGTCATAAACAGGTTTTTCTCCCAAAACATTCCATGTATTCCACATATCACAGTCGAGAGTGGAACCAATGAAGTGCCATTACGGAGGGATTACTGCGTGCAATTAGCGGTATGTTTCTTATTGTGGTACAGCTACTACGTCATGCAGTAATATTGAGCTATGAGTAGGAAGGCAATGCTACAACGTTCATGAGTGAAATGTTCAAAAGAGCGCCGACAACATACTTTGAGTTGTCAGTCTTTGTGAATGTTGTCCAAGTTGAGGCCTGTCCCACATCTTCTACAGGACTCTTCCAGATGTGACTGCAACTGAAACGCAGCCTCACCATGTTTAGTCCCCGGGCACCAGCAGGAGACCACTTCCTGACCTTCCCAGAGTTGGTTACGAGCGTGATGGGGCTCTAACATATCAGAGATGTTTTAAAGTCTACATCACAGCGACAGGTAGCAGTGCAGAGACCTGAGTACTGGACTAATACCCTCCTATATCCTGGTTCTAGCCAGGACTCGAGAAGCAGCATTTTGGATGTAGTGCAACTGGTTTATAGAGCCTGTTGAGAGGCTGTACTACACGTGTGGATTGGTCTGTGGTCCTCCATGATATTGTTGAAGTGGTAAAAAGCTGCTGCTGATGTTATTGATTTCAGGTGACTGTTTAAAGTCATAAGTACAGTAAGTACGTCATATACGGGAAAATCAAAAGATGCAGAGCTAAACCAGACAGTTTGTGTTATCGGTGACGTATTATTAATATTCTCCTTACATTTTTCTCCTTCATTCTTCTTCCTTGCAGTATAATACATTTAATTCTCATAATGTTTTGGCATTTTTGTCATAATATTATAACTTTTATCCATACAAATACCTCTAAAATTGCAACTGTATTTTTTTGTTTTGTTTGCTTCTCATGGTATCATGATTTAATTGACATATTAGTCTTTAATATTTCAACTACTGTTTTCCTCTTAATGTTATGACTTTGTTCTCCTAATATTTTGTCTTCATTCTCAGAACATTACTGCTTTTTTCCAGGTTTGCTGTTTTTTTCTTGTTTAACAGTATAAGAAAACTGCCACAAATGGCCCCCTGGCTGCACGTTGGACACCCCTGATAGAAGTGATTTACTGCAATCAATTACCAATACATTCTGAATGACCTTCTAATCGGTTCTTCTAAGAGTTACCAGCTGCCAAGACGGGGAGAACGTCGTTTCAATTTATGCACTCTTGGCTGAGTACTCAACTCATTTAACAATCTTTGATCGGATATATATATATATATATATTTTTTTTTTTTTAAAGCTAACTACAAGGTTTTAAGGTCTAACAATGGTCCACTTGTTGTTTTAGCCCTAAAACGTGCACGGCGAGGAGTGAAGTTCTACAGCAACGTTTCATCTTGGCTTGGTTTGAAGAAACAAAAGTGAACTTTCCATCCACGTACACGCAGCTTGCTGTTTCAAAGTGACAACGTGACCTTTTTCCGTCCTCAACTGGACCGCTGATAAATCGGGCATCACACGGTGCAGAGTGGTTAGCATGTGGGCCACAAAGTCGGGAGATCGGGAAGATTTGGATTTGATTCTCCGTCTGGCATCTCTGTGTGGAATTTGCATGTTCTCGCTTACACGGGCTTCCTCCCACATTAGGTTCATTAGGTTAATTGGCGACTCCAAATTGTCCATAGGTATGAATGTGAGTGTGAATGGTTGTTTGTCTATATGTGCCCTGTGATTGGCTGGCCACCAGCCAAGGGTGTACCCCGCCTTTCTCCCGAAGACAGCTGGGATAGGTTCCAGCACCCCAGTGGCCCTAGTGAGGATAAGCGGCATAGAAAACGGATGGATGGACAACTGCTCAATCACCCACCATGGGGCCAAAAAAGTTGTGAGTGTCATCAATTTGAGAAAGAAGGTAAGAAACAGGAATGAATTCAATCTCACCTGAATATACAGGAAGTCCACGTCAATAAATCTATCCATTCCTCATTTGTCATTATTTCACTTTGTTTTCTGCATTTTGCAGCTACTGTATAATTATTCTTCATAACGTGTATTTTTTTCTTAATATGTTTGGATGTCTGGAATCGAGTAATTGGATTCACGTTGCACATTCCTGAACAAACTAAAGACGACAATGGAGGTTCCACGGTGATTGGGGTACAGTGCAACTTCCTCTGGTTCCACCTTACGTCGTATTTATTCTCCTTATAACTACATACTCAAATAAATGCATACACTGTATATAAATAATAATAATAATAATAATAGCAAAATAATTAGTCTCAACAGCAATTAAATTATTATTATTATGATTATTATTATTGTCATTATTATGATTATTATTATTATTGTTGTCATTATTATTATAAAAAATAATATCTACATAATTTGCAACCTTTGCATCTGTTTTTTAATTAAATTATATATAATTCAACATTTAAAATAATAACAGAAAAATATTATTTATTTTAAACAATAATATTAGTATTTATTATGAATAATAATATCTACATAACTATCCGTTCTATATTATCTGTTCTAAAATGGTACTGTGACATAATAATTTATTATTCATAATTCATGATTAGTAGTTATTATCACATTAATATTGTGTACACAACTATTGCATGTATTATATGACTATTATTTTAGTTTAATTTTCAATAATTAAACCTAATTATTTCATAGCTAATTGTATTTAGAAAATGTTAATAATATGTATTTTTTAATTTCCTCCAATAAATATTTCCACTTGTCACCATTTTGTGCCTAAAAGTGCGGATTATCTCTTCAGATGCACTATGTATTCCTGTAGTGTATTATTATTGTATGAATGATTTTGTCGTTTGCGTGTATGAATATTGGATGCATATTCTATGAATATGTGTTCAGTCAATGCAGGCTAGCATCGTACTGGCAAAGGTAAAATAACAAGAATGAATAATATGCTAGAATATGAAGAGCCGGTACAGTAGGGACAATAAATGTGAGTGTCTGGGGAGGGGTGTGGGGGGGGGGACAGTATACAAAGGAAATCCCCACAACTGTAACGTCTTGATCCAAATATTATGATCCTATTATGAAGCACAGCGTATATACTGTATGAATGCAGACAGACTTACCCCCCCTTCTACCACCCCCCCAAAAAGAAAGCCTTTGTTTGCCTTCATTGTCCAATAAAAGCATCATTTTCCATCACTGTGGGGGGGCCCCTAATTCACGACTCCTCCTATGGAGCGACTTAAGTGGATCTTGCAGAAACTGACGGAAAGATGTGAAGGGGTCCAAGTTTCGAGGACGTACAGTACAGTACGCGTGTGAGGCGAAGCACCACAAGCTCTATTTGCATAAGAATGATGAAAAAGATGAAAGATTATTCTGAGGTCCAATCAAGGTGACCTTTCATTTTACTGTATGAGCCCTTCAAAAAAGCACTATGCTTATTATTTAAACATACTTCTTTTGATGTGCTCGGGCTTTTTTTTTTGCCATAATTGGAAATCAGCCACAGGTCATGTGATCCTACTCCAGGAAGTGGACTTTAACTTTAGCTCATTGTACAAGTATATGTGTCCATATTGTATTTATGTATAATAAACAATAACTGTTTGTTTTTGGGTGGCACGGTGGTCTAGTGGTTAGCGTGCAGACCTCACAGCTAGGAGACCAGGGTTCAATTCCACCCTCGGCCATCTCTGTGTGGAGTTTGCATGCGTGGGTTTTCTCCGGGTACTCCGGTTTCCTCCCACATTCCAAAAACATGCTAGGTTAATTGGCCACTCCAAATTGTCCATATGTATGAATGTGAGTGTGAATGGTTGTTTGTCTATATGTGCCCTGTGATTGGCTGGCGACCAGTCCAGGGTGTACCCCGCCTCCCGCCCAAAGACAGCACCCCCCGCGACCCTCGTGAGGAAAAAGCAGTAGAAAATGAATGAATGAATGTTTGTTTTTGACGATACCGTCACAAGAATACAATACGGATATGGATTGGCATATGTCAATCCATATCCATATGCGTAATCCATATCCAATAATCCAAGTAATAAACCAATCAGAGAACAATACCTAATACGTACAGTACACACGCGTAACGTCTGCCACATGGAGGTTTACTCTTTAATTCTTCATTTTTCAGCCCTTTGTATTGAGTTTTACACTCCTATAGAGCAGCTAGACACAATAACCACCACGGAAAGCTTTCTAGTTCTTCCAGAATCTGCACCTATTGAGCTGTATTTCTTTGGAATTCATGGTTGCAGTGAAAATGGTCTGTTTTAATGTATTCCACCCAAGGCCACGCCCCCTCTGCTGAGGTTGGTCACACCTGCGAGTGCTTAAAAGGACTTCAGGTTTGTGTCGCTAACTGTGAACGGTATAGGAGTTTATAATAAATGGCGATGTATCTGTTTAAAATGTTGGCTTTTAATGTTGGATTCCGAATCCGATCCGGAAGAAGAGACTGGTAAGTATGGTAAGTAGCTTTAGCATTTTACCGTTAGGTATTCTACAGCATCGGTAGCGTCTAATGTGTCCACTAATTGTGGTGGGAAACAGCTATTAGCAACCCTGCTCCCTGTATGCACACTCTGTATTGCTACACAGACAAGCGCTTTTGCTCCATGACTTACACAAAATAAACCCAGTTAGCTTCAGCAGGTTTGTGCGCTACTCCAGTTGTATAGTGGCCCATGTTCACTAAACAGTCCAGTGTGAAATGCCGTTGACAGATTAAAATGCATTTCTTCTTTCTGGTAGGGAATCAGGAACTTCAACCACTTGTGTCTGATGTTTGCCTCGTTTGGAATTGTACACTAATGTAGCTTTTCTGTAGGAGCCACATAAAGAGAGGAGCAGAGCGGAAAATAAGGTAAGAATTTTACTATATTTTACTTTGTTTTGTGAGGAAATCTGTGCCTGAGTTTTTAAAAGAAATGTTTTATTTTTTCAATCAAAGTTCTAAAGAGGTTTTGTGATGCATTTTTGACATTTTTGCAGTCCAGAAAAACAAATGTATGTAAGTTTTTATATGTTTTGTCAAAATGAAAAAAAGTCACACATTTTGAGGTGACACAAATACATAAACCAAAAAAATCTTACCTAGTACTCCAAAGGGTTACTTCCGTGGGTATGACACACTCCAGTTATTCTTTCTTTACACTTTTTACTGCAAGGGACATAGCATAACAAGCTAACTAGTTAGCCTCGCCAATGTACCTATTCGAAACTTAAGTGTTTCAAATGGAGTTGAAATCATTAGCATGCTATCCGATTGCTAACACATTAAAACTGGTTGGTGCAACTTTCTTTGGCTCCGTTTGTACTGATTTTGTATCCGTGATCCAAAGAAAAGATTCAAGGTGAGAAACACAATTGAGTTCAAGAAATAACTGCTAGCAAAAAAGGGGAAGGTGTTGTCCGTGTTGATCTCATTGCCACATGATGTCTTTGGCAACAATCAGGTCTTCAGTGATGGTAAAAGTAACCAGGATATAGGCCACGCCCCCAGGATATATATGTAGTGTGAAAGTGGCCATTGTGCATCACTGGGGGGCTCATTTAACACCCACCCTGGGATGACTTCATGTATAAAAATATACAGAACTGTATTCTGTATATATTTATACAGATTGTACTGCAGAGTACAATCAAGATGAAATCTCAGTGTAAGAGAGTTTGCTGCATAGTTTCATACCGAATACGCTGGTTCAATCATTCCTACCATTGTAATTAGCCATTTTATGTCATTTACATTTCTATGAGAAAATTAAAGGATTGTATGTCTGCATATTTTAATTGGATTTTAAAGAGAGAGGGAAAAAGGGGGCACCGGGTATTTAAACCGTGAAAAATTGTCAAATTGGATTCAAACTTAGACGCGACGTTTCTGCATGTAGAAGAAGAGTGGGAATTTCACGGCGGCTCCGATTAAAATGGTAACTGGTGAATGAAGGTTGATGTCAAAAGGGGGTCAGCGTAGTCAGCTGGGTGCCATGTTATATACATTATTGTGATAAAACGCTTGCCCCCACCACGGCCATTTCCCCAGGATGAAGATCCGTCGTGATCCTCATCAACATGATTCAAGAAAAAGTTTAACTGGAGCGATGTGTGTACATTTCATAGGGACAAGGGACATTTTTGTTTGTTTTGGGGGTTCAGGGACCCCCCCCAAGACTGCACTTCCCAAGTGTCACACAGTGTCGCAGTGGATAAAGGGTGTCCTGGGTGTGGTCTGGGTCCGATGTGTGGCCTGTGGTTATTGATTTTTTATTTTTTTATTTTTTAAAACAACAGCAACAATGGGAAAAATCTGCATTTTTTTTTACAAGAATGACATCAATGAGAATAATGTTAGAATATTATGAGGAAAAATAATGTCCTTCTAGTTGCAGAAAGTTGAAATATTTACATGAAGTCAATTTTGTATGGGAAAAACTCAAAACAAAACTTTTTTTTTTGGGGGGGGGGGGCATGGACTTAGGTTATTGTAAAAGTTATAATGTTGTGAAAATAGTCAAAATAATAATAATAATACATCAAAATATTAGGTTGAATAAATTTTATAAGAGGGAGGTTACAATACAAAAAACAGCAGAACAAATTGAAAAAATGCTGTAAAAATGCTGTAAAAAATGCTGAAAAATTATATTGTCACAAGAAATCATTTTTAAGATACTGAGCTGGCAAGACTTTGAGGACAATTAAAGTCATTGGAGATGAAACATTAAAAGAAAAAAATATTTTAAAAAAACAACATAAAGTCGTAATTTCAATTTGGAAAATTACGCTGGGAAAAAAGTCTATAAATTATGGGAATTAAGTCATAATATTACAAACAAAAAAACGAGGGGAAAATTGGGGAAAATAGCAAAGTTTATAATAATAATGGGCAGTTTATTTTTTGAAATATATTTAACTTCTTAGCATTGCTTTACAAAATACCAAATTGTGCCTTGCACTCTTTGCTGGGGGTGTTTACTACACCCCTGGCGTGGAAGGAAGGTGGTTGATGCCACTAATAAGGTCAGCATATAATGCCACATCATGTATTATTATGCAGAGATCTCCTACTTCCCCTTCTTGACCTTCGTTGGTCAATACTCCACGACACCACCAGCACATAAAGTGCAACTTTAAGGTCCTGTTGGTTGAGTTTACCCTGATGTGGTCATGATTGCAATGCCTGGCATTGCAGATGCATCCATGTCTTCAGTGTGACATCACTGATGACGTCACGTGTGGAAGATAAAGTGCTTTCCAGCAACCTAACCTGCAAGTTAACTGACTCTCCATCATGCTCCACTTGGATTGTGCTCCATCTTGTGGACATTCCCGTGTAGCTTCAGGAGGGAATTGACTCTTGTGCTTCTTTTCTTTGTGGCAGACAGGAAGATGGATTGTTTCTGCCAGATGCCTTTCCAACAAAAGGCTCATCAGCGCCTCAGCAGACGTGTGATGAGGAGGTAAATACTTGTTGTGATGAGGGCTGATTGAACTTTCATTTAAAAACCTCACCCTGGCAAGATTGGAAGAAAGGCTAATTAGTTTGAACACACGGTGAATGGAAGTAACGATGGCTTTGTCTGCTCTCACGTTTCTTCAATGGAGTCTGGTGGCCACAATCACAGACGTGTTATTACCCTGATTGGACGCTTTGTCCTTATTGTCATACCTAAGAACTACTTTGAAGAAGAGATGAGATGGGAGATGAGGACACCAAGTCTGAGATGAGGTCTTGTCTATGAGGTCTAAGTACTTTGAGGTCTTGTTCACGAGTGAGGGAAGGATGGAACTTGAGATGGCTTGAGATGAGCTGAGCCGAAAGGCAAAGGTCTTAATCTATGTTTCTACCCTCACCTATATGGTCATGAACTTTGGGTAGTGACCGAAAGGTCATTAAGGTTGGTAAAAGTGGCTCTGGGATCTGCCGCTGGACCAAGTAGGCGGGTAAAGGGAAGTCAGGGCTTCCCTGTTCAGGCTGCTGCCCCCATGACCCACCTTCTGATGAGCAGAAGAAGATGGAGCTTGCCTCAAAATCGTCCGCTTAGTTGCAAAGCCTTAGACTCCTCCGGCCACTTCTTCCAGTTCCACTCGTAGGACACCAAGCTGTTCCCAGGCCAGCTGTGAGACATATTAGGACAATTCCAACAATTCCTGACTGACAGCGGCCCAAAAAATACAAAAGTACTTCTGCCCGGGGCACACAATGTGATTTTCTGGGTCTTCCGGAGGAGGTCATCCATTGAGGTCACTTAAGTGCATCTTTGGAGTGAAAAGAATTATTTTCTATAGGTCACTCCAAAGATGCATAGTCCAAAATGTCTTGGGAAAATAAAAAATGGTGTACAATCTGCACAAATGTACCCCATGAGGTTAATTTTTTGTACCTTCAAAGTATTTTTTCCAAGCTGTAAAAGACAAGAGACGCATCAAAAGTCTCAATTGTTTGTTTCATCTGTAACATCTGTGGAGCTGTCCAGTGCTGAACCAAGCAAATAAGTAACATGTTTCAATGTGTGTCTTGTGTCTATTTCAGTGTGTCCTACTCCTCCTGTTCCAGTTTGATGATTCCATTTATAATTATAGGACCTCTTCAGCACAGTCAGGATCTTATTTTTGGTTGCTCAGCGCCACCTAGCGGATGTTATTATAACGTCACTTTGTTCAAAAGAGCCGGAATAAGATGTTCAAGTTGTTCAAAAATGAGATGATAAGCAGGAATGACGTCATCTGGTTAATCTATTGGACATTGGAGGAGTGTGATGAAGACAAAGGCTCATCAACTGAGGGATTGATTGTGCTCATGTCGTTTTCTTTTGTTTTTTTTTTCTCCACAGGAAACCAGTGACACACACACACACACACATATGCACCCCCCCTCTACGTAATGTGTTGCTCCACCAGCATCAAACTTGAAGTCCGTGACGACGACTCGCAAGGGGAGCATCACTTCCACAGAGAAAAAAAAAGTCTGATAGCAAGCTCCTGGAGACCCACCACAAAAATGCTGCAAAGGCTCAAGTGCGCGCTCATTTTCGGGGAAGGCTTTCTTTAAATTGTCCACTCCAGCCCAGACAAGGTCACCTTGCGTGGCATTGATGAGTGGAGCGCTGGAGATCTGCTCAAGTCTATTTTAGACTGCACCTCCTCGCCCTCATAACCGGTAAGGCTGCATTTTGTTGCATTCAAAGTCCAGGATTTTTGGCTTTATTCTGAGTGCAGATGCCGTAACAGGTGTTTTGTGTCATCGAACTCCAACTAATGTTGCATTTATGATCACTGAGACCATTTGTTTAGCATATTTTAATATAAATATCATATGTTTTCTTCGTGGTTTCGACACATGTTGTTTTATCTTATTATTTTATCGTATTTCTTATTATTTGAATCTGGCAGGAATTATAATAAAGCATTTTAAATGAATTATTCCTTCATTAAATCAAGTCTAATATCAAATTATGCATATTTATTTGCGCGTATATGCATTTTTTCATGCATGTACCACATTCTATTAATAGTATTAATAGTGTATTTAGTCAATAAATAAACTACATTGTGATATTTTCCTTAAAATAAGACTCTGAACACTAAATAAATGAATGAAGGACTTATTCATTGATGAGTGAACTTGCCAGACAGACGAGTCTTGGTTCTGGTTCTGTTCTGCTGGTCCACAGGTCCAACTTCAAGCAACACATTCTTCTTTCTTCTCTCCTCACCAGTGAGACAAGACAAGGGATTTTAAAAAAAAGGGAATTTACAGAAAACCACCAGGATATTTCTTTATTTATTTTTGGAGTGGGGAAGGAGCTGAGCTGAGGACTTTTTTTTGTGTGTGGATTGATGGCGTCTGCACCTTCCTCCTCCTCCGATGGAGATCCGGATCCCAACGCGACGAATTTCCGAGCACCGGGATCAAGTAGGTGCACACATGGTGGATCAGATGCTATTTCACGGATGTTATTTGGGCCTCGTTAATCATTTCCATTGAATGGGGAGATGTGGGGACGGGGTGGAGTGGAGGGGGGGGGGTTCTTTCTCTGCAAATGAGCACATGATTGCTGCATTAAATTCAAGCATAGTCCATATTTTATTATTATTATTTGTCATGATTTCCTATGAATTGTACTGTGCATTAGTGTTAGCATGCATGAACGTAAACAGCCCCTAAAGAGTCAATGAATTGAGGCATATTAAATTGGCCTTAATGGCACACTTGAGCTCTGCAGCCCGAGGAAACGTTTCAAGTGTGTGTGTGCGTGGGGGGGATATGGGGGGTGGTCAGGCAATATTACAGTTTTTTATGTTTTTTAAAACCAAATATATAAAACATCCAATGGAAGAGGCCAATGATTTGTCTAATGGTCCAAAGACAGGAGTTGACATGTGAATGAGCCACCCCGCCCCCTGTCACCCCACTGCCCCTAAATTGCTTTTTTTCCTCTTTTTTGTGTGTGTGTGTGGTGTATTTGATAACTGGCAGAAGACTCCCCCCCCCTTACTCCCCCCCAACCGGACTGGCTGTAAGCCCATGATAAGGGGATGCTCTTGTATCTCGCATCTTTTTACCAGAAAGCACACTTTAAGCAAAGGAATAATGAATTTAAAGTCCTAGAATGTGTTCGAATCCCCCCCCCCCCCCATTTTCGTTGCCCCGGGCGACCTGCTTTATATTGTATAATACAAATGAGCGTAATTAACGAAAGCTTGTACTTTAAAGGGATTTGATGTGATTGCTGTGCAGGCTACGACGCTTGGTGTGGAGTTGCCCACGGATGTACAAGGAAACTGGGCATGAAGATATGTGGTGAGTTGGTGTTCGTGGTTCAGCTGATTTAGGACGTCAAAAGACCGGTGGATGACGTCACATGTGCACACACGTTGCAACATGACCGTTTATTTCATCAGTCCTCCTTCTCAGCAGTTTGGTCCCACCCTGTGTTTAACATCAAAATACATATATATTATTCCATTACATAATAGGATACTTTTCTATATTATATTATTATATATCCAAATTATAAATAAAGCCATGAGCAGTAATAAATAAATCATAAACATTACTTTAATTAAATAATAAATGTGTTTAAAATGATGTCATTTTTATTTTTGTGTTTGAACAAATAAATAGGGGGTGTGACAAGATTTCTTGTTGAGGAAAAAAAAATGTCTCGTGGGCCTGGGACGATCATAAATCAATAAACTCATCACAAAATAAATGAAAATGACCTGTATCATCAATATATATTGACACTGTTTTCCTCATTGCTTTCCATAGAACAACAGCATGAACAGAATGAGCCCTTCTGTCAGTCAGGCAGTCTCTTTGTGTTCGGTGGGTGGAGGCGGGGCCGCTGTCATACACACAGAAGAGTGTAGAAGAGTTGTAGAAATTCAACTAATAGATATTTTTTTATTTTCTTTGAACCAAGTAGTGTTAAAAAAACACGCCCACAAATAAACATGCATTGTTTCATCAATAAAAAATACATTTTCTCTATCTTAGCTGATGGATAAAATGATGGGAGTTTTAAATGTCATTAAATTATTATTATTATTATTTTCCATTTCCCCCCATGAGAGACCATTTCAACAGTAACCCGACACATCCCATAAGAGCACATGTCACGCACTGGTGCTCACAATTGTTTTGACCGACACGTTCTGCTGCTTTGATGATTGCAATCATCCACCAGTCTGCTGGATCTGCATCACAGAAGAGCAGGCAGTGAACACACCACCAAGCTGCACAATATTCTTGTTTTGAATTTAAAAAAAAAAACATTTGGCTGATCCTGGATCTGCGTCTCGTGCCCGTGCATGACAACAATTTACCGATTTGTTTGTGCTTGGCTGGAGTTCTCTGCTGATGTCATCGTGTTCACACTCCCCCCACCCATAAATACCTCCCACCCTCCACTCATGGACACAAACGCAGAAAGTGAAATAAGATTAATGAATTCAAATGAGTTAATCGCATGTTTCGAGGTGGTAATCATTTCCGTGTGACGCTTCAGGGTTTTTGCAAAAGAACAACAGTCTCGAGGAGAGGAGCAGGTTCGCGGGGTCCCTCAAGGAGCGCGCGGCCAGGAGCCTCGTGCTCTCCTGTGACAACAGTGGCGGGGGCGCGCGATTCACGCGCACAGAGACCGACTTCTCCAACATGTTTGCCAGAGGTAGGAAACAGGTGATACATCACAATTTAACGGACTTTTTAAAAATTTCGCCCATCATCCACAATCCTCACGCGACACATAAACACACACATATTTCTATTTTTTGTGCTATAAAGATATAAAAACAAAAAAGGGGAATCTGTTTAGTGCACGTGACCCGGAAATAAGCGGTACAGCTAACTTCCTTGCTACATGCTATTTTTCCGTCAATTTAGACAGAAAACGTCTTATTGTTTATTGTCAAATCCAATGACGAATTCATTTTTAATAATAACTTATTCATGCTAATTATTTCTTCTTAATAAAATATTATTATTACAATTATACAGTAGTTTTGTGCTTGGCACCTTGACGTATTTCAATGTACGTTTGTTGACAAGTGAAGGTGAAAAGGTGAAAAATGCTATAATCAAATGTGTCATAATTTCATTATGATTATATATGAATATGGTTCTACAGTCACAGGCTGCCCATCTAAAGTTAAACATACCTGGGTTGAAAAGGGGTTATAGTCTCCAATGAACCTAATGTGCACGTTATTGGATGAGGGGAGGAATTTGGAGTACCTGAAGAACATGTAAACTACACACAGAGCTGATCCAACCGAGATTTGAACCCTCATCTCCCTACCAGGAGGCTGTGTGATACAGTTCTTTTGATTATTCCACAAACTGAACTGCATGTTTGAGGCCTTTTACATCATTGAAAAGTCACAAGTGAACCCTGGTGAAAAAAACGAACAGCTCGGCTTTTTTTGTGTGTTTCATTTTAACTGTAAATCATGCAGCCGGCCCATAAAAAAATGAGCTGCAGGCCCACAAATGGCCTCTGTGCCGGACCACCGTACACCCCTGATGCAACCCAACCAGAACTGTAACAAATACTCTTTTGTCTTTTGTAACCATAATAATGATTTTACTTGACGCTTTTAAATGGGAATTCATGTAAAAATATGTTTATCATGCTGCCTCCGATTGAGGTGTTTCTAATATTTTGGTAACCTTACCTTACCTGTGTATCCGGGGATCAGTAGGTGAGAAAGATCCCTCGAAATGATGCACTGCAGCTTTCATCACCATCATATTAATAAGACCTAATAATGAATACAATTGAAATGACTGTGTTAGTTAATGCTGCATGTTCTCATATTGGATCGTACAGCTTGTGCTGACAGTGCGATATTTTACACATAGGAAGATCAATCCTGTTGACATGTTGGAAGCTTTGTCACAGCAACAGAAAGCCTGATGTGCATTTCCATCATGTCAGGATTTATGACATTTATTCCACAAAACGTATTCGAACTCTCAGATAGAAGATGGGTTGTCTGATGTTATACTGGGAAGTGCAGCAGGTGATTTAAGGCTACTTATGCTGTTACGTTGTTGTGTTTAGATAGTTTAGATAGTTTAGATAATACATCTACAAACAAAACTATCTACATTATTATTATTAGGGATGTTCGATAATTATTGGACCCATATCAGCATCAAAATGCACCCCTAATTATTATTCCTTATTAGGTGCCACTATATGTGCTAATGTACAGTATATTCCAACAGGAAACCAACCAACAGGAAACGAGTTGTTATGGTGGAGCAGCCACACACACCTAAGTCTGTTATTGTTTCTGCAGATCTCCTACCTGCCAAAAACGGTGAGGAGCCCACCATGCAGTTCTTGCTGGAGGTGGTGGAAATCCTCACCAGCTACATCCGCAAAACCTTTGACAGATCCACCAAGGTCCTGGACTTCCACCACCCCCACCAGCTGCTGGAAGGCATGGAGGGCTTCAACTTGGAGCTCTCCGATCAGCCCGAGTCCCTGGAGCAGATATTGGTGGACTGCAGGGACACGTTGAAGTATGGCGTGAGGACAGGTGAGGAGGACGAACATGAGCTAGATGAGTTTTGTTAATAAAGCTTTGCTAATTCTAATGATGATGGTGTTTGTTTTATTCGTCAATGGCAGGCCATCCCAGGTTCTTCAACCAGCTGTCCACTGGCTTAGACATTGTTGGCTTGGCAGGGGAGTGGCTTACATCCACGGCCAACACCAACATGTAAGTCATCTTCTTGCATAAATTATCTTTATGTGCTCTTTGGACTCTGCAGATAGCAAAGATGGATGCTTGTGGAGGAACTATGGAATAGTGATGGGAAACGCAATTCCTTTTACTAACTCTTTTACAAAAACTTGCACAAGAAAGAAAATGAAGGATTGAAGTACAGTATATTTGAGTCATTAAGAAGTACGTATATTTTCAAAGTTTTGGTGACGGTGACTTCAGCTGGGGTAGCACACACACTTTGCAGTATTGGCTCTAACATAAGCTATATGCAATCTGTCTTCTAAATGAGTCTGTCAAAGCTAATCATCCCTGGCAAATATTGAGTGACATTAATAGACTGAGTGTAGCATGCAGCTGTTACATAAGCACAATGTATGCATGCACGGCGGCTGTGGAATGAATGTATAACATAGTGGAGGTGGTGGCTTGCTTATTCTGCCTGCTTATTTACCATAGGTACAGGTATACAGTACGTCCTGTTTAAGTTGTACTTATAAATTACACAAGTGTACAAACATGCTACTACATCCTAGGCCAAAATATTTTGTGCCATTAATTAGCTACGAGCTATGAGTTAATTGCTAACTGATCATAGTGGATTAGTACCATAGTACACTTGTCACAGTTGCTTTTGTAATTTGTATTTAATACAGAGCAGGGGTTCATTTAGGAAATTCATATGCACAGTATGAATGAGCATTTTTCTATGAATGAGTTATTTCCTTAGTGTTTCCTCTTCCTGTCGTTTATACTTTAGCGATTCCAGGAGTTACTTCCTGGTTCCCAGCAATGCTTTGCAGCACCGTTGTGTAAATACAGTTGTAGCCAATATTATCTGTTCAATGGTATGTTGTTCTTTATCATTAGTAGTAGCTAGTACTGGTGGAAAGAAAGAAAAACGTGGATAAATAAGATTAAAATATAATTAAATTAAAATAAAAAAAATTAAAATTAAAAAATATAATTTAAAATAAATTTTTGCAAAGGGAATTGATCGTTCATAATCAATACTACTGAATACATCACACGTGAAATAAAACATGTAAATCAAGGATAAAATAATAAATACATAATAATAAATACATATACATCTAATACATATGTATAATATAAAAAATCTGAAAGAATAAATACGTAATTTCTGTTTTTTAAATGAGCAATAACTTATTGGTGATCATTGATAAATTATATGATGATGATTTGATATGATTTTAATACTGTTCAAGTTATAAAATTTTGTTAGTACTAAATCAATTAGAATAAGTGGAAAAAGCATCAAGAATAAATTCTGTATATAAATAGTGCATATACAGTACACTAAAGAGTGTAGAAATAATATACAGCAGACATATCATGAAAAATAAAATAATAATAATAGAAGTCATTTTGTATGTAAATTGAGCAATAACTTTTTGGTGATGTTTTTAATATTGAAGTTGGCCTAATAGTTGGAGATTATTGATTGTTGTTGACATGAAGCAGCATTAAGTCTTGCGTTGTGTATTTATTTGCTTGTGGTCAAGCCAATATCATCTTTCATATTTGTCCAGTTCCTTGATGTCACAATGTCAACACGTGCGTGGGCTTCCTCCAAACTTGCGCTTAACTTTCCTTCTGCTTCCTTAAGTTTAGTGCTCGTGTCCCTCTAGTTACCATGTCAAAAGTCAATATGACAATAAAGCGAGTGGTGACCTTAAGAGAAAGTACTGTCGTGTTGTTGCTCCGGGATGTACAGTAGCTTTCCTACAGGAAGTGATGGGTGTTAAAACTATTCTACGGGGCAATCATGGGGTTTGGTATTGTCTGCTTCAAATTTGAAATGAAATGAGGTGTGACAGTGCAAAAATGTTTTCCCAGGTGAGAAGAGCATGCACCGCACTCCCTCGCTATACAATCAGCCTTCCCATGTCCATACTGTTACGTGTCACCGTGTTCCTTATTGATCCCATTAGTCTCCTGCAGGAAGAAGCACGTTTGCATTTGCCTCTTTTTTTAAACACAACATGTACTTTCTGCATTGCAGGTTCACCTATGAGATTGCGCCCGTCTTCGTACTGATGGAGCAGCTGACGCTGAAGAAGATGAGAGAAATCATCGGCTGGCCCGAGGGGGAGGGGGACGGAATATTCTCCCCAGGTAGGAAGAGCCAAGTACGCCAAGCTGAGAAGCTTTAAAATGAGCCAGTGCTTTGGTGTCACACTCCACTTGGTGCACAGTGGAAGCGCTCGTGTTCGGTTAGCCGCCCGCTGCTGAGAGAACACATCTGCTTTCCTTCCTTTCCCAGGAGGAGCCATTTCCAACATGTACAGCGTGATGATTGCACGATACAAGTACTTCCCGGAGGTCAAAACCAAAGGCATGGCAGCTGCACCGCGACTGGTCCTCTTCACCTCTGAGCATGTTAGTCTACCGCACGTGAGATGTTCATGAAAGAAAATACTCATTCAAATCCTATTCCTACAGAGTCACTACTCCATCAAGAAGGCCAGCGCGGCTCTCGGCTTTGGAACCGACAACCTGATCCTGCTCAAGACAGATGAAAGGTTATGGTTCATCCACATGACGCCTCCCCTGTGTGGCTGATATGAAACTTATCCATCTATCTTTTTTTTCTTAGAGGGAGAGTCATTCCTGCTGATTTGGAAGCCAAAGTGATTGCCGCCAAGCAAAAGGTGAAAGTCCAAAACCGTGAAGTGGAACCAAATCTGTTCATAGAAATCAGTGAGAATAACAAATAATTCGAGATACACATCAAGATATTCATTCATTTTCTCTAGTGAAAATATACTACTGTATAATCACAATAGAATATTTTAGAATAAAACTACTTAGCCTTTACTGACTAAATGCAGGTGACTTTGAATATTTGTATATTTACATAAATACATAAAGTCTAATGTAATATTGTACTGAGCAGCCAGGACTGCTTTCCAGTGTAGTAACTTTCATTTGGAATTCTATGGTTATCATCACATTTTTTCTTTTATTGCCATCATTGCAGCATAATCCAAATGACAAAAATGCTAAATGGAAACACTTGAAAGACTTTTACAGCCTCCAAAACAAATGTACCGCTTCTCAACACTGCAATGAAGTTCAGTTCAGCTTCTATGGTTATCATCACTAGGGCTGTAGCTATACCATATTTAGCTGATGATACAATGTATATGGCCATATTCTATATACTCAATTCTATACAGTCACTTCCTGAAACGCTTTAACGGGACGGTGTGCTTGGATTCAACAAATTGAAGCTCCAGTTCAAAATTACAGTACGTTCCGAAAGATGAGGATGTAGATTGGGGAAAAAGCCAAAGAAAAAGCAAAACAGGCACGGTGTTAATCATGACATCATGCATGAAGGTGGTTCTACCTTTACCTTGCTGGTGTGACTTGCGAGGTATCCTTTTGGATTGAATTCCGAATTGTACACCTTCAGGGTATTCGGCTCGAGAGGTTGTACTGTGTTTTTCTTCCGGTGTACAATGACAGGCTTTCATCCGAGCCGCAAAATGTGCCAGAGCAAGCAAGGTTATATTAATAAGCTTATAATGCATCTGCCCTCTCACACACGATGATGCTGGGAGTCATTCTTCAGGGTAAAATGATGTGGAGGCTGGAAGGGGTGGGCCAGCAATTTAGCGCTAAGCACATCTGCAGAGAGTGCATCATTACAGAAAATGCTCCTTCCTGTCTTTTTGATGTCAGAGAAAGGCTGTCATTACCCGCGTGTGTTTGTGTGTGCTTCCTTTTCCAGGGGTATGCTCCCATGTATGTGAACGCCATGGCCGGCACCACCGTCTATGGAGCTTTCGATCCCATCAACGAAATTGCAGACATCTGTGAAAAGTACAACATGTGGCTTCATGTGGATGTAAGAGATCCGTCATTAGAGAACTAATAAGTTCTCATGTATGTGAGTGCACCTCCTCCCTGATGCTGTGTTGTTGTGTTGTGTGCAGGGGGCGTGGGGGGGAGGATTGCTCATGTCCAGGAAACACAGACACAAGCTGAATGGAGTCGAGAGGTAAATCAATACATTGAGGCAATCATCACAGATGTGGGGGGCCAACAGGAGGCTTACGTACGGGGGTCCCAGAGTCATGTTTGGTTCATATTACTAGTATGATTAAAGGCTATTCGTTAAATTCACTTTGCAATTTAATTTTTCCTCATAAAAAATAGTAAATATACAATTGTAAAAATGACATAATTTATGAAAATAAATCTCTGCTTTGGAATATATTTGATATATTTCAAATAAATATATAAATCAAATTAAAATATACATAATTTTAAATAAAAATATAATAATAAATAAAAAATAAAATAAAATAGCAAAATAATAATTTTTGTATTAACAATTATGTAAATGTTTTTATGTATATTTTGAATAAATTAATATATACATAGTTTCTATTACAGAATTTAATACATGTTTTTATTACAAAAAGTATGTATATTTAAATTGTATTAATTATTAGTGAAAAACATAAACATTCATTCATTCATTTTCTACCGCTTATCCTCACGAGGGTCGCGGGCGGGGGTTGCTGGAGCCTATTCCAGCTGTCTTTGGGCGATAGGCGGGGTACACCCCGAACTGGTCGCCAGCCAATCACAGGGCACATATAGACAAACAACCATTCACACTGACAATATAAACAAGTTAACATTAATATATGATTTGTTTTTATTCAGTTTTGTATTGTTTTGGATATATTGTATTGTATTGTATTATATTGTATTGATATAGGTTAAAAATAGTATAAAAATATATATTTGTATTTTATTTTTATACATTGTTATAAAGTATGTTATTTAATATATATTCATTTTCTATATAAAAAATGTATATATGTATAAATGTAAAATTTTGATAAAGAATAGCACTTTATTTACATTCAAATAAATGACATCCCTCTCTCTGGAGAAACAATGGTAGCCCCCCAGGACAAGGCCCCGCCAGCTTGGTCCAATGGTTGCTGAACGTTCCAATTTGGGTCTGGTTTTGGCTGCAGGAGCAAGGTCAGGGGAGTGGAGCCCCAGCCGCCCCCAAAGTAATGAATAATAATAATAATAATTTATGATATTAGCACCTTAAAAGCTTCATAGCACACATTTATTGTTTTTTGCACAAGAGAAGAGGCTGTTCTCAAGCATGGACCTCTATAATAAACCCCCACATGAAACACTCCCCTCATGTGTATCATAATGTTCAGGTATTGATTTGTCCTCACCTAAAAGAGGTCAACTCTTCGCCGCTCTAATGTGTGTGCAGGGCCAACTCAGTCACTTGGAACCCTCACAAGATGATGGGGGTACCGCTGCAGTGTTCCGCCATTTTGGTCCGAGAGAAGGTCAGAAGTTTGTTTTTGAACTTTTCTTTCCCTCTCCTGTCACTCCACGATGTTTGGCCCCTATACACGTTTGGTGCTTGTGTTTTTGCGTAGGGTTTATTGCAAGGCTGCAACTCCATGTGCGCTGGCTACCTTTTCCAGCCAGACAAGCAGTACGACGTGGCGTACGACACCGGAGACAAGGCTATCCAGTGTGGGCGCCATGTGGACATCTTCAAGTTCTGGCTGATGTGGAAAGCAAAGGTGCCAAATGAAGTATTGGCATGTTCATTCATTCGTTATTCATTACACAAAATTGCTCGCTGCATTCAGGGACACTCCGAACATTACGGCAGCATCTGTTATGCGAGTATGTGTGGTCTACTCTACATAAACACAAAAGACAAAAACATTCAGGGTATATTCCGATCAGCCACTTTGTAACTCTTGTTATGTCACTTTGTAACTCTTTGTATTTTGTAACTCATGCAGAGTTGCTTAAGTTGTTACATTTAGGTGTGCTTGGAAATCCCTGCAACAACGCTCAAAACCTAAATATCACGGTGTCTTTGAACTGTCATTGATCTTCATGTGAGTGCTAAGGTTCATCTTCATTTAAACATTTAAATGAAGATGAACATTAGCACTCCGATATTTAGGTTTTGAGCGTTGTTGCTGGGATTTCCGAGCACACCTAAATGTAACAACTTAAGCAACTCTGCATGGTAATACATACTAATATCCAGTAATAATCCTGGCATATTTCAGACATACTTATAATAATGATTAACCCTGATTAATTAATCTGTGATCTAAATCATTCATTTTATACCGCTTTTTTCCTCACAAGGGTCGCGGGGGGTGCTGGAGCCTATCCCAGCTGTCTTTGGACTGGTGGCCAGCCAATCACAGGGCACATATAGACAAACAACCATTCACACTCACATTCATACCTATGGACAATTTGGAGTCGCCAATTAACCTAGCATGTTTTTGGAATGTGGGAGGAAACCGGAGTACCCGGAGAAAACCCACACATGCACGGGACGAGAACATGCAAACTCCACACAGAGATGGCCGAGGGTGGAATTGAACCCTGGTCTCCTAGCTGTGAGGTCTGCACGCTAACCACTCGACCACCGTGCCGCCCCCTGTGATCTAATTGAAAATTGTAATCATTTGACACCCCTAATTATTATATTCATGTTGCCAACCGGATTTATCTGCTTTTCTTACCTAAAAGGGAACCGTAGGATTCGAACAACATATCGACAAGTGTCTGGACCTGTCATCATACCTTTATTACAAAATAAAAGGCAGAGAAGGTTTCAAGATGGTGTTTGACGCAGAGGTGAGGTTATTTCTTATCACCCTACAATATATTACATTTGTGTTTTGCTCATCATTGTGATATTTAGTGACAGGAAATCCCTCTTCCAAAGCTACATTAGCGAGTAACAATGTGTTTTTTTTACAGCAGTTGGTCCTCATTACATTGCAAAGGTGGACTTAATGTTGTGTGTAGTCCTGAGCGCATATCAGTTTTTATTACAAATGGTCCTTTTCCTTATCAGCCGCAACACACCAACGTCTGCTTCTGGTACATTCCGCCGAGCCTACGCAGCATGCCTGCTGGTGAGGAGAGACAGCAGAGGTTGCACAAGGTAACGACTCATTAATCTGCTTTAGAGCTTTCTTTCCTTTGCCAAGATACACTGGAACCTCCCGATGCCTCCAAACTTCCTGCTTATACAACTATTTTTAAAAACACGGCAATCTGCGTTACATGTCCGCATCACACTAAAGCAGGGGTGTCCAAAGGACGGCCTGGGGGCCATTTGTGGACTGTTGCTGTTTTTTTGAAGTGAGCAAGTATATAAAAAAACAAATTGCTTCTGTTTTTGTCCATTTTGGTTTCCATCATGGATGAACTGCATCTGTGGGTGAAGCAGGAGGTTCCATTGTATGCTAGCAGGGTTGCCAAGCTGCTTTATCTGTAACTGTAACATGTGATGTCGTGACACAAAAGGTGGCCCCGAAGATCAAGGCCATGATGATGGAGTCCGGCACCACAATGGTGGGCTACCAGCCTCAAGGAGAGAAGGTCAACTTTTTCCGCATGGTCATCTCCAACGCGGCCGCCACCAGGTCAGATATCGACTTTCTGGTGGAGGAAATTGAGAGACTGGGACACGACTTGTAAGGACAACACATACATTGTGATGTGTATCATACACACACACACACACACCAGACCCCTCATGAGGAATACCTGAACTCCGAAACAGGAGCTGTGCCAAAAATGATAATAGTAAAACATTTAACAATACAAGCGGTCCTCGGGTTGCCAAGTGGAAACTTCTACCAAAAGCATCGCTAAAAACGAAAAAAAGTCACTCACACTGTGCATACAACACACAAATACACACATAAAAAGATAATATACAAGAATGACGTGAAAGAGACAGCACACCGAATCCATGACCCCTCTAGCTTTCATTAGCAGAGGTGTTGACATGACTTATGGAACTTGACCTCGACTCAGGTCACAGTTTTGATGACTTTGGACTTGACAATATCATTAAAGACTTGGACTTTGACATCAGTGACTTGACATCGGGACTTGAATCAGACTTTATTCTAAGGACTTGACAATACTTGGGACTTTAGTGTGTTGAGTATCATGTGTCCTCATTCCAAGTATTCAACAAACCTGACTATTTTTACAGCAAGACACCAAATTTTCCCACAGAATCTGCCTCACTGAATGCATCATTCAACATCCAATCAGGTTTTAGAACAAACAACGAGGGTGTGGCTTCCATTTCTGTGTGTCAATATGCCGCCATGGATAATTTAATTAGCAAATTCGCAAATGACTTATTTTTAATAAATCAAAACTTTCCAGGCTATGACTTTAGACCAGACTCGACCTGTCTTGTCTTGACTTAAGACTTGAATTGGACTTCATACCTGAAAAACACAGACCGTGTCCCCCCTCTGTTCATTAGCATTCAATCAACTTTACTCTTTAATGGCAGTAACGAAAGTCGAAAGGTTGGGACCAAAAGAGCTTTCCTTTTCTTTAGCGCACTGCTGCTTGGGAGGCATAGTAAAGTGTAAAACGTGAACATGATAATAATTATCAGGTTGATATGAGGAAATTATGACCTCGTACTGATAAATTCAATAACATAAAACATAGTGCTGAGGACCCCCTGTATGTTTATCATTGGGGTTGTAATCCATATTAGAAGGATCTTTGACCATAAGCCTTGAGTAGTTGGCTTGTGTACCTAACATTGTGGTCTGTCATGGTCGGGGTCCGCAGATGAGTGTCATCTCCGTCGGCAGACCAGGAATAACGTCATGTATTCTATGCAGAATCATTTGAGAAGGTTAAAAAAAGAGCACAAGCTTCTAGCATTCATGTCATTGAATAAACACGTTGGTGCACCATGTTATGCAGTATAATACAGTATACCGTGATATACAGAATAATACAGTATACCATGATATACAGAATAATACAGTATACCATGATATACAGAATAATACAGTACACCATGTTATACAGTATAATACAGTACACCATGATATACAGAATAATACAGTATACCATGTTATGCAGTATAATACAGTATACCGTGATATACAGAATAATACAGTATACCATGATATACAAAATAATACAGTATACCATGATATACAGAATAATACAGTACACCATGTTATACAGTATAATACAGTACACCATGATATACAGAATAATACAGTATACCATGTTATGCAGTATAATACAGTATACCGTGATATACAGAATAATACAGTATACCATGATATACAAAATAATACAGTATACCATGATATACAGAATAATACAGTACACCATGTTATACAGTATAATACAGTATACCATGATATACAGTATAATACAGTATACCGTGATATACAGAATAATACAGTATACCATGATATACAGAATAATACAGTACACCATGTTATACAGTATAGTACAGTATACCATGATATACAGAATAATACAGTATGCCATGATATACAGAATAATACAGTATACCATGATATACAGAATAATACAGTACACCATGTTATACAGTATAATACAGTATACCATGATATACAGAATAATACAGTATACCATGATATACAGAATAATACAGTACACCATGTTATACAGTATAATACAGTATACCATGATATACAGAATAATACAGTATGCCATGATATACAGAATAATACAATATACCATGATATACAGAATAATACAGTACACCATATTATACAGTATAATACAGTATACCATGATATACAGAATAATACCGTATACCATGATATACAGAATAATACAGTACACCATGTTATACAGTATAATACAGTATACCATGATATACAGAATAATACAGTATACCATGCTATACAGTATAATACAGTACACCATGTTATACAGTATAATACAATATACAATATAACATGTTATACAGTATAATACAGTATACCATGTTATACAGAATAATACAGTAGACCATGTTATACAGTATTCCATGTGATACAGTATAATACAGTATACCATGTTATATAGAATAATACAGTATACCATGTTATACAGTATAATGCAGTACACTACGTTATACAGTATAATGCAGTACACTACGTTATATAGTATAATACAGTATACCATGTTATACAGAATAATACAGTATACCATGTTATACAGTATAATACAGTATACCATGTTATACAGAATAATACAGTATACCATGTTATACAGAATAATACAGTACACCATGATATACAGAATAATACAGTATACCATGTTATACAGTATAATACAGTATACCATATTATACAGAATAATACAGTATACCATGTTATACAGTATAATACAGTATACCATATTATACAGAATAATACAGTATACCATGTTATACAGTATACCATGCAGTCAGTGTAGTATGTATTGTACTTCTGGCTGTGTTTGTAGATCTTTTCTGTCTAGATTGTGTATAGTACTGTTCCCTGTGTTTTACGGTGAAATGTAAATCAATCATACACCACAGCAGACGTAAGACTTTATTTTATCTAAGAGACTATAAATGTTGCTCTGCTAGTCTTTTCCATGTGTAATATAGCCTCAGACGTATTTATTGTACAATAGCGCAACATTTTGGGATATCTTTTATGTGCATTTGTGAACCAAAGATGAGTTGAGTTGCGTTAATGAACGTGTAGATTGTCCCTTCCAGATGAAATCACATGTTTATAAAGCGTATGCAGTACAGTATGTATACTGTATGGTAGGATACTTTCATTGTGCAATCAGTGTTGTGTTAACTGTTGTGGCTCAAGACCTTTATGTTGAGGAAGAAAAGCACAGCGCTAACATGCTAACGACTATAAGATTGTTTGTAGAAGGATGTGAAATATGCACAATATGCTCACCAAAGGCACACTTTCACCAACGTGAACAATGAAATATCAGTGTGCGGTCACAAATCGAATGAAATGTTCTTGTCGGCACTTTAACTCCTCTTTCATTGTTGTTATTATTACTACTGGTGTAACCTCAGCGCTAATAAAGATGTGACTGGTTGGACATGCGTGGGAACTGCCTTAATTGCCTTAATAAGAGAAAATAAGACATATGAGGCATAGAAAACCTGTTCGCAACCTTCTAAATACAAATTTGTAACATTATTAGAGCCTTCTAGATATGAAATAACACCCCTATAGTGACCTTTACCATCCCATTACCCAATATAGTCGACATAATAAGAGAAAATAAGACATATGAGGCATGGAAAACCTGTTTGCAACCTTCTAAATATAGTTTTTTTAAGCTATTAGAGCCTTCTAGACATTAAATAGCACCCCTATGTCACTTTTACCCTCCTAATACCCAATATAGTATGCAAATTAAGAGAAAATATGAAATATGAGGCATTGAAAACCTGTTTACAACCTTTTAGATATAGGTTTTTAATATCAGTAGAGCCTTCCAGACATGAAATAACACCCCTATAGTCAGCTTTTGTATGAAAATTTATCACATTTTAATAGTTCATATATTTTGGAAAATCTATGATAGAATAAGGCTGAGAAATTCAAAGGTAATGATTTCTTGTGGAGCCTTGAGATTTCCCACTTTGTTTGTCGGTCCTTGAACGCACCATAGTTGTGCGCTGTGACTCCACCCCGCCCCCTTGCCGATTCCTCCTCCATTTCATCCCCAAACACTTTGACCACTTTTAAGAAAAGCACTGGACTGTGCTGCTTCTTCATTTCCAGTGGCGCCTATTTGGCGGCTGTACCTGGCTGCATTTTATTTTTGGAGGGGTGCTTGATGCTTGTGTGGCCCATCCTCATCCTCACCCTCATCCCCCCCCCCCCACCCCCACCCCCCACACCTCACCAGACAGCGCTTTGTTTCATGGTTGAGCGCCGCGATCGTTACGAGCCTGCTGTCACTGGCTGCTTATTCACTGCAGGAATTTCTCCAATCACACAAAAGCATGGGTCACATTCCCCCATTCATCATCTCTAATATCCAATTAAAAATAATCAACTTCCCTCCATACGCTCAAATGTGGAATAAAATGGGAAGATGTGGGATGCTGTGACTTGTGGAGGGGGAAGGCTGCCTGCTGATCACCAGACGGTGAAACGCTTAATGTCCGCTCTTGCACCCTCCATTTCTCAGCAGCCAGCCACCCGTCAAACCTCATTAAAGCAACGCTAGGGAAAAACTGCTTTATTTGTTTATTCGCCTTTTTCTTCTTCCACTTTCCCTCTTGCAGTCATTCCAAGAACAAAGAAATCATTATGAATATGGCCTTTTAGTCCTGGCCTGGATTTATATTTGTCATATATTTTTGATCACTTGATTGTTGAAATAATTAATATTGTTAGAAAAGTAATCATAAAAATGTTGTTGTGAAAGGCTTCCTGGGAGCCAAATGTATCTCATGAGCACGTTAGCATAATGATATAATGATGGATCCTCACGCTCTCATTGGCTAATGAATGAATGGATGATGATGATGATGATGATGATATTGACTGCAGGCTGCTCACTTCCCTCCATTGATGTACGCCAACACCTGCACCAATGTATGTACAGTATACAGTAGCCTCACAGCTATTGATGTTCATAAGCATCCAGCGGGGGGTGGGGTGGGGGGGGTGGTGTCTTGTCATCCGGGGGCCCTCTCCAATTTCTTGTACTGCACTGATGAGTAAGTCATGTTTTACTGCTTTTGGCAGAATCTGTCACCCTGAGTGTTTTGTTACATACTTAGTCCCGCTCAGCTGCACGGTAGACGAGTGCTTAGCGGTTAGTGGTTAGCGGAGACCGGACTTCAATTTCACCCTCGGCCATCTCTGTGTGGAGTTTGCATGTTCTCCCCGTGCACGTGTCGGTTTTCTCCGGTTTCCTCCCACATTCCAAAAACATGCTAGGTTAATTAGCGACTCCAAATTATCCATAGGTATGAATGTGGGTGTGAATGGTTGTTTGTCTATATGTGCCCGAAGACAGCTGGGATAGGCTCCAGCACCCCCGCGACCCTCGTGAGGATAAGTGGTACAAAATGAATGAATGAATGAATGAATAGTCCCGCTCATTGCCAGCCATTTTGGATGATTTTGACAGATTCTTCAAGGCACACAGAATATTATTTTCAGGTTATATAGATATGGTACACACCAAGGAAATTGTTTGTTTGACCTTTTCCCCTTCTTTAGTAATCAGCAGTAGAACATAGGTAAGTTAGATAGGGTTGCGGGGGTGCTGTAGCCTATCCCAGCTGTAATCCCGGTGGCCAGCCAATCACAGGGCACATATAGACAAACAACCATTCACACTCACATTCATACCTATGGACAATTAACCTATCGCCAATTAACCTAGCATGTTTTTGGAATGTGGGAGGAAACCGGAGAAAACCCACACGTGCACGGGAAGAGCATGCAAACTCCACTGAGGGTGGAATTGAACTCGGGTCTTCTAGCTGTGAGGCCTGTGATAACCACTCATCTACCGTGCAGCCTTAGTCTAAACATATTTAGCCAAAACATCAAACAGTATGCCACAACAAAAACAACACAAAACAACTTTACATGAAAATAAGCAATTTATTTAGAAATACGTTTGTGCGCGTGTGCACACCTGTGAATGCGTTCAATTTCCCCTCAGTGAATCATCTCTTCACTTCTCCAAGACTCCATTGCCTTTGCTGTGCAGTGGATTCCTATGGGCCCACTTCTTATGGAATGCTCTTCTGCCACCTTGTGGCTGGTTTTTCCACCTTAAAACTGCACCACTTGTGTTGTCTTTTATTGTGTAGTTGTGTCATCACCTCTTTTTGGCTCTAGCAGAATATTGGAGTCCCATTACGTGCAGTCTTAGTTGCTTCTTTTTAGCTGTTTTAGATCTTGAGAACACACAAAGATTGGGGGGGGGGGCAGTTGGGGGTCGGGAAATCTCTTTGTGTTTGGTCAACATTTACAAGATTTTGTGCATTTTCTGCTCGGCTTTGAGCCAAAAAGCAAGGTTTTAATGTTTCACGCGTATCTCAATCACTTCCTGTTCTTGAACGCACCGCCACGACTCAGTCAGTGACACTCGAGTCTTCACTGAGTATCCGCGAGTCAGTAACAATCACATCTTTGTTAGCCTGTGACCCAGCTGACAAAGCCGTGAATCAGTGACACTTGAGTCGTTGTCAAGCACCCAAGAGTCAGTATCACAGGTGTTTTCATGTACTCATGAGTCTCTCCAAACCTCTGGCATGAGTGAAGGATGAGGAAAGGAGAGTTATTTGAGCCAGGTGTGTTGCTTTTTCAGAGACAAGTACCCGTGATTCCAGAATCTGAAAAAAAAAAAATCAACGATTCGTTCATGACTCGCCCATCCGTACAGTACATGACGCTTTAAAGAAATATGCATAAGTTAACGAGTAACGAGTACATTGTACGCATAGAGGGATGTGAATGATAGAAATGAGCCCCCAATAGCAGACAGGAAAGCATCCGGGTCCCTTGCAGAAGGCCGTCTACGTGACGGACCGGAAGTGCTGTCAGCCAACCAGGAACCACAATCATTAGCGTGTCATCGATCACCACGACTGTCGCCTACTTTGAAATCCACTCCAACTGCAGGAAAAGTCACCCATTTGAGCTCCATGGGGGGCTCTCCAAGCATCCAGGTACCAGGCGGAGGAACTGAAGGCTACCATGTTCTAAAAGTAAGTTCTTCGTTCGTCAACCGGAAGTAATGAGCGTCTTCCAATGTTGTCTAGTTCGTTTGTGTTTCAGGGATTTTTTGACACAGGAGGGTATCTAGAGATACATTTATCCTTTTAGCTTCGTTTTTTTCCTGAACTATTTTCTTTTTTCTTGTTTTATTTGGAGCGTTTCCGAGATGGAGCAGTGCATCGTGCTGCGTTCATGTACTTCAGTAAACATCTGACTAGCTGCAACTGCGATGTGTATTTAGCAACACAATTATGTTTGCATACGTTTTGTCTCTTATTTAAGGACGTTTTTGCTCCCCAAATCAACTTTTAATCAGGTGTTATTAATCAGTGCTGTCACGGAAGGGTTTTGGCAGCGCCCTGATTTAAACCAGGCCACCCGGGGAAGCTTCAAGAATAACCGGTGTGGTGACTTGACAGCGTGGGGTGGGGGTGTTTTTGCATTTAAAGTCAATCACATTGACTTATTGACTCCTCTGTAGGATGGTTCCCCATATCAGTGCTTTTTATTGCACTTTTCTTTCATTTTTAAACCGATTTATGATCAAACAGGTCCTGCTGTGTCAGCATTTCAAAACATTTACACCCAGAAATCGTTTAAAGTCTTTTTTTTTTAATTGACATATTCAATTAGAATATTAACACATTCGAACATTGTAGAAAAATAGATTAATTCATGAATGGAACAATCCCTTATATAAAGTATGTGTCCCATAACAACAATTTTCCCTCCAAAACGTCTTTCACATTTTTCCTGTAATTCCACCCGAATCTTTATTCGATATTTTATCGATACAAAGAAGAAATCACGTCCCTTTTTAACTTACTGACATTACCAACATTAGTTTCTACTAAAAAAGTATACAATAAATCAAATTTAATGTATAAATAATTGAATAAGTAACGTAAAAAAAGAATGATCCAAATATCAATACAGCCGAATTCAAGGCAGCACATATAAATCTTAATCCATAAGAAAATTTTTCTAATTAATCATAAAATAACAGCAACAATTACGAGTAAGTGTAAAAACGTGCATTTTTATAATGGGATTCAGGGCGTGAGCTTTTTTTTTTTAAGGTTATGCATGAAACTTGTCACTAAATGCAGAGATGGCTTTTATTGGAAGTATTACAATAAATAGTAGTAGTAGCAGTAGTATAGTAATAGTATTATTTGACCCCAAATGTGGGGAATAAAGACGAAAAAGCAGCTTTAAATGCCGTTTGGGATGCAGTCTACCGCATCCACAGCAGGGGTGATTGGTGTCACGTGACGTCTGTGACTTGGCTCTGATTGGTCGACCGATTGGTAGGGATGGATGCATCTCTAAAGTTGAATATTTGATGTTTTTAAGATGTCCTCACTTTGCAGGTGCAGCAGAATTCCCCCGGTTTTTGTGCAGGACTGGAACCGTTCTTTGATTTCATCATCTCCGTATGTGACACCAGGCTGGTAAGTGGACTTGCTTGGCGAGTGGGCGTGGCCATATGTTACAGTGGACTGGAGACGTGATGTTGATGCGTTATGGCAGAACAGGGACGGCGACGCCCTAACTGAGCTGCTGACCAGGAACGCAGACAGACCCGTCAAGGTGATGCTGTACAGCATCAGGACCCAGGCCGTGAGGGAGGCGGCGGTCACGCCCAGCAGCGTGTGGGGGGGCAGGGGGCTGCTCGGAATCAGCATCCGCTTCTCCAGCTTCCAAGGAGCCAGAGAAAATGTCTGGCACGTCTTGGTGAGTCTAGGAAAAACTTGGACTAAGATCGTGGACTAATAGGACTTCCAAAGCAGCCATTTGGGTTGCTATGATGCTCACCGCCACTAGGGGGCATTGCTGAGCTTTGATATGTATATAATCCAAGATTATTACAAAATATATACTCTATCGCCCATTCTGCTCGCATCCTGTAGGGGGCACATTTCATTTGACGTGGGGATTGCTGACTAACTTTTACATGAAGTTCTTGGTGTGTCCAGGAGGTGGAGCCAAACTCCCCCGCAGCTCTGGCGGGTCTACAGGCCAACGTTGACTACATCATCGGTGCAGACACTTACCTGGACAAGGTAGCTTTTTATGAATTTTATTCATGTATTGCTATTGCATTATTGGTGACGATTACATCATGACTTAGTCTATATCCTGCGTTTATTTATAGATCATTTAATGTTGCTGTTTATTCATTTTCATTTATTTTAAACCTATTTATTTTACATTTAATTGTGTTTTATGTATTTATGTATTTTATTTTTATGTTATTATGTTATTTTAATGTTTTATTTAATTATGTTTTTATGTTATTTTTATATATTATATGTTTTGATTGTCTTCTTGGTTTTTTCAAAAGTAGAACAAATATTTTTTTAATGAAGAAAAAAATGTAATTTTACATTGAGAATGAAAATTGAAAACATTTTTTGTGCAAATAAAATGCAAAATTAAAATAATTATGAAATTAAATGTTTAATTGAAAATGTTAAATTTTTTTTAGTGACACATTTTAAATCTGTAGTCATACCCAATTTAGAAAAAATATATTTGTTTCTAGATAAGCGTTAATTAAATATGATTAATCTGTATTTTTTAAAAAGATGTTTAAATTCTAAATGTAATCTGTATTTTAAAATGATAAATGGTCAATCTATATTTAAATATTAAAATACATGTAAATATTAAATCTATATTTTATACATAATTGTAAAATAAATGATATATAATCTATTTTTTAAAAAATCCTGTAAGACAATTCTAATACAAATATGATGAATCAATATTTTTTAAAGAATGATTAAAGCCTAATCTATTTTTAAATAATTATGAATTGTAAATATGACAAATATATTTTTAAATAATCATGTAAGACAATTAATATTACAAATGTTGAATCTACAAAAAGTAACTCAGAAAGAAAATGAATTGTAAATATTCCAATTGTCTTGATTTTGCATTAGTGTGTGTGTGTCCCTGTGATGAATTGTGTGTGTGTGTGTGTGTGTGTGTGTGTGTGTGTGAAACAGAGGGAGGATCTGTCCGTCCTCATCGAGTCCCACGAGGGAAGGCAGCTGAAGCTTCACGTCTACAACACCCACACGGGCGACTGCCGCGAGGTGCTCATCACACCAAACAGCCGCTGGGGGGGAGCGGGCAGGTATGCCAGTCGCCATGGAAACGGTCCTCCGCATACGTGAAGGATGAGCCGAGGTTGTCGTCTGTACAGTTTAGGCTGCGGGATCGGCTACGGCTACCTCCACAGGGTGCCCACCGCCACCAAGCACCGCTGTACTCCAGCCGGGGACGTAAGGGCGTGTTGGACATGAGGCGTTCAGGGACAGCCAATGTGATTGACAGAAGGATCTCCGTTCCCAGGAGGCCCTCACTGCTGTTCTTGCAACTCTTCCAGTCACAGCGTCCACTCAACAGGCCGAGGCTTCCTGCTCAGACTCGTCTTCTGACCTCACCAGCGTTGGGATTGGTGCGCCCCCCACCGCCAGCACCCCGATTTCCCCTGGAAACCACCGTATGCTTCCCGGGAGGGATTGCAACTCCCTTATTTCATAGTGTAAAAGTTGACAGAAGAAAATATTAACATGTTTTGTCTCAGATGCAGTTCATGCCGACCCCCCCACCCCCCCACAATGTGATCAGAAATCTCAAGTCCATCCTGCTGCAACGCCAGGTTGGTACAGTTGGTACAATCCGCTTTCTTTAAAGCAAGGATGCATCTTTGCCACCTTCCCATTTGGGAATGAAGGTATAAATATATACTGTATTTTTTAAATGATTACATTTGTAAATACAAAAATCCATATTTAAAAAAAAATGATTAAGTATAAAAAATTTTAATTAAATATGAAATAATTCTGAAAATTATACATTTAAATATTTTTGGAGAATAAATTTGTCATTTTGCAAAGAAAATTATAAATATGAAATGTTTTTAAAAGATTTAAAATATTAGAAATATCGTAGAATTCAATATATTTTTACTTAAGAAAATGTAAAAGTTGAATCTGTATTTTGCAAATGAAGAAATTATAAATACGAAATGTTTTTAAAAGATTAAAAATATTAGAAATATCGTAGAATTCAATATATTTTTAAGAAAATGTAAAAGTTGAATCTGTATTTTGCAAAAGAAATTATAAATATGAAATGTTTTAAAAAGATTTAAAATATTAGAAATATCGTAGAATACAATATATTTTTATTTAAGAAAATGTAAAAGTTGAATCTGTATTTTGCAAATGAAGAAATTATAAATATGAAATATTTTTAAAAGATTTAAAATATTAGAAATATCGTAGAATTCAATATATTTTTAAGAAAATATAAAAGTTGAATATGTATTTTGCAAATGAAGAAATGATTCATGTTAGTATATAGAATCTGAAAATAAAAGGTAATATATAGTGGTGGGAGTATGATGCACCGCTCCATGCTCAAATGTATTTCATTTCAATATCCTCAGGTCTAACCCCCCCACAGCATCCCACCCCCATCTGTGAATCTGCTCTGCCTCCGTACCTCCATTTTCCTTCCACGCACGCTGCTGCCGCCGCCGCCATGGATCCCTCTTGTTTCACTGACCAGCAGCGACTCAGTCTTGGTGTCTATCAGGGTGACTAAGGGACTTACAAAATGCAGAGAACTTTTTTTGGGGGGGGGGGGTGTTTGGTTACTTGACGGGATCTTTTAAGTAAAACGGCTTTACTTGCTAAAAACGTGTTAAATGGAGGTTGTTCATGTTGTAAAAAGATATTGTCACCTTGATTAAACATTTTATGTCATCTTGTTTTGTACTTACTGTACATAAATACAGGAAGTGGTTTAGTACAAGTCATCATTTATACCCAAATGCACTCACAGCACACCAAGGGCTCATAACCTCAGTTTTCATCATCGACTAAACCCAAAACTTACGAAAAAAATCATTTTCCCAATGCAAGTCCACCAAAAATATGACGAAAACACAATAGAATTGTATGGAATTAATAAAATAATACTAAATGAGGAAACTTGGTGACATTGAATTCAACAGCGCTTCTCAACTTCAGCTGCTACCAACTATCTTTGGCCCCATGGCGGGTTATTTCACAGTCAAACTCCACCCAAAATGCACAGATGGTGAGTCAGCAACATGTAGCGGTCTTTGTTTGGGTGCTTCATTTTGCAGTACAGTAAAGGGCAAAGTTACAAAATTATTGTATGAAAAAATAGCCAATAGCTACATCATGAGACGTAAAAGAAAGGGGAAGTAGTAATAAGCAGCGTTATTCCTCCTTCCAGCACGCAGCACACACGCCGTCCTTGGGCTTTGTGGAGCGTTTGCTTCCGCCGGCACGCAGCGTAAATAGTTCGCCAGCGACTCAATAGATGGGAGTGCATTGCCAACCACAACAGAAAAGTTTTTACTTTAATTACTTAAAACTTTAATCTTTAAATAGAGGAATATAAATAATATCAACTAGTCCCCGTTTTTCCTTTCATTTTCCAAATAGTTAAATTTTCTTCTCATAAAATGACTTCATTCCCATAATATCCAAGCTAATTT
This sequence comes from Doryrhamphus excisus, assembly GCF_030265055.1. Classification (NCBI taxonomy): domain Eukaryota; kingdom Metazoa; phylum Chordata; class Actinopteri; order Syngnathiformes; family Syngnathidae; genus Doryrhamphus; species Doryrhamphus excisus. The sequence continues at coordinate 3,495,459 of NC_080474.1, forward strand.
TCTCAAAATGACAACTTTATTACAACTTTGTTTTAAACGTGACATTTGTACTTGCCACAACTTCTTTGTCTTTAAAATCTCAACCGATTTACAATATTACAACTATTAACTTTTTTCTCTTAATATTTTTGACTTGTAAAATTGCTCATTTTTCCACCCAAAAATCCAAATGTTTCCATTTTCTTCTGATAATATTATGACTTTATTCCTGTAGTAGAATTTTTCCAAATATAAAACTTGTTTCATATAATATTACAACATGGAATACAACTTTATTCTCATAAAATGACAGTTTTTTCCCCCATTTCTGCATTTTGTGTTTAATTTTCCCATCATTTATTTGTACTTTACTCTTGTGACATAACTTTTTCCGCAACCTCATTTTTAAAATTTGACAACTTTGCAGATTTTTTTTTCTCCAAAAACAAATCTTAAAAAAGTATCTTTAATATTTCCCTTTGATTTAGTCGTCTTCTCGTTAAATGAATTATTTCTCTTCATAGTTTGACTTGTGAAAATGCTGATTAAAAATTTTTTTAAATATGTTTTCTTCTGTTTGGACTGTGGACCACACTTTGACCCGCCCCCCCCACCCCCGCGGTGGGTGATGCATGAACAAGGCTGTACAGGGGTGGGGTGGGGTAGGGGTGGGGTAACATTTCCTGTCATTTATTATCGACTCTTAAATCGGAACTATACAATTTGTACCCGGAGTGAAATATACAGCCCTTGAAAAAATAAGAGCGAGAAAAAGCAGCAAACTGAATCCACTGAAAAAGGCTTGTGGACATTTTTTCACGCTTTGTACACGTTACTGCTGCATTTGACAAACATGTACAGTATATACTTTTTCCAATGGTGTTAATATTCCTGCATAGGATGGGGATGCCACGGTTCTACGTTTGGTTACTTTGCTCCTCGTATGCTACACGTTACATTCTCACGGCTAACAAACTCAAACTTCAAGCCTAAGGAGAAGAAAACGAACTCAACAGTGAGATTTGGATGACCCGACAACCCACCCCCCGCCCCCCTCCCCGCGCATGTAAAGTCACGTCTAGCAGTCAAGCCTTTCACCCTGGCAGGTCTGTGATAGCAAACGTGCACCTCATCCATCTGGAAGCTTTCCACAGTGTCTCCACTCACGTTTTCTTCAAGCTACCGAGTCGCGTTCAGTGCTTTTATCCGCTCCTCACGGCACCGTAGCACGTGTCCTGTATTTTAGGAAAAAAAAACATCCGTCACCGTCCATCCACAAGTCACCTCGCCCCTTCTTGCTGGCCCTCAGAGAGGTTCTCCGTGGGTGTGTCACAGTATCAGGCTCTCAGTAAGAGATGATGCTAGAAGAGGCGGGTCCTGAGGCAGCTGCGTTCATCTGGAGGTTCCCCGAGGAGCTTGATCTGCGTATGTGAGGGAGCAGGTAGGGGTCGCTTCCCATCTGGTGGACGTCGCTGCGGTCCTCCTTCCTGTAGGCCAGGCAGCGCCTTATAAAGGCCTGGCGGGGGGAAAATGAGGGATGAGGAGAGTCCTTTAAAAGTCGGGATGAGTTGCGGTCGCCACCCACCTTAGCTTCATTGCTGGAAACGGGCTTGACAGGGAATTGGACGTCGGTAGCTTTCAGGATGGTGTTCTCCTGCAGGATGTCCTGCTGGGACTGATTGTGGCCAAATGGCTGGAGAAGAGAAACGGTTGCTACTTTTATAGATGCACAACAAAAAAGGGTTGGTCTGGCACCGCGCTTCCTTACCTTCCTTCCGTACAGACACTGGAAAAAGATGACACCCACAGACCACACGTCCACCTTGTTGGAGATCTTTGGAGGCTCCTTTCCGACCACAAAACATTCAGGCGGCAAGTACCTAACAAACGGCAAAGAGAAGTACGAGTGCTGATTTTATTTGACAATGACACTAAAATATATATAACGGGCGGCACGGCGGTCGAGTAGTTAGCACGCAGACCTCACAGCTAAGAGACCAGGGTTCAATTCCACCCTCGGCCATCTCTGTGTGGAGTTTGCATGTTCTCCCCCGTGCATGGGTTTTCTCCGGGTACTCCGGTTTCCTCCCACATTCCAAAAACATGCTAGGTTAATTGGCCACTCCAAATTGTCCATAGGTATGAATGTGAGTGTGAATGGTTGTTTGTCTATATGTGCCCTGTGATTGGCTGGCCACCAGTCCAGGGTGCCCGAAGACAGCTGGGATAGGCTCCAGCACCCCCGCGACCCACATGAGGAAAGTGGAAGAAAATGAATGAATATATATAAAACATATCTACATATGCTAATTATTTGTATGTTAATTTTCATATTTTTTCCCCTTTTTCTTGAATTTCTCTAATACATGGGCAAGTGTGAGCCAATTCTTCTCACCAATAGGTTCCTGCGCCCTGTGATGTGAGATCCATCCCATCCACGCCATAGTTGTCATCGTCCATGATTTTGGACAAGCCAAAGTCTGTGATTTTGATTTCGCCACAGGCGGTTCCATCCACCAGCAGGATGTTACCTAAAAGAGAAATGCAGGCAGGCAGTGGGTAAGCGTAGCATTGCTAAAGTCAATCAAACCACCAAAGATGTGCTTATACGGCCTATCCCAATAACAGATTTATATATGTCTTTTCCTTATTCCTTTGTTGTTTTAAATGGTACTAATCGCCTAATGTCTTTCCGTATTTCTTGTTCATTTTTCGACAGATGTGCAACTTAAATATTTTCAAAACATTTTAAAGCAAAAATGCCGACTGCATATAATATATACACATCATTTTGATGTAAAACAATATATATCTTGAATACATTAGCTAACCAGCACAGTTAGCAGTTGATTTTCACCTTATCCTCTCAAAATAAATGTAAATAATAACATAAAATAATAATAATATAAAATTGCATGTTCTCCCCGTGCATGCGTGGGTTTTCTCCGGGTACTCCGGTTTCCTCCCACATTCCAAAAACATGCTAGGTTAATTGGCGACTCCAAATTGTCCATAGGTATGAATGTGAGTGTGAATGGTTGTTTGTCTATATGTGCCCTGTGATTGGCTGGCCACCAGTCCAGGGTGTACCCCGCCTCTCGCCCGAAGAGCGACCCGCGACCCTCGTGAGGAAAAGCGGTAGAAAATGAATGAATGAATGAATAATATAAAATCAATTTCTGCCCCCTAGTGGCCGTCTTTACGACTTAAAACCACACCAACCATGATCTCTTTCTTGTGAAGTTTAGTCATCACCTAGGTCTTTGGTAGCGAATGAGTTAAATTCATATATTTATATTTCTTATATATTAGTTCATGTATTCATATAGTTGGTGATGTAATATTTCAATGTAATCATTGAAAATCTTTTCGTCCTGACCTGTATATTGCATTATTTGGATATATTTTGATACATTTTTTTTTTTTTTAATTATGGCTCTAGTGCATGGATGTCCAAAGGTTTTTCTCAGTTTGAACCTCTTTTCATGCAGCAGCAACTTCCTATGGGTGGGTGCATTGGTCCCATGGGGACATTTACCTGGCTTCAGGTCGTAATGGATGATGGGGGGCTTGATCTCATTCAGATATCTTAGTGCGTTGACAATCTGCATGACGATGGACCGCGCCTCCTTCTCCGACATGAGCTTGTGCTGCTTCAAGTAGAAATCCAAGTCGTTGCCTTCGCAGTACTCCATAACAGTGCAAAACCTGTCGGTGCAGATTCTGCGTTAAAAATACAACCCCAAACCCGGCGACTATTAGGGATTCATGAGGTGACTAACGTGTCTGTGTCCAGTGAGAAGTAGTCATAAAGTTTCACGATTCTGGGATGGTCCAGCTCCTTGTGTATTCTGTACTCCCGACATGCATGTCTGTGGGAGGGAAAAGCCTCAGCTTTTAGGCACGTTGGAAGAAACACTTATAATCATATAGTGGAGTGGAAGTGATGCAAGCCTGCATACTTATGGTAGTTCTCCTTTTTCTCCTCCCTCCAGTTTTTGTTGAGTTGGTGGATTTTTACAGCTGCATATCGTTGCTCGATCAAGTCAAAAGCCTGCACAGCACAGCGGAAGGCGACGTGGTTACCTTTCTTAAAACTAAAAAAAAGGGATAAACGTGACCGACTTACCTTGTAAACTTCACTAAATCCACCTCTCCCTAGAAGGTGCAAGAGCAGATAACGTTCATTCAATGTAGGATGATCTTTGAATCTGCACATGGAAAAAAACAACAAAATATTACATTTTATATACACTGGCAGTAACCAATTCTGAAATATTTGCAGAGTCATTATGGAAGGACAGTAATCCCTCCTTTATCACACTTAATTGCTTCCACCCAACCATAAGTGAATTTCCACAGAGTAGGATTCCTGATTTAGACATTGAATATTTATGTAGTTAGGATAAAAAACCTGTTTATTTGTATTTGTATATAACTGGGTAAAACTGTTGATTTTGTTAATACTTGGGTTGTTTATATTGTTTATTTTTCTATATTGTGTATTTTGTACTGCTTAACTGATTCTGTACTCTTGCTGCTGTGAAATGCAAATTTTCCCACTGAGGGACGAATAAAGGCATATCTTATCTTATCTTTAAGAACTTCAATATATGGTTTAACATTATCAGAGCCCTCAAGTCACTACTATTGCCCAATACTGTAGACACAATAAGAGAAAATAAAACACTCCTAATCAAATCATAACAAAAAAAATTGAAAGAATGTACATTTTGCAATGTTGGATCAAAAAAGTTCTGAGTAGAGCTTCAAAATGCAAAAAGAAGAAATCGAAGTGAGACAAAAATGTGGAAGCAATTTATAGTAAACAATACTAACCATAATGATTTATTAGTTATATTATCATATTTATTAATATTTTTTTTAAAGGGTAAGAGTGAAGCCGTGAAACATGTACACATATTATTGTCATATATTCGCAGTACTACGGTTACTGGCAGCATCTCACTTTATCGTTACATATTTCAAGTGATGTACTGCAGCTGCAGCGTAGGGGAAATGACCCAAAACTAATTCCTTTTTGTGAGACAATAAAGTTAATCTTGAATATAAGATTGTCTATTTGTTCGGAAAATGCAGTAAAAAAGGCATATTTCACACAAAGTGGCCAATGGTGATTAATCAAGATTAATTCATTTGAAAACATATTAATTTTATGAAAATTCGTAATGATGTGACCGCACTAATAAGTAGTAACGATTAACGCAGATAATAACACCAATCCTGCAGCTACGAGTCCAATCATTTTCCTTGTACTGTAATCATCCTCAATATAAACTTTAATCCAACTGTACAAACAGGCTACTGTGCTGCTAAACGTCCAGCCACAACCTTAACTTCACAGACATTAAATTCCTGTTTAACAAGCAGCATTAATCATGTTGGAGTCTACTGGAGGTTTGTTATCTAGTACACAAGTCATTTTTGCGCCTTGCAGATTCATTTGATTTCCCATTAGCAGCCACATGGATCCATAAATATGAGTGTAAAGCAGCCAGTGTGGAATAGCGGCCTCGTGTGACGGCCTGGCCCGCTGGCGTCAGTGCAAAGACATCGATTCACACTCACTGTGAGCTGTCTTCATTATTTATTCTCTTCAGTTCCCGAATGTGAAGGTTCCGCACCCTCTCCAGACGCTCCAGCTCCGCCTGGATCTCGGCTTCCTCCTATAAAATATTAAAGCGCACAAACACACACACATTCATCAAACCCCGCTTGTACATCTTCTTGTTCAACGCAAATCATATACGGTTGGGCGAGAGGTGGGGTACACCCTGGACTGGTCGCCAGCCAATCACAGGGCACATATAGACAAACAACCATTCACACTCACATTCATACCTATGGACAATTTGGAGTCGCCAATTAACCTAGCATGTTTTTGGAATGTGGGAGGAAACCGGAGTACCCGCAGAAAACCCACGCATGCACGGGGAGAACATGCAAACTCCACACAGAGATGGCCGTGGGTGGAATCGAACTCGGGTCTCCTAGCTGTGTTGGGGGTTCTTTTCCTTCATGATGCTTATTAAAAGACTTCCCCAGCGTGTAGATAGTCTTTATTCACCATGCAGCACATGCACAAATGCGCCCCATGTGTATACATCATATCCAGTCAGCTAAATAATATGTATTATAATATGGTAAGAGAAATCAAAAGAATCAAATATGAATATATATTATCATTTTACAAGTATTACAATACAAATATAGTGATCTAATTGCATCATGACTAAGTGTCATTAGATATATTACTAGTGAATGGTAATGAGCTGACAAACCTTTTTGAGGTGTCCGAGTCGCAATTTGAAGATCTCCTCCTGTTCGTGGTACTCAGCTAGTGTCAACCTTTCCAGGAGAACCAAAAAAAAAAAAGGAAAGACCTGTTAACTCAAGTTGTTGGCATAAAACGGAAACGCTTGCACATTTACGGTGCTGCAGGACATTAAATATGCGTTACAACTGCGACACTTGGTTGCGTACACAGGATGCTTGCTGGGCAGGGGGCATAATCACGGCTACAAATTTTGGCATTAAACTTTACAATGCAGTATTTTTATTTAACTTCTTGTATTGAAAAGTTATACATATAAAGACGATATGAAATACTGTATACACTTCTTCAGAGGTTGTGCTATTGGAAAGCATTCTGTAGCTGCAAGGTTAGTCCAACCCAACGTGAGCCGCTGCCAACTGGCCATGACTGTACCGTGCACTTACAGCTGGGGTAGGCTGGGTTTCAGGAAAGGGTCGCTTTCTGCTCCGTTCACCGCCTTGGTTTTACGTTGCTTTGGCTCAGAGTTTGTCGAGGGTGCCTGTGAGCTGCTGGAGGATGGAGGTTTCCTCTTGGCTAGTAGTTTTCGCTGCCTCTCGATATCCTCCCTTTGTTGATTGATCCACTCCTGCTGCCTGTGGAGAGGAAATAAGAGATATTTGTAGGACGGCCAACTTCCTAGAGTGCTCTTTCTAATTTTGTAAGTCTATAAAACACAAATGTGACGTTCAGTCACAGCTTTGTTATCACTCTATTATTAAGCCTTGAATATCGCCTGATACCAAGCAAATATCAATGAATCATACATTAATTACATATCTATGCTGCTTGTCTTTACTGGGGTTGCGGAGGTTGAATCATACACACTTTTATGACTTATTTTGTAGAGTGGAATGTTAGAAAAGGTTGGATCAGGTGAGATTACTCAAATAGAACAATGATCAGCATCTTTTCTGTTATAGCAAATGACTTCTCATCATCCCTTGGGAATTTCCTGTGAGATGCTGCTTCAAATGCACGATGAGTTTGGTCATATTCAACTTTCCCGTCAGTTCTGTGCCACGCTGGGAAATATGCCAATACCAGAGATGCAAGCCGATATAATCTGATACTTGCTCATATGGGACTGGATCAATATCAGATTGGGACGCTCGATTTTTCCACATTTTTGATGTTTAATTTTATTTCCACAATGTACCACGGGCTGATTGACAGCTGTGCTGCACTTTGGACACTCCTGCTTTTTAGAACTCCTCATCAGGATTGAGTCGTCGACTCTTTAGATCAGGGGTCTCAAACACGCGGCCCGTGGGCCCGCAGAACACTACTTTGAGTCCCCCGCCTTGATATGAAAGTTTAATGTTAGTGCGGCCCGCGCAAGTTTGATATGGATGCTGTATGGTATCATGTACCCAGAAAAAATTATTACGTTTGATTAATGTTCATGTTAAAGGTTAAATAACTGTTATTAGTTATCCTCCCTATCCGTGTGGAAGTGGTAAGTTTTTGGCTATTTAAGTTTAAAGGAAATAACTTGAAGGCTGCCGTTTAGGTCGCTAGCTCTCTAGTTTTTTTTTAGAGTTAGCATGTGTCTCAAGACCCTGTAGTTGCGCAATATGTTGTAAATAAAAAGAGTATAAATGTGACTATAGTCGTGTTTTGTCATGTCTACAGGGCTCTAATAATGCTTTGGTAATTTCGTAAGTTTTTATTATTTGCCGTTTTATTATTATTATTATATTTATTTATTTAATACTGATTGATTTTCTTTATTCTTGATTTGTTTATTTATTTTTCATCTTATTTTGTGCAGAAAAATAAAAATTAAGATATTTGAGAATATTTGGAATGTTTTATCAGAGCTTTTATTGTAGAAAATCGGAACCAAAGCACTGAAAAAGTTTGTATATTTTTCTGTTTTTAATAAATGTGTGGGGGGGGTTTGGAAAATCTGATGCGGCCCAGCCTTGCCCAGACCCAGGTAGATTGAGTTTGAGACCCCTGCTTTAGACTGTTTTCTTCCTTTGTAGTGAATGAACATTGGCAATTGATGAGAGAAGGAGTGTTATTGGATTTGGAATTAATACACTACATTAATTGGTATTCCAAATCCAAAATTGGAATCCATAATGACTCGCAGTAATGCCACTTCGCATAGACTAACTAATGTCTTTCTTCTTCTATGGTTTGGAGTGTTCTGTGGTTCCGCCCCAGTGTTTGTTCACCACACTTATTAGTACACATTCGTTCCCATCTGGATGCAACTATTTACTTTTTTTTTTTCAGCCCTCCAACCTCTTTCCCATGTGGACAGGGTGTGAATGGTGGCTGCTAAATGCCCCCCCGACCCCTTAAAGTGACGCACACTGCCTCAAAACCAAGTAGTTACAACATTGAAACAGTGTGAGCATTTAATGACTGAGAAAATCCAAACCAAATGATCTCAGGCGAGCAATGTCAACAATGTCTCACTTGACAAGGTTCTGGAAGGCGTAGCCGTCTGTCCACTGCTCAGTGAAGGATGCTCCGTGTCTCACTGTGGTGAAATGGCCCAGACGGAGACGATCCTGCATGCTTTTCTCCCGACAGGCCTGCTTCTCCTGGGTGCTCTGTGCAAGCGTACGACACAGAGGTTAGCACAACTAGCGGCAATGAAAAGGGAAATTGGAATGTACCTTCTCTATGAGCAGCTTCTTGCTCATGGTGATGCATTTATTCAAGCGTTCCTTGTATTTTTCAAGTAATTTTTGTTGTTCGTCTATCTGTCTCCTGAGATCACAGTTGGCCTGTAAAACACACACAAACATACGCTTCCGTTATTGAAAAATCTACAAAGTAAACAAAGAAAGGCTCTACTTATTGTGTAAAAAGTTTATTTTAGACAAAATACGCCGCTTGCTCGACATCTGGGTGTTTACCCGTAGCAAATCATCTATTCTCCCCTCCTTCTTCTCAAGGTCGAGATTCTTGGTGCTTTCAAGGGCAGCCAACTTCAACACTGTGAGGTCCGTCTGGAGCGGAAAACAAACCCCGCAAAAAAAGTGTAAAAAAATTACCCGTAAGTGGATTATAAAGGTTCTACAATGTACCGTGATGACCAGGAAGAGTCTCTCACCTGAACCAGTTTGACTGCTAGTTGTTTTGGATGCGCCATATGCTCTCCAAAGGACAGACTGGTGGGTGAGGAGCTGTTTTGTCTACCCTGCAGCTGAAGAGATAGTACTGGTGTTGAGACGGCATAATTCCAAATGGAGCAAAGGAGTGTCGGGGCGCAACTTACAGCAGCGCCCTGAGCGGAGTGCGAGTGGGAATTCTGAGGGGAACGAATCATTGGCGGGAGGCCTCTCACCGGACTGGACCCATTTCCTCCCTGGAACTAGACAGGACAAAGAAAGACAAGATGACATCATTGCAAACACTTGGGAGTAGCAGATCTGACGGTGCTTTTTTTGTGTTTCACTACTTTTCTTCTCAAGTGTCAACAAATAAAGTTGTCAGATGTTGAACAATTCTCTCAGCACTTCCTTTCAGTCACTCAAACTTACGTCAAAATAATCGCTTATTTTGGGTCCCCGCACTGTTGTCTTTCCTGTGGAGAGAGGGAAAAATGGAAACAAATGTTGGGAGTTTTGTTCATCAAAATCGAAATATTTCATAATAGCCATACTGAAGCAAATTCACAGTTTTTGGGCCACGGACAATAACTAGAACATATGTAAACATCCAAATACGTCTTAGAAACGCCTGCTTAAGTATGAATAGCATCTTCATTCAGCCCAGCTTACAGAACAACCAACGCTTGAGTAACAGCTGCTTAATATCCCAATAGAATCCCAATTCTACGCCTTACTCCTTTAAAAATTGTGAGTTTTACCAAGGTAACATCCCTCCACCAGAAATGATCGCCAGAACAAAATGTTTTTTTTTTTTTACAGGTTTCAATATCAGATGCAATGACCCACAACACAGGCTTCTATTGCGGCCTTAACCCACGCCGAGCTAAAACTGCAACTCAGAAACCCCAATGCCACTTCCTGTCCACGCCACCGGAACACATTTGCAGCAACACACAAGCACCGGTCTTATGTCTTATTTTGTGTTATGTTTACTATATTGGGTAATGGGTTTGTAACATAGCAAACACCCGCTGCGTATAAAGAGCCCGTCGGATCTACTCTGAACCCACACACCCCCAGCATGGACTGTTTTCTCGCCTGGCGTCAGGGAGAAGGCTCTGCAGCATCCGCTGTAGAACAACCAGGTTTAGAGACAGTTACTTCCCCCTGGCCATCAGACTGCTCAATGCCAAATAAGCCTCTACCTGCCCACACGCACAACTTTAAATTATTGTTATTTATAATAATAATAATACATTTTATTTGTATAGCGCTTTTCAAGATACTCAAAGACACTTTACAAAAGAATGAAGTTGAATAGAGCAAGTAAACAGAATAAAAGACACACCAAAATACAACATTCATTGGTTAGTACACAGTTAAAAAAGCGGGGGCGGGGCACAGCAGTCAGATATAGAAGGTTAGACATTAAAAACAGATTTAAAGAGGTGGGTTTTGAGTTGTTTTTTGAAGGTGGGAAGGTCAGGGCAAGCACGGAGTGAGTGGGGCAAAGAGTTCCAGAGAGTGGGGGCAGCGATGGAGAAGGCTCTGTCTCCCCATTTATTCTAAATTATTTGTACAAATTACTGTTTACGCTGTACATTGTTCAGATTTGATGTCATCTATTTATTCTCCACATTATTATTTATTATTACACGGGAGCCAGGCATCGACATTTCGTTGGCAATTTCACTGCTGTGTTATTGTGCAATGACAATAAAGAACGTCTATGTCTATAAGTAACTATAGGGGTGCTATTTAATGTCTAGAGCGCTCTAGTAATGTTAAAAACCGTATGCAGAACAGGTCAACTGGTTTTCTGTGCTCTAACTACACAAATAAAAATATAAGATGGAATGGTTGGAACAGAGAAATAAGAGTAAGAAGAAGACACCCACCTTGGCTACTTTCTGACTGGATGTCAGGTTTTCTTTTCCTGCCTCTGGGTGTTTCAGACTGTTTCTTCTCTGGAGTCTGAAAAAAAAGATGACATTCAATATTTATTTTCCAAATAATAGTGAGCCAAACATACACTCTAACAGGATTATTGTCACTCATATCCACTCAGTCACTTACAAAACATTTATTTACACCATGAATGTTATTTTGGTGAAATGACTTTGCTCTTTTCTAAGGTATTCATGACATCAAGGCATGTGACTTGTGGAACAACACCTGGGCCGAGCTGCAAGTTGAATTTACTGCAATTACCGACACTCTCCTTGGCCAGCTCACCCATTACGCAACCTTCACTTAGTTTTAAGTCTCGTCTGGAATCAAAAACTAGATCATACATTTTCCCCCCCCGGGGAAAAGGATGCTTTTAATTAGCTGATATGGAAATTCAGAACACCGCTTTTACAGGCTTACGTCATCCAGCATGACTACAACACCAAAAAGTAAGCCTTTGGAGAAAACAAAAACTCACAGAATAAGCAGGAGAGCCTCCTCTTTTTACATCTGACCCCTAGAAATAAGAGAAAGAAAAGTATGAAACAATTGCAAGTTAGAAGACCATCAGATGGAAATGGAACTACCATTGCATGACCACAATAGCATGAAGCCAAAAGAGCCTATTGGTGTTGTGAACAAGTGCAGGTACAACGCCACAATGTCAAAAAAAACAAATGTGGATGTATTAAGGCTTCTGAACCTGAACACAACATCTGTGTATGTGTCATGATGGGGTGTCAACAGAAAGCAGCCCAAAAGACCAAAGCGCATGCTTAAAATTGTACCTCTGATTCCTTGTCGCTGGAGGATCCCAGGCTTCCAAAACTGTGGTTTGAACATTCATTGTTGGTCAAACCCTGCAAATGTGTTGGACGTTAGGCTACATGGCATCACAAATAAATCATGTTTACATTTTACCGCTCCATATTATAAAGGCGCAGTCTCAATTATGGGGTGTATTTCTGTACTCAACCCATACAAACATAAGGCGTATCGTATTATAAGGCACGTGCTAAAACATACGGTTAAAGCAAACTTTATTTTCTTGTTCAATATGAACTCACACTCGTAACTGCAACAAAAGGAGAGCCCAAAAACCACAACAAAATGGTTCTTACTGCCTTTAAAGTCGCTGGCAATCACAAAGCGGAAAAAAAAACTCCAAAAGTAGGGACTTTACTGGACAAGAGATTCTACTTAGAAGAACCAAATGAGGACTCACTTTGGTTCCTCCACTTGTGCTACCAGTGCTGCCCCCCGTGCTGCCGCTGACACCGCCCATAAAGCGAGCCTCCAGCAGCTCCTGTCTGCGGGGGTCCAGGCTGTGCAGCTCCTCCATGGCACCTGGTGAGATTTGCAACAATTGACAACATATCAGGGTTAGCCACAGGGGGACACAGGAAATGCTGCAGCGGCGTTATGATAAAAAGGCAATAATTAAGCGCTACTGCACTCAGCTTTTGCCGTATTTACTTGTTAGCACTGCGAGGTGGATGACGAGTCACACCGCGAAGCACTGATATCACGGTGCCAATGTTTGGACTGTAAGTCAAGGATGAATAATTCATTCTTATTAGGCTGCTGTGTGAGCTCCCAAGGCACCAGTATCTCTGCAGCCTCAGTAAACCTGTGCTTTAACAACACAACCACTTATCTCCTGATATATACAGTATATAGAGATGGACAACATAACATAAAACACAAACAAACTTCTACTGGGGAGGATATGAGTTCACCTCAGCCGCTATCCCAGAGACCAGGAAGAATTGGCAAATGACTTTACACACGCACACATCTGTCGGCTGATTGGTCGTAATCCAATATAATGACACTACTACTACCACATCACTACTATTAGGTGAACCAGAGCATGAGGAGGAACCTGCTATGGCCCAACAAAGTGCACTGTGGTCGGCCACATGATCTGAGGAGGCGGTGCGACGCCACGGAGGTCTGTGGCAAACATTTTTCACTTTTCAAACACCGTGGAACAAAAAGGCCCCAGCTTTGTCTCTGAAACTGTGAATGTTTACAAGTGAGCTCGACTGAAATTACGACAGGTCATTAACGTCACAGGCAGGAGAAAAAAGGAGCACTTGATTTGCTCATCAGTACAGGACTGGTAATCTGGAATCACTGGAGCATTTTTTTTAAATTATTGCTTATCGGAGAAATCAGATTTATCAATATGAAGTCATAATTTCCTCATATCTCGCCCCTGATAATTTTGCATCCCTAGGTTTTACGGGCATAAATAAAATTTGAGGTCGATTTTACCTTCACTGAATTTATGATTGCTGGCAAAGACAATGAGGGAGAGAGATCAACATGGACTACACCTTCCAGTTTTGCCATGAGTTATTTCTTGAATTCAACAGTGTTTCTCACCTGAAGTGTTGGTTGTTTTTTTTTTTTTTTTTTCAAAATACGCCAAAATGGAGCCAAACAAAGTTGCAAGCAGAAGCATCCTAGGTGACACGATTGGATCCAAGAAAGAAGTCATCGTAAAAGGTGGTGTGGTTCCTCACCTCTTTAGTCAAAATACTGCCCCTTGTCATTGTCTTTGGCTCGATTTTGGTTTATTTTGCAGCAATGATGAAAAGAAAAGACTTGCGAAACACTGAATTTAATAAATACTTCATGACAAAACAGGAAGTTGGTGTTCATGTTCATCTCGCTGCTATATTGTGTCTTTGGCAACAATCACATCTTCAGTGAATGCAAATTTCCCCATGGGGATGAATAAAGTATCTACCTACATAGTAACACTATTTCTATGCATTACAATTAACTGAGGCATGCAAAAATTTAAAATTAGTGTGTTCACATTTTTGAATGGATTAATTGTACTTCTTGACTTGGTTTTAGATGAATTAATAAAAAAAAAACATTTTATAGGCTGGATGAAACAATAATTCTGTCAGGGAAATATGAGACTTTTTGTCTCAGTTTCCGTCTCAGTTGTCCGGGCCTGCAAGGCTCTGGAATGAGTACATACAATTTGTTTAAAAAAAAAAAAAAAAGGGGGACTGACGTCTACTACAAGTTGCTGACTCGTTACTTTTGACTGGCTGCTACAGCTGTTGCAATGATTTACAACTGATACCACCACTGATTGCTGCTCCCAAAGTCAATAAAAGCGCTCGTGCTTTCTCAAGTATGCGATTAACGGAGGAGGCTAAAAATTGAAACGAGTGTCAATGAAAATCTGCACTTTTTCTTTATAGTTAAACTTTGTATCTCTTGCATTCAGCCTGCATGGGGGGTGAGTCCATTTCGACCCAGTGTAGTGTCTCTGATGCATGAAGCCAGCAATAAGTTTAATAAAGGCTTTGGTATGCAAAAGAATTATCTACGTTCCAGCCCCTGCAAGAACAAGCGGTTGAACCCTTACAGCCCTTGCTATGAATGTCATTTTAACTCCATGCTGCTCAGCACATTGACCACCTGTTTATGGCAGAGACACTTGAGAAAGTCCTAAAAGGCCCTGCCTAATGGTCCATTTCCAACAAGGATTAAGTCAACTGGAGAATAAAGTTCAAAGAAAAGGATTAAAGCATTTTATAAAAAGGCATACATGTCACTGATTACAGTGTCTGCACCACTGTCATGTTTCAGTCTTACCACAATTTGTGTTTTATTCTCATAAGAAATCATCAAGGAGGAGGATGCACATAAAATGGTGTCACTTCAAAAGCTTTCCGGGCATAGTTATCTGATTTAAAATGGTTTGATGAAAAAGGTCATGTAGGGTTAACCTCAGAATTACGCACCACATTTTTACAATATTTTTTTTTCAACATTCGCTGCGTAGTAAACGCCAAGATTGCTGCACAGTGGTGATAGGCGTCATGCTGTGACACACAATGGTGGATGCACACCTACACAACGTCTGTCAACTGGTGATACATTGTTAACCATCGGCAGACATTGCTTTGTCCTCGTATTTGCATTTGCAGCCCCATTTTTTTTTTACCTTACATCGTTACAGCCAAGTGCACGTTTAAACATGGATGCACCCGTCACAAACAGCGACTTTTTCTACTCGTTTCGTGTTTGACGACATTTTTACATGCACGTTTTCAGGTTACAAAAAACACATCCACAGCCTAGAAAAGATGACGGTGCTGCTAGCTAGCAGCCCAACAGCCTCAATGGACTTTGGAGCCGCCGATTTGCTGTTCAAGCTAACTAGCCAGCATTATCCACCACTAAAAGAGTCGTCGCTCGCTACCATTTCCTCCCACCCAAAACGAACCGCTGGTGGGGAAAAAAAACACCACAAAAATCATCCTGAAGCGTATGACTGTACCTTGTGGGGCCTTCAGCACAGCCGTGATATGTTGCTGAAAACACAGTCCGTGTTGAGGACGTGGAGAGCTGGGACCAAAGATGGCGGCCCCTCCAAACTTCCACTACTTTGGACACTCATCAAGCTACTTTTCTCCCGTGGAGTCGACGCCGCGCGGCCGGTACGGTGCCTTGCCGGCCGGGCGGGCGGCGGAATTCCTCGCCAGCAAGCAGGGGTTACCCCCCCGAAGAAATAGTCGCTACTTGTGACAAAAAGCGGTAATTATAATTTGTTCGTAACCTTCCTGACACCTCAGTGTTGTGAGTCCTGGCTGGTCCACCACCTCTTGCGTCCTCAAGTGGCTGGCAACGTCACGCAGCGTGTGCAAAACCCACTAATGGGGGGTTTGTTTTTTTTCTCCGTTTCAATAACAACCAAATCAAACATGCATGAAAATGACGACCATTTAATGCTTTTTATATTTGCCAAAATACTGTTTAAGTAATAGCTATGTAATGCATAATATGTGTTTGGGAATTGGTTTCACTCCAAATGTTTCACTACTAAGTAGTCCTGCCATACCGCTGATCTCCTTTTTGATCCGATACGATAGACTAGGCCTGGTATCGGCACTACCGATTCGATACCGATCCATCGTGTTGTCGTTGTTTACAGTCTATTTCATACCACAGCATAAAGAATACAATACATTCATCAATTTATAGCATTTTATTGATTTATTTTCAACTGTAAAACTGTAAAAAAAAAACAAGTTCATACAGCCATTAAAATAAACGAATAAAAACTTTATTGACAATTCACACATGGCTCCTCCGTTCACAATGGGTCAAACTTCAAATGACTTAAGTATTGAAAGTATCAATATTTAGATTTGAGAATTGATATTGGAGCATGAGGTGCTGGTATGGGAAATATCAATAATTGGAGGGGGACTTGAATTCTCAAAATTATGTATACAGATGCATCTCAATACATTAGAATATATTTGCTAAGTTTATTTGTAAGTTCATTTGTACTTGAAAAAGTTATTATATCGTATCATAACAGTGGTTTATTTGGTCAGATTCAGAATCAAAATCAGAAAAGGGTTTATTGCCTGGTATGATCAAACACATACTAGGAATTTGTTTTGGTGAAGTAGGTGCAGACACATCTATTAAAAAAGAATGAAAAATACAAAATATACAGAATATACAGTATAAATATATGTACACAGTCTGTTTTTTGTTTGTTATTCCGGAAGTGCAGTCTGATTGTTTTCCTAGGAATCCAAACTGGGCGTTAATGTAACGCATATTGGTCTACGAAATGTTGACAATATCTTTTTGAGTGTCACTTTGTGGAACAATAAACATTTCAAAACACACCACCATTGTTTTGTGGCTCGTTCAAATACAAAAGTCATATTTTGTCATTGTACGTTAAAATTTTAGTATAGTATATAGTATAGTAATGACTTATATTTCTCGTTACTGGAACACAGTAACGATCCATGTAGTATGCTTTTAATGTACATACTGCACAATATGCGTTTTTTTGACAACAAGTAGATCTAAAAATATAACAGTGTATAAAGGAAAGAGGGGCGTTAACAAGTTGAAAGTGGATATGGTTTCCTATACTTGCTCTGCATCCATACTCGATGCATTGATACTTTCTTTCCTCTGTTAACTTGAAGTCGGCGATCCTCCACATTCTGAACTTCCTCCAGTCCGGCTTTGCTGAATAAATGATGAATTTCTTCTATGGAGATAAAACAGATTAGAAAAAAAATAATAATAATTTACATTTTTAGCCCAGTACATTTGGATGATGCAGTACATGTACATGACTGTATGGTATTTCATGTAGAATACCTTTAGCGAAAAAGTAAACGCAGGTTCCATCGCCACGTGTGTAGAAGTTGTCTGACAAGCACCGACCTGATTGCAGCAAACAATAAGACTTTTGAATGACGAATACAACCAACTGTACCAAACATGAGGCGTGTAAGACTGACCTTTCTTAAACCTGAGTTGTGAGAAGTCATATCTTCCATAATCCCGAAAGAGAAAAACCCCTCCATATTTGAGGTATGAGGACAGTCTATTTACTACTCCTTGCATCCTACAGATGAAATCTCATTCAGTGAAATGCTTACCACACAGCATCAAGCGCATCTGCACAATTCAAACAGCACTTTGTTAGTTGATTAATGGTTTCTGTTTATTTTATAGCTATAATGTTTAACAGCAAACTGGAAGTGTACATAAAGTATGGAAATAATAAACCCTATATAGACTGATCCAAATACTACTGAATCTATGAACACAGCTATTGATAACTTATGTGTGTTTATTAGGACGAGATATGTGAGATTGGGTCTGCAAATTTTAACATTACTTTTATGAAAAGTACACAAAAAAAAATATGATAATAAATTTCAGTCATTCAATTCATTCATTTTCTACCGCTTTTTCCTCACGAGGGTCGCAGGGGTGCTGGAGCCTATCCCAGCTGTCTTCCGGCGAGAGGCGGGGTACACCCTGGACTGGTGGCCAGCCAATCACAGGGCACATATAGACAAACAACCATTCACACTCACATTCATACCTATGGACAATTTGGAGTCGCCAATTAACCTAGCATGTTTTTGGAATGTGGGAGGAAACCGGAGTACCCGGAGAAAATCCACGCACGGGGAGAACATGCAAACTCCACACAGAGATGGCCGAGGGTGGAATTGAACCCTGGTCTCCTAGCTGTGAGGTCTGCGCGCTAACTACTAGAACGCCGTGCCGCCATAATAAATTTCAATCTACCAATTGCACTCTTCTGCACTCTGTGTGTATGCTACCGGCCCCGCCTTCACCCATGAAGAGACTGTATAACTGAAAAAAGGGCTCACGCCGCTCATGCTGTTGTTCTATTGAACAAACGCGCCAAGAAGCAATGCACAGAGTGAACCCACTCCTGCCGGGGAATGTCGGGCCATCTTTTGACACCACTAGTGCATATTTTTAGTTTTAAATTGAATTGTAATTTTTTAAAATTGGTTTTCCAAAGTGTTATTTTTTCAGGTATAGCTGCACCACATACATCTTATTTAAAAACTGTAAATAAAATACAAGCTAAAATAAACTTGCACAAAAAAATATTTAACTGTGCCGTTAATTTTCTTTATCGTTGCACCCCTGGTCATTACATAAATATAAATAAATGTCCTGTGAGTGTAGATTGCCGTTACAGAAAAGTCAATAGTCTTGGTGGAAGTGCTAAAGTGATAAAAGGCAGCAAGCTAGCATGTTTCTTCCGCTCACCTGTCTGGATGAATGGAGGAGAGGACAAAGACTGCAAGAATGACATCCAGGCTGTGTGGAGGAAAGGGAAGAGAGGCCTCCTCCTCACAAATATCATACATAAAGGCGTGGCACACAGAGTCGTCATAATCGGGATGGCCCTGTGAGGGGAGGGCAAAGTAGTGATGACAATTATTGGGCTGATATGACGGAATTATAACATCATACTCGTGATAATACATACTATTAAAAATAGCTCAGATAACCGATAATATTCCAAAACGCTCCAATGAGGAGAGCAAATCAAGTGGTCCTTTTTCCTATTACCTTTGACGTTAACGGCCTGTTTTAACTTCCCCAGTGTTCATTTGTAAACAAACACTCACTTTTAAAAGGAAGCCATTTTGTGTGCTAGTTGTACCAAATGGTCCGCGATAAGTTGGGAGCACGGAAAACCTTATCAACCATTTGAAACGCCAGCACCACGCCATTTGACCACCACGGTTCCAAATTTGGGATGTCCAATAATTGCCGGCAGCATAAAAAATTGATATCGGTTGACATCGGTATCAGGTTCTTTCCTGATCATGGAAAAACTGATATTAAAAACCATGTGTTCCATTCCACCACAGGAGATATGTCATGTTATATATATCGGTATCAGTATATTACTCCAGTAATATGAAGACTTCTTACCTTCAGCAGTTGAAGAGCACATGGCGAGAAGTCACAACAGTATAAATATGCACCCTTTTCTCTGTAAATAAGATTATAAAACATAAACATTATAAAAATAAAATTTTTAACCAGGAATCAATTTACTAAGTCTTGCAGGGAAGTGAATATGAAAAATATCTCATAGAGTTGTCCCTCAGTTTATCGCTGTTTTTACAAAACGAATGAATAAATGATGGCTGTTTTGTGAATTATTATTATTATTATTAGTCCACAAAATATTGAAATACTACAGTATTCTGGTGACTAGGCATCAGTAATACTACATTGATGAGACATTGAATGAGCAATGGATGCAAAGTCTGATATGACACAGTGGAAAAAGTTCTCCTCACATTCCATGTGGAAGTGGTACATTTTTGGTTTCTTACTTTTTCCTTGTTTCAAACCCTTTCTTGACTTAGGAATAACTAAATTGAAGGCGAATGTTTGCCACACAAGGGAAGCAACGCCCAGCCAAGCGACTTAACGACATGCGTGTCACGTTGCCTTGTGACGCGAAACCAGTAAACTGTAAAATGTTAAGGCTGCCGCCCAGACAAGGACCAATCAGCAGGATGATTGGGAGGATTGATTTGATACCCCCCTACACATCTGACCGCCAATCAAAACCGTGGAAGACTCGTAATTTGCTTTTGCTTTGGATGGTGGGTGTAGCTGGCCATGGCCGCTCATCAGCCTGTTACTGTTAGCATGGATGTTGCTATACTTAAAGCGGCCGTCTCTTGTGTCCCTTCAGAGATCCTGCGTAACGTCCGTGTCAGAGTTGCGCAACTTGGCATAAACAAAGAATAATATGAGTGTCAAGATGACTATAGGGGTGTTATTTAATGTATATGGGTCTCTAATAATGGCAAAAAAACATGTTTAGAAAGTAATAAACAGGGTTTCTTTGCTATAAATAGTACAACAATATTAAATGTATTCACTCTGGAACCGATAAAGGAGGGACAGCTCAACTGACACTTACTTGATGTTGCTAATAATAGGAAATACGCTGTTGCCGACTCCACATCCAACCTGTAAAAACATCATTTTATACATATGAAAGAAAGCAAACCCAGCAACCATCAGTGTACCCATTTACAAATGTTTCTTTGCATGCTATCAAGCAAGAATCGTGACTGTCAAAAAGTATATAAAATGAAAAACCTCCAATATCCTGAAATCTGCATGCTGTCCCGGGTAAGAAACACGCTCGGCTGCTTCGTACGTTTCCGGCCCTGCATCTTGACGGAGGTGCTGCGGGTTGGCGTTGGGGTCCAAGTGTGTGCATCTGCCCTGTTGCCGATGTCTCGTGTCCCCTTCTTGGCTTTTTAAGTCAGATGGAAGCAGTTCTGGGAATTCCAAAAGAAGCCACTTCCGATCTTTGAAGAATTTCTGCTGGTGAAGCTCATAAAACCTATCCCAGTAGCGACAAGCGTCAATGTCAAACGTAGCTGTGGGAAAGACGTGTGGACATGGTGTCAGTTTCACAAACGTACACGCCAGCTAATGACTGTTAAAGGGGACCTATTATGCTCACTTTTAGGCCCTTTTATTTGAGTTGTGGACTCCTATAGAGCAGCTACACACAATAACCAGCACAGAAAGCTTTCTAGATCTTCCACAATCTGCACCTAATCCAGCTATATTTTTTGGGATTTCGTGAGTCCCGTGACTGGCTTCAGTGACAGTTTGTGGGCTAGTCCAGCTGCATAGTGGCCCGTTTTCACAAAACAGTCCAGTATAAAATTAAAATATTTATTTTTATTTTGCTGGGAGGGAATCGGGAACTCCAACCACTTGTGCCTGATGTTTGCCTCAAATGTAGCTTTTCCTTACACCCGAAGAAACGCTTCCTGGGAGACATTGCTAACACTGTAAACAGAGAAGCCCCCGGCACTATGCCAAGTGTTCAGAGCCATCCCAAACTTCTTTCAGGGCTCACTTCCAATTGCGCAAACCTCATTATCTGAAACTTTGGCATCGTTTAACACAATGACTCAATTCTAACTATATTTATAGATCAGAGAAAGTGGAAAAAGCACAATAGCTCCCCTTTAAATTCAAATGGGTGTGTATTCTTGCCTTGTTCACTGAATGGGATTCGCACACTGGAGTTTTCCTCAGCTTTTATCTGTGCATTTTCCACATCCTCCTCTGTCCATTGCACATGATCCCTAAAACAAAAATTAAAGTTTAGAATAGAATCATATATCAATGTTTTTAAGATGCTGGACTAACCACATATTGTGCTGAAAGATGTCATCAGGATTGGTTAGAATCCTTGAACCCAGTGGAGCAGAGGGTCTTCCTTCTGTGCACTTGAACCTTGTGGACACTCTGTGCACACTCAAAACTTTAGCCAGCGTGGCTAAACACAGGCACTGCAATTGATGCATTTATTCTGTGAAAATACAAGGACATATTCATTCTAACAACTGTTCCCTCTGCATATAACTAAACATACAATAATCGGTTTTCAAATTAAATACTCATGATTAATCACAATTTGCATCTATGTGTGATATATGACAATTTTACTGTAATTTATGCACAAAAAGATAAATGACCAAACAGATAAACCGTCAGACCAAGTTATATAAGATGGATTCACGTTTTGAGTGTAGGTGTATTTTCTTGGCTGTACGACATTGTACTGTCGTGATCTTGCCAGTGCCTGTGAATGCATCTCGCGGTCGTCACGTGACAATAAGGAAGTATCGGTCCGAGGAGGACGAGAAACGTGTTTGAGTTGGAGATACATGTATGGTGTGGGAATTATACTGCTGTTGCTGTGTTCAGGTCAGAATAAACTTATAAAAGAGCATCAGACTGTGTGTTGTGGGACACTACACTATGCTTCCGTCTGCCATCATAACAGGTGTGGCTTGACATGCTTTTTAAATGCTTTTTTACGTAATTGATTAAATAAATGTTACCATCGACAGCCTTAGAAAAAAATATATAAGATGGTTCAAGGGTCGAGTTGTCCATTGTCACTTGTCATGTCAAAATAAAATTCATTGAAATAATTCAGAGCATTAAAACATCCAGATAAGTCATGTCATGAACGTCATGATTTATGTTGTTACACCTTACTTCCACTTGATGGCAGTAATGAGATTTAATGTTGTTGGGCCGCTGCTATAAATGTCAACATGAAGAAGACTTAACTTCAAAAACAGGACCCAGAAGGAACAAAACCAAGCCATCCAACGCTGTTACGGTAATATTACATCAAGTGTAACTCTACATTACATTTGATTGGTTCTCATCACCTTTGGATGTGTCACTTGCTAAACCGGGGCTAATAAACAAATGGATTAGAATGAAGTTAACCCGATGTATATCTACCTCTTCAGCTAGCGTCGCCAATAGAATGCATATTTACTTAAGAGTCATTGTGTAGTTGTCTCGGACACAAAGAATATGTTTTAACTTGTATCAGTAGGAAATAAAACCATAATCACCCAGTTTGGCTTTGTTGTAGCGGTCACCGAGAGTGTTGTGTTCTACGCATGCGCGCAAGGTCTCTTGTTGTCAAACACTGTCGACGGTGTTTGACGTCATCATTGTTTTGGGCCAAACTACATAAAAAGGAGCGGTACAAGAAGAGGTACAAATAATATTGGGGGGGTAAAATCATTACTGTGGATCGATAAAAAAGTGAGAGGGCGCACTGTTGAATGATTTTCAACAGTGGAACAAAAGAATTCCTGTGGATGGATAAAAAAAGTGAGAGGGCGCACTGTTGAATGATTTTACTCCCCCCCATGATTTTACTCCCTTATTTTGATAGTAAACTGACGCCATAGACATATCTTTGAATTTTGCCGTATCTTCCACACAAATGAAATTACATTTTGCTTCGTACAGTGTGTGACAGTGGACTGAATAATGGTTTCAGTTGAGCATTTCCAGTGGCCACAAATACACAATGTAAATGCAACCCATCCAGTTTGTCTGGGGAAGCGCCATCTCTGATCACGTGATAGCTGGGAGGCATTTACTGAAAGTGCTTTATTACTGGTGGGAAGACACTTGGTCCTGATGGTATACCTGTGGAGGTATGGAAGTAGGTATGGAGGTAGCACTTGAGTTCCTGACTGGGTTGTTCAATAGGATCTTAGGTGGCGAGAAGATGCCTCAGGAATGGAGGAGAAGTGTGTTGGTGCCCATTTTTTAAGAACAAGGGTGATGTGCAGAGTTGTGCTAATGAGCCATACAGTGAAGTTATGGGAAAGAGTAGTTGAAGCTACACTAGATTGATTTGCTGTGGTGACCCCTGAAGGGAAAAGCTGAAAGAGAAAGAAGAAGAAGCTTTCTTACTAGTGCTTCTGCCAAATTATGGAATTTTACTAACTCAACTGGTTTGGAGTGTTTATTAAAATACATTTAAATAAACAAATCTGGGGCAAATGTATGATGCCTAACATGGTTGAGGTGCCCACTTTGTAATCTTTGGAGATCTTTGTAGTCCTTGTTGCTGTGCACAAGGTTGTCCAAAGGGCCACACAGTGAAATGAAAAGATGCAAATGCTACTGTAATATTTTCAAATATATTAAGACGTTATACAGTTGTACATTTCAAGAAAAAAACTGCATCTCGGCTTTGTGATCAATCCATTTTCTATGTATTTTCCATTACATTACAATAAAAGAACAGCTGCACGTCGCAAATGCACTTTGGACACCCCTGCTCTCTCTACAAGGTATGCTTTATTTGATGTACTGTATTTCTGACATGATATTCCAGTTTTGAAACGTCACCGCAAGGCACTGCAGCTCCATTTCATTGTTTTTTTTTTTGTCTTGCAGATGCACGCTTGAATGGTAGAGATGCCACCACATGATGGCGCCACACTGGAGAAAAAGGAGCATCAACGCTGTGAAGGTGCTGAGTGTCAGGAGCAGAGGTATCAGGGATGGTGGAAGTCTAACCAGGCTCAATTCGAAGCTCCTTCGGGGCATCCTTTTGCAGGTAGCGGGAAAAACGCGTCATATGAATTACACTCGAGTTTGTTTTTGCGCTCATCTTTTATGACCTAAACTCAAAAGATTTCAAAATTTTTTGTGTACACAAAAATATTTAAAAAAGTGTCACCAGAGGTGTGGCGTCTGTGTTGTTTTAAGGAAGATGCCAGATGAGGAGCTCCTGGTCCTGCTGTGGTCGCACGTGGTCTTTGGCTCATTTAAGATGGGATCAAAAATGTTGTCTTAATGTTTGCGTAAATGTGTGTGTTTGTGATTCATGTTCAATGTCAACCCTCATCTTCCAGGACAACAGGGACTTCTCCAAAGTGTGCCTCAAGACCTCAAAATGTCCAATAATGTATGAAAATGGTAAACTCTACCTGGAAAATTACCTGACATGCTACAGCTGGTGAGTAGAAATTCATAACATAGCTCTTCAGTCTGACAGTGCTAATAACATTAATAATAATAATTCTGCAGCTTGCTAATAATATGCAGGTCACATTATGTAAAGGTGAAATAGTTGTGTCCCATTATGT
This sequence comes from Doryrhamphus excisus, assembly GCF_030265055.1. Classification (NCBI taxonomy): domain Eukaryota; kingdom Metazoa; phylum Chordata; class Actinopteri; order Syngnathiformes; family Syngnathidae; genus Doryrhamphus; species Doryrhamphus excisus. The sequence goes on from NC_080474.1 coordinate 3,520,625, forward strand.
GCATTCTTAGCGGCCTCTTTTTTTTATCTGTCTTTATATCTTTAGAACGCACAGAAATGATCTTTGTGATGATCACATTTTATCATGTCATGTTATTATTCATTGAACTTTATTCAGGTTTTAGCTTATCTTGTTAAACTATGAGTGGATTTGATTTGTTAGTGAAAACAAAGTGTTAATATTCAATGGGCCCTGTGGCCACTCTGCACTGAAAAAAATGGTGCCTCGTCGTCAAAAAGGTTAGGACCCCTGCTTGAAAAGAACCAAATGTTTATCTTATTTATGTCTTTCTTTCTACTATATTGGGTTATAGGAGTGTAAATGTGACAAGAGGGGTGTTATTTGCAGTCTTGAGGGCTCTACTAATATTAAATCCCGTTATTGTTTTGCCACATACAAGTACATTTGGTCAGTTGGTATTTCCTTTAGCTTAATTGATTTTTTTGTGTGTATCAATTACTAGCAGCTTATCCCATTTGCTGCTCTCCCAAAAAGAGCATGAATGTAATTTATGTATTTTTGCAGAATTAAAAAGGTATGTGCAAGCTAACACCAGGATGATGACTTTGTGATCAACTTTTCAGTATTCATGCCGAGCCTCACCTTCTCTACAATTTGCCCCAACGATGCAAAAGTGAGAAATTTGAAGATACTTTGCTGTGTCAGTGCCCGCTTGTAAGTACCAAAATTGTCTTTATATTGTATGCACAGCAGAGTAGAGTAAAGCCTGATATGAGCGTGGAATATGTCGTCGGCAGGAAAACACATTGGCGTCTCCTTCTGATCAGAAGCCCTGCCTCCTGGTTCTCACCGCCAATAACTGGCTGTATCGCTTATCAGATGCAACAGGACAGGAGATGCAGAGAGTTTTCCTGTCTTCAAAGCACAAGTTCAAGTAAATGGAAACCGCTTGGCGGATATTTAAATACCAATGATTATGTTTTATGTACCTTTTGAAATATCTTTCAGGTATTTAAGCTGGGATGTTTCGCAGGAGATCTTTTATGTTAAATCTGTTCAAAGCAGGGAGAACCCCGTAGCACGACAGGTAAGCATGAATGCGTCATATTCATGAGACTCTTCTCACTAGAGATGCATAGTATCGTTTAATTTCTCAACACCAATATGGTACAGATAAGCTTTTTAGATCTGATTTTTAAATGTAAGTGAAGTGTACTTTGTGCTCACCTGGAGGTAAGAAGGACTGGACGAAAATTAGGATTTCACCAAGTGTACCTCATCAAAACCACATCACTAGTATCAGGAGAAGCAGAGTATAGAGGGGAAGGAGCGACCTGCTGTGGCCCAGTATGGTGCACTGTATTCGGGCACTCGCTCCAAGCAGCCGGTGAGGGAAATAGGGCTGCAACGATTATTCCAATAATTCAAGTACCTCAATTTATAAAAAAATTCAATGTTTTTTTTTTGTCTACTTTGAGGCTCGCTTACGTCAGCGAAGCGTGTATATCACCGACGCGGGTACGTCACCGACTAGGATGAAGGAAGCAGGTGTTTGAGGACATGTTCACATTGAAGAGGCTAGAGAAAGGACAATGAAAGAGAAGGAAAACATTCATTCATTTTCTACCGCTTATCCTCACGAGGGTTGCGGGGGTGCTGGAGCCTATCTCTTTGGGCGAGATGCGGGGTACACCCTGGAGTGGTGGCCAGCCAATCACAGGGCACATATAGACAAACAACCATTCACACTCACATTCATACCTATGGACAATTTGGAGTCGCCAATGAAGTTAACATTCATTCATTCATTTTCCACCGCTTTTTCCTCACGGGGGGTGCTGGAGCCTATCCCAGCTGTCTTTGGGCGAGAGGCGGGGTACACCCTGGAGTGGTGGCCAGCCAATCACAGGATACATACATATAGACAAACAACCATTCACACTCACATTCATACTTATGGACAATTTGGAGTTGCCAATAACGTTAACATGTTATTTTAAAAAATGATCGTCTGTGTTTACCGTATCTTTAATGGTTGCTAAAGTGGATGCTAACTAGTAGTGGATATGTACTGTGTATAATGGATGCTACGTCATCTGGTGAAAGGCTATTGAATCAAGGAACAGCAATATGAATTAATCCTATGCATGTTTTCTTATTATTTATTATGTATTATTTGGTATACCCAGCAATGTAAGCTAAAGCTGTGTTTTTTCTGTTTATTCTATATCAAAAGAGCTGAATCTAATCTAATAAATACAAGCATCAATTTTATTTCAAATGTTGGCATGAAATTGGAGGAGAATGTCAACGTCAAGCTTTATATATATTTTTTTTTTATTCCCACTTTGCCAGGCCGGAATAACAGAAAGCACGCTGATGCATCTGGCCATTTTTCAAACGTTCCCCTTGGAAGTTGTGGGCATGATGGAGGTGAACAAAAAGGTTTGTGCAGTACGTTTTGAGGTATTTCAAATGTACCACTTATTAAGATTAACTTATTAAGATATGAATTGAAATTTTGCAGGTATTTGGGAGTGGTGTTACTGATGTTCTTCTGACCCAGGGCGTCCTGGCCGTGTCTTACAGCACCAAGACTGTCAAGTTGTTCAATTTTGAGCACATTGTGAAAAAAGTAGGTATTTTTTTTCTTACTCCGTACATGAACCGCAGTGTATTAACACAATAAATATAGTGGAACCTGGGTTAGCGTATGCTCTGGTTTTATCCACTTCAACTCATACGTAGGCAAATATGTACATTTATGCACAACTCTTTCCATGTGTACATCCAGAACCGAGTGGTAGAACAGTGAAACTACAAGTATTAAAAAATTAAAATAGTTGTTAGTTGCAGGTGTAGACGGTAATAAACAAATAAATTAATCATGCAACAAATGAAAACAGATTTGATAATATATTGTCATGTTTTTTTTCCGTCAAGTTTTTTTTTTCCCAGTTGGGGAAAGGAGTTGTAATATTATGGGAACAAAGGCATAATATTAATTGAATTATTGTGATTTTTTTTTTTAAGAAGTTGAAATATTGGGGAAAAAAACAACAAAAATTATGTCTATAAGAGTGAAGCCGATACTAGTAATATGCTTTTTCACCAATATCACAACTTAGATGCGATTTTCATTTATTCATTTTCTACTGCTTTTTCCTCACGAGGGTCGCGGGGGTGCTGGAGCCTATCCCAGCTGTCTTTGGGCGAGAGGCGGGGTACACCCTGGACTGGTGGCCAGCCAATCACAGGGCACATATAGACAAACAACCATTCACACTCACATTCATACCTATGGACAATTTGGAGTTGTCAATTAACCTAGCATGTTTTTGGAATGTGGGAGGAAACCGGAGTACCCGGAGAAAACCCACGCATGCACGGGGAGAACATGCAAACTCCACACAGAGATGCCCGAACGGGGAATCGAACCCAGGTCTCCGAGCTGTGAGACCTGGCAAAACAGCAACAGCAACAGAGTCAACTATAATGGGTAATATGAATGGAAAGATGACTACAGGGGTGTTATTTCATGTCTAGAGGGCTCTATAAATATTCATTTTCTACCGCTTTTCCTCACGAGGGTCACGGGGGGTGCTGGAGCCTATCCCAGCTGTCATTCGTGCGAGAGGCGGGGTACACCCTGGACTGGTGGCCAGCCAATCACAGGGCACATATAGACAAACAACCATTCACACTCACATTCATACCTATGGACAGTTTGGAGTCGCTAATTAACCTAGCATGTTTTTGGAATGTGGGAGGAAACCGGAGTACCCGGAGAAAACCCACGCATGCACGGGGAGAACATGCAAACTCCACACAGAGATGGCCGAGGGTGGAATTGAACCCTGGTCTTTGATGCGATTTTTTTCTTGAAATATATAGTTCTTAACATGATGAAAGTGGAACAGGTTTGGACACGGCGGGTTTGAGTCAGACTATCTGTCGGGAATCGGTGACGCCAAGCAAGGTTTCACTCCATCATGTTAACTAATATTGAATGAAATCCATCTTTGTTTCATATGCTGCAGTACAAGGAGGAGAAACTAGCACTGGGAAAGACAAGTTCACTTCTCCAAGGCAAACGAGTGGGCGAGTTCCCATGCGGCATCCCCGTAAATATTCAGATTCCAGGTACGGTTTTTGGAGAGTTTGTGTGAAAGTGTTGAATACTGCACTCTTGGTCCCTGAACAGACGTGTTTGTCTCATTGTTTGTGCGTGCAGAGCATCCTCCCGTGCTTTTCCAAGTGTCCTGCTCCAATAACGGAGTGCAGATCGGAGGTTTCCCTTGGCACTTTATTCACACGCCCCCGCAAAAACGCCACCAAGGCACCCACCATATTTGCTCCCTGAGAGACAAGACTTTGGTAAGACTGTACTCTATGTCTGTATGTCCCACTGTACTCTATGTCTGTATTTCCCACTGTACTCTATGTCTGTATTTCCTACTGTACACTATGTTTGTTCACTGTTACGTTGCCAGATCCTCAGCAGCTGTGGTTTGCTCGATGCTAAGTACGCTGAGTGCACAGTTGTTTTTGACAGTTGTTCTTTTTCTTCTTCCTCTTGTCTTCCACTTCATGTGCAGATCATGTCTTCAATGTGTGCAATCATTTGTATTTTCTATTAATATATATATATATACTATATATATATGTGTGTATATGTGTGTATATATATGTATATATATGTATGTATGTATATGTATATATATATATATGTATGTATGTATGTATATATATGTGTATATGTATATGTATATATATGTATATGTGTGTATATGTGTGTATATATATGTATATGTGTATATATATGTATATATGTATATATATGTGTGTATAGGTATATATATGTATATAGGTATATATATGTATATAGGTATATATATGTATGTGTATATATGTTTGTATATATGTATATGTCTGTATATATGTGTGTGTGTATATATATATATATATATGTATGTGTGTATATATATATTTATTGATTGATTTATTTATTTTTTAGGCCACAAATGGAATCCAGAATATGAATTGTTGCTCCATAGAGAGCGATGTGATTTTCTTCCATCCTGACGACTCGGGAAGAATCATTCATGTAGGACCCAGCACTATAAAGTAAGGTCTCTGTATTTATCATTGCTATTATTATTATTATTATTATTATTATTGCAGGTATAGTTACCACCATCTTTGTAGTTGTGGTGGCTCGATACTACTTTTTTTATGTGTGTGACTGTGGGACAAATGAAGAATAATAAAAAAAATAATGGATTGAAATGTCTAGAAAGGCATTACAATATATGAGGGGTGCTCACACTGTTTCAACCTTTTAAAAAGTCCAAGTCCCAAAGATCTACCTCTTACTTTAAACATAAGAAATCTATTGATTAATGTGTACATGATGTACCTTGTGCATGTACTTCTTCACTATGCATGTTACAAGTTGAATGAATGAATCCAATCAATGATTGTTATCCCAAACGGGCCCTAACAGACCCCCATTGAGGTGGCCTCCTATTTAATGCTAAATTATTTTTTTTCCTCCCAGCATTCTAAAAATCCTTGGTGATTTCAACGGCAGCTCGGCAGCAAAGGTAGTTCAACATTTCTCCATGGAAACTCGTCAGAACCACGTTGTAAGTTCACTGCTTCAACCAGAGTGGACTGTTGTCATCATGGTATTTGTGTCACACGTGTGGGGTTCCATCATCTCAGTAACGTTCCTCGCGCAGCACGCTTCACAAGTCACCGTCACCTCTTCAGGACGCACGGTCAAGAGACGATTCCAGCAGCTGGACGATGATCCCGATCAAGAGGTATCATCGATATTCTTACACAGTTGCTACGTAGTGCAGCCCCAAGCTGTTTTTTTTTATTCTTGAAGAGAATGAATGAAGATCCGGGTTCAATTCCACCCTCGGACATCTCTGTGTGGAGTTTGCATGTTCTCCCCGTGCATGCGTGGGTTTTCCCCCACATTCCAAAAACATGCTAGGTTAATTGGCAACCCTAATTTCTTCTCGTAATATGATATCTTTTTCCACAATTTTCCAAAAATTGTTTTTCTCATCAAATTACAACTTAAATTTTTTTTTTTATTTCAACTTGGATTCATTCATTGTATTTCAGCTTGATTAACAATATTACGACATTAGTCTCGTAATATTTACTTTATTCTTGTGAAATTACTGCTGATTTTCCCACGTTTGCGTCTGTTTTCGTTTTTTTAAACAGTTTTCATGTTAAATTAAATTTTGAGACTACTGCAGGGCAATAAAAAAGCAGCCGCGGGGCGCAAATGGCCCTCAGGCCACAGTTTGGACACCCCCCTCAGTAATTCAGTGACCGGTCCATTTTGTGTCTTGAGTCTTTCTCCAGCTCCATGTTGTACAAACTCAAAGAGTTGCAAATATTTCAGAATTTCCGCCTGGTAGAATATGAAGACGATCTGGACCTTCTGGCGGTGGTGGTCACCAACGGTGCAGACGGACAAGGAAGAGCTGAGATCCGACTGCACGACAACCACAGCGGATGTTTACTTAAGACGGTCAGACTGTCGGAACCCTGGGATGAGGTGAGGAACCTGACGGGAGCTTTGGAGACGCATGCAGATGTCCTGATGTTAATTGTCATCTTTGGCTTCAGACGTTCCAGCACAACGTGGTCTTCGACAAGGACACGATAGTTCATGTTGAACAAAAGAAGTCCAACTTCTGCTGCCACGTCTACAAGCTCAAGGCTTAGCGCTTGGAAGTTAGCGCCAACAAGGTGCAAGGAAATGACTTCCTACTCGTTACCTTTTTACAACTCCATTCCTCTGAATCTTTGTGTAAATAAAATGTAATCGTGTTGCTTTTCAACCAGTTCTGTCACATTTATAATGCCTGAGCAGAAATCCACTTGACATGCTGCAGTATAGATGGTTCCACACCCCACGCACAGACGGGCCTGCCAGGAAACACGTGAGCCAGATCGTAAATGGTGACTTTTAGGGGTGTCGATACTCGAGACAAGACAAGATTCATTCATTCATTTTCTACCGCTTTTCCTCACAAGGGTTGCAGGGAGGTGCTGGAGCCTATCCCAGCCAATCACAGGGCACATATAGACAAACAACCATTCACACTCACATTCATACCTATGGACAATTTGGAGTCACCAATTAACCTAGCATGTTTTTGGAATGTGGGAGGAAACCGGAAGCCGAGGATGGAATTGAACCCTGGTCTCCTAGCTGTGCGCTAACCACTCGACCACCGTGCCGCCCAAGACAAAATTTTCATTCATTCAATCATTTTCTACCGCTTTTCCTCACAAGGGTTGCAGGGAGGTGCTGGAGCCTATCCCAGCTGTCTTCAGGCGAGAGGCGGGGTACACCCTGGACTGGTGGCCGGCCAATCACAGGGCACATATAGACAAACAACCATTCACACTCACATTCATACCTATGGACAATTTGGAGTCGCTAATTAACCTAGCATGTTTTTGGAATGTGGGAGGAAACCCACGCATGCACGGGGAGAACATGCAAACTCCACACAGAGATGGCCGAGGATGGAATTGAACCCTGGTCTCCTTGCTGTGAGGTCTGTGCGCTAACCACTAGACCGCCATGCCGCCCAAGAAAAGATTTTAATGGGGAAAAAAAATCAAGCTACTAATTTCTACAACATTCCTCTTCTGCACTCAGTGTGTATGCTAACGGCCCCGCCTCCACCTACTGAACAAAATGACTCACTCTGTTCATGCCTTTGTTCTATGGAACAAATGTGCCAAGGCGCGGATAGCAATGCTGCCTGTTTGGAGGTGAGAGACGAGGTAAACAGACACGCACACACATGGCAATATATTGAGGCTGGCAAAATGATCAAATCTGTTTTCATTTGTTGCATGATTAATTTTGCATGATTAATTAATTTTTTAATTAATTTGTTTATTACCGTCTACACCTGCAACTAACTATTTTAATTTTCTAATACTTGTAGTTTCACTGTTCTACCACTCGGTTCTGTATGTACACATGGAAAGAGGTGTGCATAAATGTACATATTATCCTACGCATTAGTTGAAGTGGATAATTCCCATATACTACGCATGCTTTACGCACACATGGCTGCAGTGATTTGCCTCACAAGTTATGCAAAAACGGCTGAAATGTTGATTGCTCTTTTCCAAAGTGACTTCACGTTTGAGAGGCTGAAATCAGGACGTTTCCGGTACAATTTTAAATTAAATAAACGGATTAAAGCCTTGAGGCTTGAATTAAATGATCCATTACCAAAATAGTCTATTAATTGGATAATCGATTAATCATTTATTCATCAATTAATCGTTGCAGCACCAATATTGTCCCAGGCTTAATGCCAATGAGACCGTTTTTTTGTTTTTTTTACTGAACCAGAAACCTTGTCAGGTCTCTCTCCAGATCATGTAACAACCTGAGTGAGTTTTGCACCTTGCTCAAAGGCACTTCAACAGTATTCAGGTAGCAGCTGTGACCCAAAAAAACATGTTTGGTAATCTGTTTAGGTGAGATGTCACGTGACGATGGATAATGATGATTTTGCTAATGAAGACAAATACACTCGGGGCGGGCTCCACACCATCCCACGGAATCACAGGAAGTCGGACTGGCTGGTTTGCGCTTCCTTCTGATGGAGGCAGCAGACAACATGTGAAGTCATGCGTCCGTCCCTTTTCTAAGCATGTTGCTGTTCAGGGTCACATGGGAAGAGTCGAACCTGGCACCAGGCTGACAACAGCAGTGGATGGAGTGATAACATACTGGTTATAAAAACCACAGGAACATAACCCCTCAGGGATGTCTCCGTCATAAAAAATAACTACAGATGTCCGCTAAATATCGATGCCGATAATTATCATCCTGATATCACCATAAAAATGTGATATCGGTTGATACCGGTATCGCAATCATTATATATATATATATATATATATATATATATAAATTAATGTCATTTTAGTAGCATAAAGTTAAAACACTGAAGAAAAAAACATTCAAAAAGTTATATTACCAGAAATAAAATTAAATTTTATTATTCTGGAAAATTAGTGTGTGTGTGTTTTTAACACATTGTGTCAGATATTATGTAAAACAAACAACAAAGAAAGTTGGTGTTTTGGGAAAATGAAGTTATAAAGTTATGAGAATAAAATCCAAATATTATAATACAGTGATTTCTTGACCATGTTGTCATCTAAATATATTCATGCATTTCATTTTTATATTTTCACCCTTTCTTTTTACACTGTAATGTTTTTCATTGTCTGCATCCTATAAATTGTGATGTCCACATCAGATACACAATATAAAGTCAAAATGATGACAACCAGGTAGTCGAAACATAAACAACAGAAATGGGGGGAGGGGGGAAATAAAGCAATTTTATATAAATAAAGTCTAATTATTCAGATTAAATAGTCGTATTTCAAATAGAAAAAATGTCCCATTTTTTTAATGCCTTCCAAAACGAGGAAAAATAATAAGTGTCATAGAGTGGAAAATATTAATGAAAATGAAATAGTTATAATCCTATAAGGGGCGGCACGGTGGTCTAGTAGTTAGCGTGCAGACCTCACAGCTAGGAGACCAGGGTTCAATCCCACCCTGGGCCATCTCTGTGTGGAGTTTGCATGTTCTCCCCGTGCATTGTGGGTTTTCTCCGGGTACTCCGGTTTCCTGCACATTCCAAAAAAACATGCTAGGTTAATTGGCGACTCCAATTTGTCCATAGGTATGAATGTGAGTGTGAATGGTTGTTTGTCTATATGTGCCCTGTGATTGGCTGGCCACCAGTCCAGGGTGTACCCCGCCTCTTGCTTGAAGACAGCTGGGATAGGCTCCAGCACCCTCCGCGACCCTTGTGAGGATAAGCGGCAGAAAATGAATGAATGAATGAACATTATTAGAGCCCTCTTGACAGGAAATAACACCCCTTTAGTCAATTTTTACCGCTTTTCCCCACGAGGGTCGGGGGTGCTGTCTTCGGGCAAGATGAATGAATGAATGAAATAGCTATAATCCTATAAGAAACAAAATAAAATTGTAATTTTTGGAAACATATAGGAAAAATATAATAAATATAAGGAAAATATAGGATACCGCTCACTTTTCACTTTCACAGCATTTATGACTTGGCTTTCTGGAACTTTACGTAAAAGTACATAAAAGTTGACAAAGGCCGGGGGGGTGGCCTGGTGAGTTGTCACGTGGGTTGGAGCCCTGCAAGACAAGGGTGCAGGGCCAAAAAGTTTCAAGGTTACCAAAGCGGATTTTGTGTAATGAAGGATGTCATAAAATGTAGGAAACTAAATCGTAAATTATATAATACACGCCACAGGACCCACGAACAGCACATATTCCCGTCTTGTGTAACCAGCAAAGTTACAAAACTCCCTTCTTTCCTTCCCTCCTTCCCTCCTTCCTTCCCTCCAGACGTTTACACAGCGGCGCGTCACGTGACCACAAGAAGTCCGTCCTCACCAGAAACTCTTCATCATCTTCATCCTCCCCCAGCGTGGCCTGCATCTGACAGCCCAGACAGTCAGGCAGACCGACCATGGCCGCCATGGAGAACTACAAGCTCTTTCTAACCACTCTGTTTTCCGCCGGGGTGCTGGGAATCATCTCCATCATCTTCGTGCTAAGATGGGTCCTGCACTTTAGAGAGGGTCTGGCTTGGGACGGAGGTTCGGCGGAATTTAACTGGCACCCGGTTCTGATCGTCTGCGGGTTTATTGTCCTGCAGGGTCTGGGTGAGTTGACTTTTTCTCAAGTGTTTGTGTTGCCAGTGGTTGCACAACAAGCATGCATGCAGCGTGGGGGTGAAAATGGGGCGTGGCGATAAACACCAGTTTCAGAAAAACTACGAATCTAGTGCTGCTGTGTTTTGCAACGTTTTTGCACAGATGAGACGTCAAAGTTAGCGGAAGTCCACTGTACGTCTCAGCAGTCCTTGTGTATGAATATGTTCACAAAAAAACTGTCAACAATCCTGTTTTCACCGGAAAACTATTGTTTTGCCCTTCTTCCTTGTCTTAACATCCTGTAATCAGTCCTTCAAAATAAAATAAGGCATTTGGGTAAGACAGCAGGTGACAGGTAGAGTGGCTTTAGGGTAATTCTCACATGAACGCTTCATTCCGACTCTTCAAACGAGTCGTTCAAAACTTGCTAGCTGCTGACTCCATCGGCACTCACGGGTATTTATGTCTACTCAATGAATACTTGAGTGACTCAACAAAGATTTGGTTTTCATTGACTCACGGGTACTCGATGAAGACTCGGATTTACTGACTCAAGGATACTTAAAGAAAACTGAAATTCACAAGCATTCAGGGCTTTGAGCTTCACTGACTCATCGGTACTCAAAACCTCAAATTTCATGGACTCACAGCTGCTCGATGAATACTCAAGTTTCGCAGACTCACGGGTACTCACTGAAGACTTGAGTTTCCCTGACTCAATGAAGCCTCAAGATTTTACTGACTCATTGGTGTCCGACAAGGCCTCGGGTTGCAGCAACTGACTCATGTGTACTCAAAAAATCTCAGATTTCATTGACTCACGGGTGTCTGACGAATCATTGAGTTTCGCCGATTCACGGTTACTCTATGAAGCCTTGAGTTTCAATGACTCACGTGTATTCAAAGAAGACTCGAGTTTCATTAACTCACGGGTACTTGATTTTCACGGACTCACTGACACTCGACAAAGACTCAGGTTTCACTGACTCTCGGGTACACCCAGAAGCCTCGAGTTTCACTGACTTACAGGTAATCGCAGAAGACTCAACTTTTATCGACTCACGGGTACTTAATGAAGACACAAGTTTCACTGACGAAGGAATCATTTTACTGACTCATTGGTGTCCGACAAGGCCTCGAGTTGCAGCAACTGACTCACGTGTACTCCAAAAAATCTCAGATTTCATTGACTCACGGGTATCGTGACGAATCATTGAGTTTCACCGATTCACGGTTACTCTATGAAGCCTTGAGTTTCAATGACTCACGTGTATTCAAAGAAGACTCGAGTTTCATTAACTCACGAGTACTTGATTTTCATGGACTCACTGACACTCGACAAAGACTCCCGGGTACACCCAGAAGCCTTGAGTTTCACTGACTTACAGGTAATCGCAGAAGACTCAACTTTTATCGACTCACGGGTACTTAATGAAGACACAAGTTTCACTGACGAAGGAATCATTTTACTGACTCACTGGTGTCCGACAAGGCCTCGAGTTGCAGCAACTGACTCACGTGTACTCAAAAAAATCTCAGATGTCATTGACTCACGGGTATCGTGACGAATCATTGAGTTTCACCGATTCACGGTTACTCTATGAAGCCTTGAGTTTCAATGACTCACGTGTATTCAAAGAAGACTCGAGTTTCATTAACTCACAGGTACTTGATGACTCAACTTTTATTGACTCACGGGTACTTAATGAAGACACGAGTCTCACTGACGAAGGAATCATTGAAAACTGCATGTCACTGTGAGATTGTTTCCTCCTGTTTTGCTCATTTACTGCGTAATCATGGCTGCAGGCTCCAGCCGCACTAATAAACAGGTCGCGCTTCCAAGTGTCAATCATAAGCAAACACCATTAGTCAGCTCTTTTATTAGTTGCTAATAAGTTGTACAGGTGCGTTTCATGCACACAATGGATCCACTTTTCAAAGAGGAGGAATGTGTTTGATGTGTTTTTATGAAGTGGATTATATTTAGATATGATATGGGTCATATCATAAGACTGATGACTGATGACTCTTCTCTCTTTTTCAGCCATCATCGTGTACAGACTCCCATGGAGCTGGCGGTGCAGCAAACTGACAATGAAGTTCATCCACGCAGGCTTGAACTTGGTGGCCTTTGTTTTCGCTGTTGTGGCCATGGTGGCGGTTTTTGACTACCACAATGCAGCCAAGATCCCCAACATGTACAGCCTGCACAGCTGGTTGGGTCTGGCAGCTGTCATACTCTATGCTTTGCAGGTAAATGCATTCCAGTACGTTATTTTTTTTTCAAATTCAAATAGTAATATTTCTGTGCATTATAACAAAAGTGAGTAGAATAGATCCCTGTTATGTAAAAAAAAATGAGCGAGCAAGTAATTAAGACGCTCACACTGCACACCACGCATGGATTACATAAGTATCGGAATAAACACTAACACACCAACATGCAGTAATCCATCGTTTATTGCAATAATAGGCTCCAAACCGGGCTGTTTTAAGTTAATTTTTAAAGTAATTTTAATTTTTAAAGTAGAATTCCTTTTAGAAATCGTACTTTGAACATAGAAAACCTGTTTTACAACCTTCTAATTATTTTTCTTTTACATTATTAAAGTCCTCTTGACATGGTGTAACACCCCTATAGTCACCTTTACATGCCTATTACCTATTATTAGTAGCCTTAATAAGAGAAGTTACAATACAGACTCACAAATTGTTCCTTTCTTTATTTCGTGCAGCGGTTATTGTCTCGTCAATGTGACATTACTGACAGAATACTACATGTCATCGCAAGGTCTTTGAATGCATCTTCTGAATGCCTTATATTTGTAATTTACTTTATTTAACCATTTTTATGCTTGAAAATGTTTCATTTAGGCAAAAAACTTTTGAAATAAGCAGATTTTTTAAAAACAATAGTAGGCCGTACTCAACCACAAAAGTGGCGTGGGATTGCTGTACATGCAAAACAATACTTTTTATAACCCGCGGGACATGCTGGGTAACTAACTTGCTGTTGGACGTGTGCACATGGGCTTCTCGGCATGCCTTGTGGGTTATAAATTAGTATACAGGACATGCAGCAGCACAAAATAAACTTCATATAAATGTAAATAAATTTTTCTATGTACACAAAAGGCATCACTCTTCATCAAATATTGTTTTAGTGAGCATTCATAATTCATAAATAATCCATCTCATAGGTGTGGCTTTGCTTAAAAGGCTGTGGTCTTTAAGTCGATGATAAATGTGTTTTTATGTTGATGATTTTGTTTGTGGATGTTTTCCTTCAGCTTGTTTTAGGGGTGGCCATGTACTTGATACCTGTGACACCTGTATCGTGGAAGGCGGCCTTCATGCCCGTGCATGTCTACAGTGGTCTACTGCTCTTTGCATCCATTATAGCAGTGGCACTGATGGGCATCACTGAGAAACTCATATTTGCGCTGTAAGTCAGGAAAAGAAAGAAACAAGTAATGCCTTTTGTACAGTGAGGACTCCATTCATGTACTGCAATCTTCTCACGTAGGCGCAACCCGGCGTATAATCAATCTCCTCCAGAGGCAATATTTGTGAACGTTCTGGGATTCCTTCTAGTCGTTTTCGGAGTTCTGATCCTGTGGATTGCCACTCGATCGTCTTGGAAACGGCCCAACGAGCAGAGCTTGCATAGCTTGCATTCCGACGGGGTCGGTGAGGAGAGCACAAAAGTGGGTCCGGCTCTGTCTCAGCTCTCGGAGGAAAACGATGCCGAAGCCACGGGGGAGCTCCGCAAGAGGAGTAATCATTAGATGATTCTTTGTAAACAAGTGACTTGGATTGTCAGAAGGCTGTATTGGTCAAAGACAGTGCAGTTTTTATATATACAATTCATATACAGTGTATTGTATACGTAAGCATGGTGTACTTGCTACGCTTCTCTTTGTAGAATACAAGAAATACTTCATGCTGTTTATTGTATGTTGTTTTCCCACATGGAAGACTATAACTATTCTCTATGAAATGTATATTTGGTTAATGTTTTCTTTGTTTTTGTACGTTTTGCTTTTCATCTGACCTTTTGGAAAAGAATTTCAGTAATCCCTTGCCATGCAATTTTGCAAAAATATATCATATTTATTCATAGGGGTGTCACAAGAGACACTTAGTTCACGGGACTAGAGGACACACGAGATTGTAACATTACTTTTAAGAAAATTGCAATGAAAAAAATGTATGACAATATATTATATATCTACTAATTGAATTTCTACTACATTACACTCTTCTGCACTTTGTGTGTATACTCGCGGCCCCGCCTCCACCCTCCGAGACAAAGAGACTGCATGACTGATAAAAGATCTTACTTTGTTCATGCTGTTGTTCTACCAATGCAATGCAACCAATGCACAGAGAGAACTCTCTTCCTGCCCGTTTGCGAGTTCGTTTTCATTTATTGGGATTAATTAATATTTTTTTTATCATCCCAGGCTTAGTTCCCTTAAAAATGACAATCTTGTCACATTTTAATCTTGTGAGATCTTGCGGCACGAGATGTTGTGACACCCCTGTGAATAAAAGATGCTGAAAATGGGCATTTTCAAGCATATAAATGAAGTAAAATACAAATAAACGGCATTCAGCAGACACATTCATAGACTTTCTAATGTGTAGTATTCCGGACTGCTCACTAGGTGTCAGTGTTGTTACATTGATGAGACGTAGTACAAAGGAGCCTTTATGCCTTGCACGTCTATTTTTCTCTTATTATGTCTAATATATTGGGTCATAGAAGTGTATTTGTAAAGGTGTTATTGCATGGCTAGAGGGCTCTAATGTCAAATACCATTTCAAAGGTTGTATTTGTTTATTTGTGTATTTGTTGTGCTCTAACTTTACCTGACTACACCGTCTGTTTTTCTCCAAGTGTATCCGTCGCACATGCTTCAAGATTTATTTTATACACTTCAGGTTTCCAATGTTGTTTTTCTGGATAATGTTCATAGTTTCATAATTATTGAAGCTATTTTACATGAGTGCATTGGTACTGTTCCGTAAACTCGTCTTTGAATAATAAAAGTATAAAAAAAACAACTACTTCCGCTTTGGAATACGTCAATCCTCCATTTTGACCCTTCACGGCAGCCGTACTTTGCTGGTTTGTTTTGACTTCGGACTGAAGGTTTTCTACTCCGAAACGGAGTCAAAGGTTTGAAGAATGCTTAACATTTTACCTCGTATGATAGTTTTAACATTTAAGTTATTTCTCACTGTTTGGCTAGGCTAAGTTGCTTTATTTGTAAAGATGCTCGCGAATGACAGCCCCGCAGTGCTCGCTTTTGCTAACTGCCTTAGCATGGGTTAGCTAACCGGCGGTACTGCTCTTGCTATAAATTAATGTTTCAATTAACATTTTTAACGTTTTAAATGATTTTGCTCACATAAATACATGTTTTACTAGCCTTACACGCGTATATTATGTGCGTGTTAGTACGTGTTGTGTATACCGGTGAATGATACCTAGCTAGTGATAGCATGGCAGGCTAACTGCGGCTGTGATGTAGACAATGGATCACAGTTAGATGTGTCTCGAGTGGAGCTGTGGTTGGAATAAGTGTTCTGAATAACTTTTAACTTTATATGTGGAGATGCCCACATGTGGTAAGTATAAACATGTAGTGTTTTGTTTTCAAGGGATGCTAGCCACGTCCGGGAGAGCTATGAATAGCAGGGTGGGGCTTTAATTCTAGCAGTCTGTTGACAGGCCTGCAGTTTGATGTTTGATAAACACACACTGTCAAACTGTGTGTTAATGATTATGATTCAATTCTGTGATTTGAGCACATATCACCGTATTTTCAAAGTACGAGACCAGGGGTGTCCCAAAAAATGTAGAAGTAAAAGTAAGTTTTAATGAAAAAAGATACTTAAAATATGCTTTTTCACCATATCACAAAGCTGAGATGCATTTTTTCCTTTGAAATATGTACACTATAACACCTTAGCATATCTACATTACAAAATGTCAAAGTGGCAAAGTTGCATCCTTTCTTTTTTTTAGTATTTAGCTCACGTTGGACCCCTCTGCATTAGACTGTAAAAACAGTGGTTATGCAGTTATATCCCACTGTAAACTACAAATGCAATAATTAAAGTGTCAAGTATTATTAGTAGTAGTATCTGACAATTTAAATTGTTACGATATGAACCAGAGTTGGAAGACCAAATTTTTTTGAAATGCAGGTTTGGCATCATGTCTGACAAAAGTGAGCTGAAGGCGGAGCTTGAAAGGAAGAAGCAGCGTTTGGCACAGATCCGAGAGGAGAAGAAAAGGAAGGAGGAGGAGCGCAAAAAGAAAGAGGTGACCTCAACTTCACGTTTTTGTATTTAAAATGCATGTGTACAACCCTGGTTATTATTATTATTACGCATTATTACTAGAAGCACTTTTGAACACTCAGCCTTCAGTTTGGTCCTACATGCCTAGGTTTAAAGTGAGACAGGAGAGTGAGACTAGCAAATGGTGAAATACATGGGTAATTAATACTCCCATACAGTAAACACGTCTGTTTTTGACACATGGCACGCTCCCCGTTGTAATGATTAGATTAGATTCAGCCCCAGCCCCAGTTCACTCACACGCTTAACATATAAAGTATAAAATGTTTAGCTACTCTCCCCTAATTAATGATCATAGAAGATGGTGAATGGGAGATGTGTTTTCTGTGGGGAAAAAAAAAACTTTGAGCCACAATTTTCATTATTTTTACACATGTGATGATATTCATGGATTCATAGTTGTTATCATTATAACACAGGCGGAACAGCTGAAAGATGCTATCGTTCACCATGACGACACTGACTTGGAGAAGAAGAGACGGGAAGCTGATGCTCTGCTACAAAGCATTGGCATAACATCAGATGTCTCTGTTGGTAAGTGACTTCTTATCTGTTCACGTCATATTTTCATATTTGAAGCTGTGTTTGTTTACTGCTTAATTGGTGTTGATAAACGACTAAGGTAAATCAGGGGTTAAATACCACAGGTTGTATAGCGATCCCTCGTTGATGGTATTAACTCATTCATTTTCAAAACCCCTTCAGTACCAGCCATTTTAGGCACACACAGAGTATTGTGTTCTATGGTTATATAAACATGGAACCTAGCAAAAGAAAGATTAGACTCTCGTCTTTCATCTTCTTTACTAATCAACAGTAGAACATAGAGTTTCAGGAAAATATCAGTTTCTGGCTAGAAGAGGGAGAAAAACAGCTTTTTGTGAAAAGATACATTAAAATTGCTCTCAAGCCTAATCCATTGGTGAGGGGTTGCATCATCACCTCCTTTCAGCATACAAGAAAAAAACCCAACCAGTGACCAATGTAGGATAGTACATTCATTCATTCATCGGTGGTTAATGGCTTTTAGGTATATTTTACTTCATTTAGCAACTTTTATGCTGGAAAATAAAAATACGTACAATTTCCTTAAATATGCATATTTTTGATAGTCAACTATGAAACAGCAATCATTTATTAATTGTAGAAAAACCACAAAAGAGTGAGGAATGATTATCGTATATAGCTTTAGCAGATCAAATGTTTTAATTATCCTATGTTTCTCCTATAGAAACAAAAAAAAATTATACCAAGTATAAGAAGAAGTATAAGACTTATTTGATTCAGCAATGATGGTCCTGTGCATATTCCCCATCTTAGATGGAGTGAAGAAGTGCAGAAGATGACAAGATATGATATGTCAAAGCAATGTTTGTCTGAAAGATTAAATTAATGGCCTTGTATATTTAAAACAACTACATTTATGTGGATTTGAAATATCCAAAACAAATATGACATATCTCAAGTAAAAACAATGTCACTTTTCTAACAGCAGGTGGCAGAAAAGATCCACAGAAAAAGTCTTTGCCAGTCACTTACCACAGAAACAGCTTTAGTACAGAGACAGCCCAAATTGGAGTGTTGATGCTACTATCATTTTGCATTGCTGCACTTTTTGAAACAATAATTGACTTACCTTATTGGAAGATGTTTCCTCGTACTTGTCAAGAGGTGCATGGTATTTGGATTCACAATATTTGTACGGTTGCTATCGTCTCTGTGCTGCTACGGCAAGCCATGTGTTTAAATGTGTTTTTCTTATCTTTAATATAGCACCCCCTCCCATGTCTCCAACTGCCAAATCGGCAGACACACCAAGTGAGACCGGGAGCCAGGACTCTGATGGAGCTGTGGGACCAAGGTATGAGCGCACACACACACACACACACACACACACTCCACATTTCACACACTGTCTTCAGTATGGACTGATACAGTTGTGGAAGCGATACCATGAATTACAGTGGTAGATGTTACAGTTAGTTGATTCCATCCGAGTGCTTGTTTATGTGATTTATGTGCCATTGATTCAGCATCATCTTGAATTAACAATAAAACGGCAGGCTACGGTGATGCCTGGGGGACTTCTTAACCCCTAATTAGAGCCCCTTCCCTCGGCTGAAATTCAAGCTCCCCCCAGTGTCCCATCAGGCCCCCACCATCTAAGCACTGACTCATTTCCCTCACTGGTATGGCCATTTCCTACACACATGGAGGTCATGTTTTTACCCCGAGGCTGCCACCCCCTCCTTGCCTCTCTACACAACTCTGAGCCTTTGGTGTGACAGGGTCTCGGCTGCGCATTAACACTGTGTGTCATCACCCTTGCTGGGTCTGTGTGTTTATGCATTTTGAGTAGCACCCCCACCCTCCAATATGTGAGTGGGTGGGCACCTTCACACCTCATTTGAATTGTAAATACAGTATATACGAGAAATTGAATTCTTTTTTTTTTTTAATGCTCTTCTTTGTGTGGTATTTGCAATGACAGCAGTTCTCAACTATTTGAGATGTCATCCCCCATCTGCCCAAAGGGACATAATTTGAAAATACCTGGTATATTAATTGTTATGTCTGTACAAACTACTGTATAAGTTGCTGGCACCGGCATCGTTCCATGCATCAACAAAGAAAGATCTGCCAACGTTGCAGAATTTTTAGGAGCTTAGTCCCCCCCCACACCTGTGAATTAAATCACACCATTTCTTTTTGTGCAGACAAAACGTCCTGTTTTCAGAGAAATGTATATATTTTTTTGACAACTTTGTGGGGAATCGAATGCTGAATCATGAGTATGCCGGGATCCGCTGTGTATATACGTATAAGTGAAATTAAATGGTAATGTTGACGATGAAGGTGACGATCTTGTTGTTCCACTGATTTATGAATTCGCCAAACAAGGGAACAATTGTGCATCAACGCCATTATGAGTATGAACACTTTAGTGTGATTGTAGCAACGTTTGCGTGTGCTGCTGAGAAAGAACTCCGCATGCTGAGATCACCTCTTTTGTTGCCTTTTGTTCAATCATTTAACCACAAGTGAACCACAACAAAAACTGTTGGAAGATATCAGCAAATAAACACAGTATGGGGTCGGTTTCAGACTCTCTGTTTGTTTGGGTGAGAATTTTGACATTTGCTGTATCGACTATTTTCCAATATCCAATATCTACAACTGCAAACTTTATTCCCAACTTTTTTTTATTTTTATTTTTTGCAGTGTAGATAAATAAATAGTGTTTTGTCAATGTGCATGTCCTGTGCCATGATGCTAACCCGTGCTTCATGTCCTGGATGCTCGTCTGCGTCTCTCACTAATGCTGCCTTGTTCCTGTGACACTAACCAGGACTCTGCACTGGGACTCTGACCCGTCCACTCTTCAACTTCACTCTGACTCTGAGCTGGGGTACTGGACACTCTCTTCTCTCCTTTCCTGGTCATTTTCCCTTCTCTCAATCTATGGCATGTTTACTTGTCATGACTTGATGATTCCACTTCAGCAAATTCAGCTGTCTGATCATTGAAACTTTAGCTGTAAAACTAATGTGAGGAGTTTGCCATCCCATTTAACCATGTTTTGACCTGCATACGATTCCTCTAGTAAGGAGGTGAGATTTGCTTTGTTTTTGTTTGTTTTTCCCACATGGTTTGATGGTTTTTGCAGCGTTTGAATCTGTATGTGCTTTTAGGCGCGGAGCTCCCAAACTGGGAATGGCCAAAGTCACTCAGGTGGACTTCCCTCCACGAGAGACGGTGTCTTACACCAAAGAGACCCAGACGCCTGTCATGACACAGCAGAAAGAAGGTGATATTTGTTGTTTTTTTTCCGTCTGGTGTGTCTACCATCTTTGTGGGATTATTAATTATGAGCAAGGTTAGCACATTAGCGCCAACGAGCCAGTATGCTGAATTGATTCGAAAGTGGTAGCAACATAAACAGCAACAAAAGGAACGTGCCCACCTCAAACTTATCCACTTGACCCAGTTTTGCCATCTGATAGATAGATACTTTATTTATCTCCGAGAAAAATGCACTGAACTGGGAATCTGGGGGGGGGGTATGGATGAAGAGCTTTTATCTTGGCAGTCAACACTCGCTAAGACATTTAATCGGAACAGCGCAAAATGGTGTTCACAGAAAATCAGAAATGCATGGTCCCCGAGGAACAAAACATGCATCAAATTAATGTCAGGTGTGTGAATAAAATTGTCTCACAAAAAGTAAAGGCTAAAAACTATCCGTCCAAAAGTTTCTTTTTTTTTTTTTTAAATAATTACCCATTTGCCTCTGATTGGAATCTGAATTAGCAGCATAAAACCCTGATTGGAGCATCCCTAATTACAGTTGGATCGTTGTACATCACTCGTGCGGTGACACCCCGACTGGAAACACACGATGTCGATGCAGCAATTTAAATCCAGAATAGTCCCACCCCTCTCTTTGGTTTAGTTAATGAGCAGGGTGAGACCAGGTACAGACAGGAGGGGAGAAATCCGATGTTTGGGAATGTTCTAGTATCCACGTGATGAGCCATGTTCTATTATATTGGATCTATCTGTTTTTGTAATGGCATATTATGTCTAAATTCGTGGTTGCCCACCCCCCCCCATCCAAATCCTCCTCTCCGAAAGATGTCCAAACACAGATCTTGCAAATTCACCGTCCAGCACAAGTCTGTCATTTTGGCTGTCTGGTTAATTTACTCACATGATTGGACACGTCTTTTTCAGCATCCCTGAAAGCCTGCTTAGGATGGGCCAGTGAAAAGAGAAAAGTATTGCAAAATCCTCATTGCTCTTTGCTGTGGACTTTAATGGACATTGTAAAACTCTGTTAAACAGCGATGGTTTCTGCCAGCGGTTTAGCACCAGGCACACTTCGCCTCGCCACCACTATGTAATCATTTCATCAACTCCCTTGCTTCCCTGTCTTCTCCCATCGCCACACATAACAAAACGCATTCGGCGACACTGTGCATTTTCGCGCCATCATTCTTTTGCCACTCGACGAGGCCCGCATCCACCTCACTGCTCGCTTCCCTCTGTGCATTTCTGATGTGCAGTCTAGCGTCAGGCCTGTTTTCTGATTGAGCGATTTATCATGTTGTCAAAGGGAGGCGACGGCGCGGCACTCTCAAGGTCAGCGGGCGGCGGCATTAGAGGGAGGAGGACCCCCCCGACATGCCGAGAAATCCCGCTGTCGCAGTGCTAGGCATCTCAATGAAAGCAGTAAAAGACTCGAAGGCTTGAATCACTTGGCAGCTGTCAAGGAAGACCATTTGTACTAGCGCCAACGTGGTGACCGGACAGTCTGAGTTTATTTCTGGGTTTGGGAACAATCATGTAGATTTTAAATAATATTGCCAGGTTTAGGCTAGGCTTGGTTGGTGTATTTGTTCCTGGGAACGTGGTTGATCATACAAATACAAAGAATCACTGTACTCTTTCACAACAGGCTGTAATTACTGACTTAGTAGCAGGGTGGTGATGGGGGAAGGGGGTTATGTAGAATGCTTAGTCTGGGTGGTGCTACAAAAGGCTTGACAGGACTTTTGGGTATTTACAGCAGTTTAGCAAATCCAGTACTTAATAGAATGGGATTGTTTTAATCAGTGTCGATTTAGAGCAAGGTCACAACTTTAAATCACAAAAGCTCTTAGCGGCCTTCTCATCTCGAGTGCCACTTCAGAATTGAGTTGGCTTTTATGTGCTTCATGCGTATAATACCTATTGTATGTAGAGATGTGGGTAGTCACTCATTGGGCAACGTGATCATGATTTACTTATTAGTGCATCTCGTTGTGATTCAGCCGCAGTTTTCTATGGGATTGCGCATCACCCCTTTTTTTGCTTTATTGATTAACACAATTTCATCATATTAACCTCCCTTTTTATGTAGAGAGAACCAAGAAATGTTGTATGAATGCATGCCTGAAGAAGGTCCTTGTTAGTTACTAGCATGGCTGTGACCCAGAAAATCATGTCTATAAAGGCGTGTTTGCAAGAATTATAGTCATGGCCTATAAACTAAGTCTATCCATTTATCTAAATGTTTGACGAATGACACAAATGTTTGTTTCTTTTCGGAGTCGCCACAGCGGATGCTTTGATCCGCATACTGATTTTGGCTTGAGCACTTTATATTCCCGATGCCCTTCCTGACGAATGCCCAAAATGATTACTCGTGGAGATTCGAACCCGGGGCGTTTGCACCGAAGTCCAGAACGCTAACCACTACAACATGGCGGTGGAATGACACTAAGTTCTAAGCGGTTGCTTAGCAACAGTGCCACATCTCGAGGAAAGAAAATCCCGTCCCAGAGAATCAATCCAAGGAGACAGATGAGTCCCTGGAGGCAAAGATGTGAAAAGTTGAATGTGATGGAGTTGCAATTATATGGCGCCATGAAGGAGCTACTGCGGGAACAAGTAGCTAACACAAGGAAGGACGGCACAAAAGACATGGCACAAGATCTCTTAAATGAGATTGTAAGCCTACAATCACGGAAAAATACCGCAAAGAGGCGATATGAAGATCTAATGAAGCTATTTCAAACAGCAAACCGGATCCTCTCTGAAATGGATAACAAAAGATATTCATGATGAGATCAAGACTTTTATGGAAGAAAA
This sequence comes from Doryrhamphus excisus, assembly GCF_030265055.1. Lineage (NCBI taxonomy): Eukaryota > Metazoa > Chordata > Actinopteri > Syngnathiformes > Syngnathidae > Doryrhamphus > Doryrhamphus excisus. Next base: position 3,544,376 of record NC_080474.1, read on the forward strand.
CGCATCAATACCCTATAATACTTAGCATCCTGACAGAAGATCACAGTGCAAAGCTTTCAAGATGATAATGAAGCAGAAGGGAAAATAATCACCATGCAAATGAAGAATACAATGGATGAGATCAGAACACAAATGAAGATTGTGATTGAGACTGGGCTCCACATTACACCCAGATCTTGTACTAGAACAGACGAGGTGAACCGGACGGGATGGATGTTGCAGCCATGAAGCAACAAGTGGCCAACTTCCTCCAATCAAAGCAGGCGGATGTCTCTAATAACACCATGTATATGAATCCATCCCACCGTATGCTCAAATCAACTCCACCACACGTCGTCATTGAGTTCACCATCAGAAAATACCTCACTGAGGAAAACAGGGAAACAAGCTAAAAGGAACATGAATTAACAAACTTGTGCACAGACTGCATTCCCACATAGTATCAGCATGTGGAACCAAGTATGAGGTGAAAGGAAAGAGGGGAATAATACACTATAGGAGGCTGTCTGTGCAGTATGGGAGAAAGTTACATGATGCATTCAAGGACCATCGAACAAAGTAGGATAAGTTTCCGCTTGCATTATACATGCAAAAACCAGGGGATTTCAAACTATTATATTTTGCATAAAATAATGGCGCCACATTTACTAACTGTAGACAATCTTGGCACAGCATCGGTAGTGGAAATATGGTCATTGCCCATATTTGTGGGACTACCGTGTTCCAGACAGTCAACACTGTGGTCCAACATTAATGCCCAGCGAGAGCCTGCTGCTTCTGGCGTCAGCAACAGTTTGGCGGATATTTGACCTCCATTGCTCACAAAAACAGTCCCGTGTGAAACGTCGTTGACAGATGAAAACATTTTTCTCTTGCTGGGAATCACCAACTACAATAACATCTGCCAGAGCTTGCTTCGTAAACAGAGAAGCAAAGCTTGCGGGAGCGCAGAGAGAGCGTATCTCACCTACAGCCACAGCCATATAAGGAAGCCCGCTCCTCTGTGACATCACAAAAGTACAGTTTTACAACACCCTCTGAAATTGAGCGTTTTGAGCCATCCCAAATTTTCTTTCTAGGCTCACTTCCAAATGCATAAATCTCATTATCTGAAAATGTATCTGAAAACTACAAATAAATGTCCCCTTTAAAATATGTATTTAGCTCGCAAACAGGTTTTCTATAACATAACTAAGAAATAATATTACCAATATTGTGTGTATTGATATTGAATCCTACTTTGCGGCAATTTATTTACCATGGCCAGGTCTGGAACCAATTAACCACAATATACGAGGCACGACTGCATAACAGTGTTACTAATAAACCAAAAACATTAGGGTTCTGTTAAATCCCTCTGTCCATTTGACATCAATACAATCACCTAAGGTCTGCCAAACCAAGTTTATTATGCAAGTGTCATTAGGTGTTTTGCTGTGAAATTTGCAGTTGTTTGCTCTGATCCACAAATGTTTTATATGCAGCATTTACAAGAAAGTGGTCTCTAAACAGTCTTCCGCACTGTGCCTTAGTGGCAAAGGTTGCAAAGTAAAAAGGGCTGTGTGGTCGTTTGCAGAGTGCTTTGCTTCTGCTGCTTTCACACTTTTGTGCTGTGGCGACTCCCAGGAAGAGGAAGACACCTGCAGCACAGAGCAAAGGTCATTTAGTGGTATTCTTGTACATCACTCGCTGTGTTTGCCTTAATTTGTTGTATAACGGCTAAGACCAGTCATTACTGCACAACTCCCCCTCTTAGCCCCCCCCCAAAAAAGCTTTTCTTTCTTAAGTGGTACAAAAGCCATGATCGGGCCCTCTTTTAGAGGAGGTGTCTGTATATAGGACATCGATGATCCGGGTGAATTCTGTTAAATATAACCCCCACCCACCCTGGCCCGGCGCTACACCCCCCCATACACACACACACCCACATCCCCGCCGGGGTCGCAAAGATCACTAGCTTTTCTCCAAATGGCCATTTTGGCTGGCAGGTGCATTATACCCTTTATTTTCAGATTGTCTATCCGCTCCTAATGCCTGGCAGGTTGATTGCTCCGGCTGCCTCACCAGGGAAAGGGCTGACGCACGGTCTGGTCCAGCTAAAAAACAGTGATTACTGTTTTCCTTTAAGCCTGATTGAGACCCTTGAAAAGGAAAGATTTTCACCTTCTCTGGTTGGTTGCCGAGCATACGGTCGTACGTTGAAGCGGCCCATGTCATCAAACCAGTAAACTCATCAGCGTGCCCAATAATGTCCTTCCAAAGCGCTCCTCTTCCATGTTGGAAAGGGCATAAATCACCTGATGGACAAAGTGACAGATGACATTATCATTTAGATTATCTCAGTGGGAAGGAAATTCTGTCATGCGGTGCTGTCGCCATAGATTAGCCATAAGCCCAAGATAACCTTGTGTATGAAGCAGCTCTGATTTTCTTTCCCCTTTCATTATGACTTTGTTTATTATTTCCAAGTGCGGGCTGTGTGCTGTGTCTAAGAGACGTCTTTTGAAAACGTGCTTGCACACGCTTAGAGATAGATACAAGCAGTGTGCAGTTTGCCAGCTGGTCGAGGCTGTAGTTTGTTGTACATTATCTACGCTTGAATAGAAGTTTCAGGACCTCCTGCTAGGATGGTAATTACACAGACTTTGCAGTTCAGGGGCGGGGGATCGCTTGTCTCGGAGCAGCCGGGTGGAAAAACCTCTGTGCCCATCCCCATGCCACCGCTGAAGAGTACAAGACAATCCCGGCATCACCATCTGCTTTTTGCACCATGCCGTCATCTGGCTGGACCAATGGGATGCACCCGGGCACCTGCTCGGCCCTGTTGCCTTTTAGAGGGGGCCAAGCGGCTTCTGCGACGCAGAGCAAAAAGCGCTACACTGACAACTAGGCCTCGCCTTTGAATGGCTGAAGGCTCATTAACAGCTGGGGGAAAAAGTGGGCTGTCCGTGACAACAAGACACCCGCCGTGCCGTGTCCGTTTAACACAAATGACAACCTTCCTGCTTTTACAGACGCGACATCTCTTTTGAAAGGCAGCATTGTGCTTGACAAACTTAACGAATGCAAGGCTGATAAAAAAAAAAAAATCAGTCTTTTGCAGTGCCCGCAAACACTGAGACGCTTTTATTGGAAGCAGAGAATAGTGGATGTGGAAGAAAGGTGTACAACTCTTTTAAGACATGAACATGTTTGTATATAGTATTCAGTTGTATATACGTATACAATATATGAGGGTTGTAAATCTCTTTGTGGTAGATGATTTGATACACATCTAGATACCATTCAATAAGGATATATTCAAAACGGAGGGAATTAATTTGATACGATTCTACGGTTACATTGGTTTTTCGAGACATTAAAGGCTCCCTGACATGATTTAAGCAATTTTGCTTGAATGTATGTATAATATATTTTTGTAGTTATGTTCTACATTACCAAAGCAAACAGTAAATGAGCAAAAATTACATTTACAGTTCGTGGCGTCGGCCATGGTGAACTAGTCGTCATTTCCAGCTTTGACGTCATCAGGGTAACATCGCTCAGCCACACAAACATGATCGAAGTGAAGATTGGAGCGATGTGTCAATAGCTAGAAGAAACATATGGAGATGGAATAGAGAACTTGCACTTCCCCTTTAAGACATGGAGCTGGAGATTGGTCACCTTCATAACACGGAATGGTCTTATTCATCAATTATTGTTTGAAATCAGCTTCCTTAATGTGGCCTCGCTTGGATGTGACCATGTTGAACTAGCACTTTTAATGATAAAAAAAACACAGAAATCCCACAATTTGGCATTTTTATGCTATTTGTTGCAAACCGCAACCCGTCCCACTTTGTTCAACAGCCTTTGAACACAACGTTCTCCCACGCTGCAGACTACTATACTACTATACTGTATCTTTCCCCTTTTCCTTTCACCTCATATTGGGCCCCGAATGCCGATACGAGGTGGGAATGCATAAAGGTAATATTTGATGACATTTGACTGCTAGTGTCCATAATTGTTGGATCTGTGCAAGCGTCAACGTGTAATCAAACAAAACAAACTTCAGGCTCGTACTGGTGTGTTGTGGGTCTGTATTCATTATGTGCCTTTAATTTGATGTCGTTTCTGTCTTGGTTTTACATGATACATAACAAGTAAGATAAATTAGATAGCTATATTGTGTGCATTGCTACTCTTTTCCATCATTCGTCATCGTCTTCATTCACGGTAATCTATGGAAGCCCAGGTTCTCGTGTTGTTTGCTGTATCTCTCGCTTGTCAAACCAGATATCCATTCACATCGGTTTATCATTCCCAACCCTACAATATATGTGTTGGAAACATTCAACCAGTAATAGGAGTAGGTTATACATTATGTAGTCATAAGGCACAGTAACCAACCATTCATTGATTCTGATCAACAGATGAGGAAGAAGAGGAAGAAACTGCTCCGCAGCCGCCAGTGGTGGAGATTCAAATTGAGAAGCCGGACCAAAAAGAGGAGGAGGAAGGTACTGTGTGTGTACTATTTGTGGAGATGTACCATTTATTCACTTCTTCTAAGGCTTTTTGACATGGATGCATGTAGTGAAACCTACCAACTGTTAAAAATGACACAGTACTGTTCTACGTCATTGAAAATTGCCAACACAATAATTCTCACACAGCAAAAGACCGCATGCACTATTTACAATATTTCAATCATCAACATGGTTGCCACAGTCCAGTGGTGTCTCCTTTGATCTTCATGTTCACTTCCATGGTGACTGCTTTCCTTTTCTTTGCCGCACTGCTCCACCTGATGTCACTTGGGAGACATGAATAAACTAAAAACTAAAAACATGAACTAAAAACTAAAAAAACGAGTGAAAGTGACATAATAAGCAATGTTATATTTCCTCAGTTCAGGCACACACTGTGTTCTTGCCCCCTGGTGAAAGAATCTCATGCCACACTGGGACTAGTTCTACAGTGAGACCTGTGCAATTTTTATATGCAAGTTTTTAATACATTTATAGGAGATAAATAAAAGACTGCGGAATGGTGTAATCGAAGGACCACTTGTAATGTTTTCATCCTCTTTTGTGAGTGAATCAGACTGCAAAGATGTTCTTTGAAATACACTGCACTCATCTGCCATCTTGCATTTCTAAGTCCCTTTTTGTCAAGCAGGGGTGTCCAAAGTGCGACCCTGGGGTCCTTTGCAGCCCGCTGCCCTTTCTAAAAGTATAAATTAACAAGAAAATTAAAAGAAAACAACAGTAAACAAAAATAAAGTCAAAATATTAAGAATAACATGTATATGTTGAGTGTGTGCGTGTGTGTCAAATATGTAAATGAGGTCTTCCTGTCTACAGTAGTTCTCCACGAGTTGACCGAAGAGGAGAAACTCCAGATTCTGCACTCGGAGGAGTTTGTGAATTTCTTCGACCACAGCACTCGCATCATGGAGAGGGCTTTGTCCGAGCACGTGGACCTCTTCTTTGACTACAGTGGCCGAGACCTGGAGGAAAAGGAGGGGTAATTAATTGATAACAAGAATGTTTGTATACTTTGCATTTTGAAGGGGATGTTTAATGTTTTTTTTTCTGGGTGGTTTCTTCTTTCCTCACAGAGAAATCCAGGCTGGAGCAAAACTTTCGCTCAATAGACAATTCACAGACGAGCGCTGGGCCAAGCATCGTGTGGTCACCTGCCTGGACTGGTCCCCCCAGGTCTTTCTCTTCCCCCTCTTGTTCTGCAAATGAACCTGCATATAGTACAGTCCCCTCTCACTATTGTTTCAGTATCACTCTCTCGCTATATCACGGTTTTCAAAAGATAATTAATAAATGATAGCTGTTTTGTCATTGACTATAGCCTGTTATTAGTGAAAATGCATATTTAAGCAAATTGGCCTAAATTAATAATTTTCAAACATAAAAAGTTCCACATATATACTAGGCGTGTGCAACACAGCCTGTATTTTTATTCGTATTTGTTGAGGTCCATCCATCCATCCATTTTCCTCCGCTTATCCGGGTCCGGGTCGCGGGGGCAGCAGTCTTAGAAGGGAAGCCCAGACTTCCCGGTCCCCGGCCACCTCCTCCAGCTCCACCGGGAGGACACCAAGGCGTTCCCAGGCCAGCTGTGAGACATAGTCCCTCCAGCGTGTCCTAGGTCTGCCCCGGGGCCTTTTCCCGGCTGGGCATGCCCGGAACACCTCCCCAGGGAGGCGTCCGGGAGGCATCCGGACTAGATGCCCGAGCCACCTCAACTGACTCCTCTCGATGTGAAGGAGAAGCGGCTCTACTCTGAGCCCCTCCCGGATGGCTGAGCTCCTCACCCTATCTCTTAGGGTGAGTCCAGCTACCCTACGGAGGAAACTCATTTCAGCCGCCTGTATCCGCGATCTCATTCTTTCGGTCATGACCCAAAGCTCATGACCATAGGTGAGGGTGGGAACAAAGATCGACCGGAAAATTGAGAGCTTTGCCCTCCGGCTCAGCTCTCTTTTCACCACGACGGTCCGGTACAGCGACCGCATTACTGCCGAGGCTGCACCGATCCGTCTGTCGACCTCACGCTCCCACTTTCCCTCACTCGTGAACAAGACCCCGAGATACTTAAACTCCTCCACCTGGGGAAGGACCTCATTCCCAACCCGGAGAGAGCACTCCACCCTTTCCCGACTGAGAACCATGGCCTCTGATTTGGAGGTACTGAGTCTCATCCCAGCCGCTTCACACTCAGATGCAAACCGTCCCAGTAAACGCTGAAGGTCGCAGCCCGAAGAAGCCATAAGAACCACATCATCTGCAAATAGCAGAGATGAGATTCTAAGGCCCCCGAACTGGACTCCCTCAACACCTTGGCTGCGCCTAGAAATTCTGTCCATGAAAATTGTGAACAGAATCGGTGACAAAGGGCAGCCTTGGCGGAGACCAACGTTTACCGGAAACAGGCTCGACTTACTACTGGCAATGCGAACCAGACTCCTGCCCCGTTTGTACAAGGACCGGATAGCACGTAGTAGCGCGCCACCAATCCCGTACTCCCGGAGCACCCCCCAAAGGACGCTACGAGGGACACGGTCGAATGCCTTTTCCAGGTCTACAAAGCACATGTAGACTGGTTGGGCAAACTCCCATGCACCCTCAAGCACCCTCGTGAGGGTGTAGAGCTGGTCCAGTGTTCCACGACCAGGACGAAAACCGCATTGGACCTCTTGTATCAGAGGTTCGGCCAACGGTCGTACCCTTCTCTCCAGCACCCTGGAATAGACTTTCCCAGGGAGGCTGAGGAGTGTGATCCCCCTGTAGTTGGAACACACCCTCTGGTCACCCTTCTTGAAAAGGGGGACCACCACCCCGGTCTGCCAATCCAAAGGTACTGTTCCCGACTTCCATGCAATGTTGAAGAGACGTGTCAGCCAAGACAGTCCCTCAACATCCAGAGCCTTGAGGAATTCTGGGCGGAACTCGTCCACCCCCGGAGCTTTGCCACTGAGGAGCGTCTTAACGACCCCAGATACCTCAGCCACAGTGATGGTACTGTCCACGTATGTGTCCTCAGACTCTGCTTCCTCTATGGAAGGTATGTCAGTGGGATTGAGAAGGGCCTCAAAGTATTCCTTCCACCGTCCGACTACATCCCCAGTCGAGGTCAGCAGGCCCCCGTCTCCACTGTAAACAGTGTGGACTGGGCACTGCTTCCCTTTTCTGAGGCGCCGGATGGTTTGCCAGAACCTCTTCGAGGCCGACCGAAAGTCGTGCTCCATGGCCTCACCGAATTCCTCCCACACCCGAGTTTTTGCCTCGACCACCGCCGAAGCCGCAAACCGTTTGGCCTGACGGTACCTGTCAGCTGCTTCCGGAGTCCCACAAGCCATCAAGGCTCGATAGGACTCCTTCTTCAGCTTGACGGCAGCCCTGACCTCTGGTGTCCACCATCGGGTTCGGGGCCTGCCACCGCGACTGGCACCGACCGCCTTGCGGCCGCAGCTCCGGTCAGCTGCCTCAGCAATGGAGGCACGGAATATGGCCCATTCGGACTCAATATCCCGGTCCTCCCCCGGGATGCAGGTGAAGCTCTGCCGGAGGTGAGAGTTGAAGACTCGACGAACGGGAGACTCTGCCAGACGTTCCCAGCACACCCTCACTACTCGTTTGGGTCTACCAGGTCTGTCCAGCATTCTCCCCCGCCATCTAATCCAACTCATCACCAGGTGGTGATCAGTTGACAGCTCAGCCCCTCTCTTCACCCGTGTGTCCAGAACATGCGGACGCAGGTCTGATGATACGACTACAAAGTCGATCATAGACCTGCGGCCTAGGGTGTCCTGGTGCCAAGTGCACTTATGGACATCCCTATGTTCGAACATGGTGTTAGTTATGGACAAACTGTGGTTCGCACAGAAGTCCAATAACATCACACCGCACGGGTTCAGATCAGGGAGGCCGTTCCTCCCAATCACGCCCCTCCAGGTCACACTGTCATTGCCCACATGGGCGTTGAAGTCTCCCAGTAGAACGACGGAGTCACCAGCTGGGGTGCTCTCCAGCACCCCTCTGACGGACTCCAGGAAGGCCGGGTACTCCGAACTGCCATTTGGTGCGTACGCACAAATGACAGTCAGGACCCTTTCCCCAGCCCGAAGGCGTAGGGAAATGACCCTCTCGTTCACCGGGGCTGACTCCAACACAGAGGCACCAAGCCGGGGGGCTATTAATAATCCCACACCAGCTCGCCGCCTCTCCCCTGCAGCAACTCCAGAGTAGAACAAGGTCCAGCCCCTCTCGAGGAGTTTGGTTCCGGAACCCAAACTGTGGGTCGAGGTGAGTCCGACTATGTCTAGTCGGAATGTCTCAACCTCTCGCACAAGTTCAGGTTCCTTCCCCACCAGCGAAGTGACATTCCATGTCCCAAGAACCAGATTTGGCCGCCGAAGACCAGGTCGCCTACGCACCCGCCCTTGACCGCCTCCCAACACACATTGCACCGGACCCTTATGCTTGCCCCCGTAGATGGTGGGTCTACGAGGGGGAGATCCCGTGTGGCTTCTTCGGGCTGGGCCCGGCCGGGCTCCACGGGTGAAGGCCCGACCACCAGGCGCTCGCCTGCGAGCCCCTCCCCCGGGCCTGGCTCCAGGGTGAGGCCCCGGTATCCCACATCCGGGCGAGGTACGCTTTCTCCTCTCGTTCTTGCTCATATGGGTCTTCTGAATCACTCTTGGTCTGACCCGTCACCTCGGACCTGTTTGCCTTGGGAGACCCTACCAGGGGCATATAGCCCCAGACAACATAGCTCCTCGGATCACTCGGGCACTCAAACCCCTCCACCACGATAAGGTGGTGATTCACGGAGAGGCGTGTTGAGGTGTGAAAACAATTCGTATTTGTATTCAAGTAAAATTACAAATCAGGTTCCCAAGCCTTACTTACTTAACCGTTTAAAGCCAATGTGGACATTACACTGTCAACAGCCTTAACGTTAGCGAGCTAATGCTAACAGAGGCAACAGGAGAACGCCCAACCACAGAAGTAAATAGCAACCAAACGCAGCGCAATTGAATAATCACTAATCAGTCACTCATTGGCTGATCTGGGCATGCACTGCGATCTCACGAAGAAATGCAACTTTCTGATAAGATGTTTTAATTGTTCCCGAATACAAATATTTTTTCAAGTATTTGTTTGAATTCATTATTCGTAAAAAAGTCATTATTCGTGCCGTTCAAAATACCGTATTAGAGTTCGGCCCCCACCCCTAGTACATACATATATAATGTCAACAAATCGAAGGAATATATCTTTTATTCCCATATATAAGAATAGTAATTAATAATCAGTGTAGTTTAAGTCTTTGGTGATGAATTAAATCTTTGTTTAGTTCACGCTTGCCTTGCTTTCCCCACACAGAGGTAATTGGGTGTACAAAGGTGCAGCTAATTGACTGTTGGAACAAATTAACTTTGGCCAGCTATACAATGCTTTATGATTGCATAGCTAGAGTTTGACAGCATTTACTTCTGCCACCAGTCCCCCAGGAAATGAAAGTTATGTCCCTCCCAAATTGTCACTCAGTCAGGGGGCTGTAATGATTTGTTTCCTTTGGCGTCCAAAGTTATTTCATGCATGATTCTGCAATGACTTGTGACACTGATTGAATGCCAGCCTTTTGTACGCAGCATTTAGCTGCCCAGTGGGAAATCCATACCCTTCTCATTTGGAATTGTGTATTCAGACGCTGCGTTTCATATTCATTATTCAAAGCAACACAAGGTTAATTGTTTGTTTACATCAGGGAAGGGTTTCTTATTACCCTTTTTGTTTTTTTTCTTTCATTAATATCTGCAATCACCTTTTGAAGTTATCAAAGGAAGTAAAAACTTAACCGGTGTTCTTAAGGGGATGGGGTGACTTAAACAAGCCATACATCATAAGGAAAGGGTTACTTCTGAATGGATTCAGGAGCACGAACCAGGGCGGGTTTCAATCCTGACCCCCCCCCATCCCGCTGACTCATTTTGTTGTCCTCCCAGTATCCTGAACTGCTGGTCGCTTCCTACAACAACAACATGGACGCACCTCACGAGCCAGACGGCGTAGCGTTGGTGTGGAACATGAAGTATAAGAAGACCACACCGGAGTATGTCTTCCACTGTCAGGTACAGAAAGCACTTACATTCTCTCCCTCACATGTACCACATCTATCAGTGGCATCTCAGATTAGAAGCAAAGCTTAATTGTGTGTGGTACAGTGGCGGTTCGTCATATGCATCCAAACAAGGGCCACAATGTTCCATTGAGCACGTGGGGGGTGGGGGGGTACAGCAGCAGCAGCGCTCAATGCTGTCCAACCTTATTATCCCGCCTGCCTCCAGGCTACTCCAGCAAGACGGCTTGAGTAGAACCACATGTTGACGCCTGCAGAGCGGATGTAGTCGCAAAAAGCTCAGCCCAATACAACGGAACAGAAGTGTGAACACAAATGTCTCCATGCTTCAGAGTTCATTTGAAATCAACTTCCTCTTGTGCATAGCTTTTTTTTTTTTTTTAACCACATAAAGTCCCAAAATCCCAAAAGTGTACGAGAACCTAATCCAACTACAGTGGTTCCTCGCACACTCCTGTTTTAGCATTCTTGGCCCTGCAAAATCATATATTTGTGGGTCCATTTTTTCCCACAGAAAACACATCTCATTCACCATAAGTTGGCTAAACCATGTAGGCATACATCTACCACTGTTAAGAAACCTACTTGGTGGAAATTCACGGGTGCGCGTCATCACATCGATGCTAGATAAATTTAAACTACGACAGAAATGTTTTGCACATGGTTGAATATTTATTCCTTTTAAAGTTGATAATGCCATTTAAATGTGTGTTAAAGAAAGCTGAATCCTACTGTGTTCAGTGTTTACATTTCAATAAATATTTGTTTAAACATGAGACCTGTAATATTTGTTATCATGGTCATTTTTTTCATGTAAATTGAGGGATCAAAAGCAATATCGGCCCAAGCAAAATCGGCCATCGGCTAAGGGTGATGGAAAAAAATCAGTATCGGCATCAGCCCCAAGAAAACCATATCGGTCGATCCCTAATATGAACCCACAAAATTGTGTTCTATTACGTGAATTAATTAGCTGTCTCTTTTTAGCTGTTTTTGTATCTTTAGAATGAATGGAAAAGAGAGAGACGTGTGTTCATGTCTCACATAAGAATTGTGGATATGAATTCCTTTAAATTAGTTTGATTTGTAATTCAATTTATTCATTTTTTTATTCTGATAATATTTCTTTCGTCTCGTAAAATTATGACTTTTTCTGGTAATATTATGACTTTATTCTTGTAAAACTACTGCTGTTTTTTTTTCACAAATAATCCCTTTCTCTTTTCTCTGACAGTCAGCCGTCATGTCCGCCGCATTCGCTAAGTTCCACCCAAACGTTGTGGTGGGGGGCACATACTCTGGCCAAATAGTTCTGTGGGACAACAGGAGCAATAAGAGGACCCCGGTGCAGAGGACTCCGCTGTCCGCAGCCGCTCATACGGTACCTTTTTTTTTTTTTTTTTTAAGAAGTGCTGAGCACTGAGATGATGTTGCGCACTTCTGAATTCTGTTGCTGCCATCCCTACAGCACCCGGTCTACTGCGTCAACGTGGTTGGAACCCAGAATGCTAACAACCTGATCAGCATCTCAACCGATGGCAAGATGTGCTCCTGGAGCCTGGATATGCTCTCTCAGCCACAGGTACCGCTTCAGCATGTTTGGGACGCTCAGTGGAAAGAAAAGCAGGGAAGCAAGAACAGACAGCATTGACCCACATAAGTTTTTTTTTTTTTTAAACACCCAGTCAACTCCAAAAGTGGTATCCAAAGCAAACATTTCTTGCCAATCCAAAGGAACAAAATGTAATAAGATGTGACATAAGCACGGCAAATTACAAGCTGATCGTATTATATTTTACAGCCATCATGTGAAATGGGATTTTTCATGTGTAATCATCTAAACAAACCAATCTTGACCTGATCCAGACTGAAATAACTTTGACAGCACCTTCTGACCAAAGTAACATATTAGACAGATATGTTACTTTTATTTTGAAATCATCCCCATTGTTTATGACAGGGTTTCTCAAATGGCCATTAAGTTGCAACTTAAAAAGTAACTTTTATTTGGGAGACACAGACAGAGAGAGCTACTTTTACAAAATGAAAATGAACAAGAGCTACTCATTTTTTTCATATCTTATTTCAAGCCAAACAAAGCCAATATTCTTGTTTCACCACAATGTGAACACAAGCTCATATTTTGTATTTCACAATCCAATATGTCTTTCTTGTCTTCTCACATTATTAACTGAAAACCTGAATGAAAAGCAGGTTTGCAAGTGCCTCGTGTAGTGGTGGGGGACTCTACATTGGTGACCCCTTGTCTCTGTGATATGAAAGGGGAACCATAACATTGAGACAAAAAAATATTTGACTTACTTCTTCAAAATCACTGGTCAGGCGCCTTCTTTCAGGAGAATTTTGACTGGTTTCCTGCAGTCTGACCAAGCCAACAACTTTTCTCCCACCTCTGCTGGGCCCCTCTTGCCGCATCCGCTGCCTTCTTATTAATACAACCCTCAGTCTTTGCTCTTTTTTTCCACATTTTTGCAGAGTTAAGAAAAGAAATTCCAAATATATGAACTTTCTGTAAATTCTCTTCTCTTAATATATTTTTTTAATTTTTTTTTCTCATAACATTTTCACTTTTTTGTTTTTTTTGTTAGTTTGTCATAATATTACTTAAAAAATATTTTTCTTTTATATTTCAACTCTACAAAAATGTAGTTTTTAGAGTTGAAAATAATTTTTCCTCATAATTTTGCAACATTCTTCTCATAAAATTACATTATTTTATTTGTGAGATTTTTCCCTTAATATTTTGACTTTATATTTGTAAAATTACATCAGATTTTTTCATTTTTTGCTGCTTTTTAAAAAACATCTTCTTATTAAATTGTTCAATATAAATATTTTTTTTTTTTTTTTTTTTTTTTTTTTTTTTTTTTTGTCCCGTCCAGCCATTGGGGCAGATAGTATTGTTGATCTAAATGCCCTTACATGCTAGACAGATTTGCTCTGTGTCAGGAAAGGTGTTGGCTACAACTTCCCTGTACCATGAAATTTTATTTGCCGTTATTTGATGTCTTTGTTATGCCATTTGGGACGACCGGACCGGAGCAAGAAGAAGAACAGAAAAGAAGAAGAGAGAAGAGAAAGGTGGGGTCGGGGGGGGGGGGGGCAGTAGAGGGAGAGACAAAAACAGCAGCAACAAGAATTCCCAAAACAACAACAGTGACAAACAGAACAGTTAAATGTCAATGATGGCTAAGGGTCACACTGGAGATGATATCAGTGGAATGAAACAGTCCAACTTACCAATAGCAATAGTAACAATGAGGACATGACCCATGATAGTAAACACAATTGCAACCATACAGTTACAGTAATTAAAATCTCATTGCTTGACATCATTATTACTGTAATAATAGCATACCAATACTATATAAACATCAGGGATAAGAGAGTAGATTGTATAGAGAAGCACCCATGTGCTGTGAGTGCCCATATGGAGGTGTGTTGTGTATGTGAATGCGAGTGTGTGAATGTGTAATTGTCACTGAGAATGACAAAAGGAGAGAGACTGCCTTCTACCACCCAGCAAACCCCGCCCCGCGCAGCCAGGTCAAGCCCCCACCGCCAGAGATCCTCCGGCCCCGTGGGTGTGGGCAAAGCCAGGGCCGACTCCCCAAGACCCGCCCCCGAAGCAACTCCCCGAAGAGACCAGCAAGAGGCCATGGAGGAGCAATCCCAACCGGCAACAGGGCGCCAGCAGGCCGGAGGAGAGCCGCACCCCCGAGACCAGCGGGAGACCATACCCTACTAGGGCAGAAGGGCATCGAAGGCCACACACCCGTGGGCACAGGGGCGCCCCCGCCGGCCGGAAGGGAGCCCGTCCACGGCCGGAGGCACCGCCTCCCGCCTCCCACACACCCCCAGGAAGCAGAACCCGGCCCGCCCCAGGTAACCCCAGGCCCGACCACCGACATAGGACCGCCCCGGCCAGGACAGAAGAGGCCCGGGCACACTGCCCCATGGAGGACCGGGCGGTTGAGATGGAACACCCTACGCCAGACCCCCGCAGAGCCCCCCCCCCCGTATATCTACATGGCCATATACCCACATACACATCCACACATATACATATATATATACATATATATATAATTATAATAAAACTAATCATTAATTATCTAAGTATTTAAAACAATAAATACATAAAATAAACTCAGACACATGCACACCCCATCCACTCAATACACACACATGCTGTGGACGTCCCCGGGTGGGGCGTCCGGGGCATCACAGGGTGGGGGACCCAGGGGTCCCAGACCCACAACCAGGCCCCGAGCCCAGGGAGGTACGGACCGCCAAGGCATAGCACCCCCAGACTCCCCTCGACCACGGCATCAGGGCTACTGCAGTGTGGCAGACAAAGGAGCGGGCGAGGGGAGGAGGCCCGCACATGAGCAAGCGGAGGGGGCGAGCAGGCGAGTGGTGAGGCGCTCCACTGCGCCGGCCGACATCCACCGGGCAGCTCACCCCCGTGAGGGAGAGCCATAGCTCCAAGTCACGGGGAGGCCACGCACCAGAGCCGAGGAGTTAAGACCAGCGCAAGGCCCCCGAAGGACCCCACCATCCACCGGGAGGGCCAGCCCCCCCCGCCCCCAGAACCAGCAGCGCTCCGCCCACGTACCGGAGAACCATCCCCGACGAGCCCTAAGGCAAGACTGGGGATGGGCAAAGACAGGGACAGCGATGCGGCAGAGCATAGGACCAGTGGCAGCAGACACCCAAACGCCCGAAAGAGCACCGCCCCCCCAGCAGGCCCCACCCCGAGGAGCATGCTCCCCATCCCCACACGCCACCCCGGCCCCCGTACCCACGAGCAGGATCAGGTCCCCTCCCAACACACAGCCCGGTCCCCGCAGCAGCCACCACAGCGCAACAACCCCAAGCCACCACCGTAGACTTCAGGCCACCAGCAGCGCGGACCCCACTGCCTGGAGGCCGGTGAACGCCCCCCCAAGGGCACGTTGGCGCCCGCGACCCAGGACAGATCCAGGGAGGTAGCGCCAACCATGACACCAGGGCAAGCCCCGGCGTCAGCTGGTTCCAGCGGGACCCCCAGGAAGGCCAGGCAGACCAGACCAAAATATCCTGCAGCCCAGGGCACCCCGAGCGAGCCGCCAAGCCCCAGCAGCCAGCGGGCCAATCGCGGGGGTAGGCAGTAGGCTCTCCGGTCCAGCCCGCTACACCTGTGTGTGTGAAGATGGTATTGTGTAGATAGTGCAATTAAAAATATATATTATATATATATAAATATAAATATTTTTTAATATGTGGATTTTGGCCACGCCCTGGTCTAACTTGTCTCTGTTGTAGCTGGAAAAAGTCTTGGAAAATAATTTCAGGCAAACCTTGAAGAAGCTTACTTTCAATGTGTCAAAAAGAGCAGATTGCATTAACGCTGATGTAAACATAGAGAGAAATTAGCTTTACATTACACTCCACACGCTCATCAAAATAAATTCATTCATTTTGGCTGTGATGTTTCCTCTGGCTTTTGTCTCGTTTATCCTGCAAGCCATGTGTAAAGAAAATGAACTTGGCGTGATTTATCATTCCGTCCATGCTGCCAGGAAGGACCCACGCGTTGTCCAAGTGCAAAGTGTCGGTGGGATTGCAATGATGTGTACGTAAAAAAGTGATTTTTCTGGCCTCACAGGACAGCATGGAGTTGGTGTTCAAGCAGTCCAAAGCTGTAGCTGTCACCTCCATGTCCTTCCCTCTCGGGGACGTCAACAATTTCGTGGTGGGCAGCGAGGACGGCTCCGTCTACATGTCGTGCCGCCATGGAAGGTGCGTGACAACAGTCGACCTGCTGCTGTCTTCAGGTTTTTCACTCCTGCCAAGTCGCCTCCTGTTTTGTCTTCCCTGCTGTCAGCTGACTTCTTCAACATTAACGGGGCCACACACAAGGCGGCGGCGGGGGGGGGACAATCATTTTTTCCCCCTCTTTCTACACAGAAAAACTTTGTTTACAGCCCGTTGTCCCAGCGAGAACGTAACCTGCAGCTTGTTGTCATTAAACAGCCCCGCTCATGCCGGATGATCCTCCAGCAAATGCGGCTTAAGTCCGAGCCCCCGCTGAGAGGCGAATTAGCCCGAGACCAAATGATTTAAATGTCCAGGATCACTGCTTGGCTCACAGATTCACCTCCCGTAATTGGCCGAATAATTTTCCAGCTCATTTGCGATAGCATGATACTGTCATTGCGGTTTAATAATGCATAAGCATCACTCACGCTGAGTATTTACCTGGCTGTTAATTATCTGAGCTGCAGTTGGGTAATAGCTCTGGAACGTGCTGCAGGCCACTTATTAGCCACCGCGGAGGCAAGTAGACTAGGATACGCAGGAACCTCTGAGGCACGGCTCTACTCAGCCGCGTATTGAAAGCTAAAAGGATGCAACTTTGATGATGTGTAAATGTAGATATGCTAGCAACTTGTAAACATTTCACTGCATCTCAGCTTCATCATGGAGGTGAAAAAGCCTATTGTTCTTATTAACGTCACTCTTTGCCCTTTTTCCCATGTTTTTTTTTATCATAACTTTCTTCTTACATTGTCTGTACATTTTATTCACCCTAGTATTATTAGACTTAGAAACTTAGACTTCCTTTATTGTCATTGCACAAAACCACGGCAGTGAAAATGCCAACAAAATGTCGTTGCTTGGCTCCCATATTATACCAGAGACTAAAAAAAAGAAAGAATGAATGAAAAACAAAAATAAAGAACTTAAATTAAGAGCTAAAAATGACTGCAGTCAAGGCACCAACTGATTTATGACTTTATTCCCATAACATCATAAGTTTCCTCAACCTAATTTTCCAAAAAGGACACTTTTGTTTACATTCTCATATGACACATGTTTTATATATTTCACTTCTATGCTACTAAAATGATTATTTTACTAATACTACAACTTTATTATCATATAATGTACACTTGCTTCTTATGATACAACTTTTTTCATCTTAATAGTTCTTACAATTACAGCTTTTTACTGTATTTCCGTTTCTGACCATTTCAACTTTCTTTTTGTAAATGTTCTTGTAACTATTGACCTCATCCATAATATTTTTACTGTACTCTTGTAATATTACAAGTTTTTCTGCAACCTAATTTTTCAGAATATTTTATACTTAATTGATTGTTGTGTTTCCCATAATATTATCCTTTTTTTAATGCAATATTTCAACATTATGCTTGTAAACGGAGGTTAATTTGTTGTTATTCTCGTTTTACAATTACAACTTTTCTTGTTACTTTTGTAACTTTTGATCTCTTAATATTTTTCCTGAATATTCTTGTCAAAGTTTTTTTTTAAATTATATTTTAAGAGTGTGCCACAGGCCAATAAAAAAGAAATAAAAGAAAAAAAGAAAGAAAAAACAATACAGAAGCGAGGCCAGAAGCAACTTCAGCATATCTAGCAAGTTGGTCAATGGATATATTTCATGCTGTATGTGTCTTCCACAGCAAAGCGGGCATCAGTGAGATGTTCGAGGGCCACCACGGGCCCATCACGGGCATCCACTGCCACACAGCCGCCGGTCCACTGGACTTCTCCCACCTCTTTGTGACCTCCTCTTTCGACTGGACAGTCAAACTGTGGAGCACCAAGGTAGACTGCAGCCGACGCTTAAACACAATCATCATCATCATCATCATCATCATCTAACCCATGTGCTGCATTTGCAGAACAACAAGCCGCTCTACTCGTTTGAGGACAACTCGGACTACGTGTACGATGTCATGTGGTCCCCCACTCACCCGGCTGTGTTTGCCTGCGTGGACGGTGTGGGCCACCTCGATCTGTGGAACCTCAACAACGACACCGAGGTATCACACTCACACATTTCAGCAAGCATGTATTACATCTTCTCACTCAATGTCCGCGTGTCTTTTTCACCGTCTTCCAGGTCCCCACAGCCAGCGTGACCGTGGACGGGAACCCGGCCCTCAACAGGATCCGATGGGCTCATTCTGGAAGAGAAATTGCGGTGGGAGACTCGGACGGACGAGTCCTGGTCTATGAAGTTGGAGAGGTGAAGCATGATATCTTGTATCCATCAAAGTCTAGTTTGGTCTCCCTGGTGGAGGTATCAAGTCATTTGACTTCTAGTAGACTTGCACTAAATGAAAGGAGAAGGTGAGCTACTTGTGTTTTATTCAGCGTTTATTGTACTTTATTTATCGAGCTATTTCTCATGAGTCGTTCACTCTAGTGAATTGGGTACTCGATTCACTCTGGTGAATTGGGTACTCGATTCACTCTGGTGAATTGGGTACTCGATTCACTGTGATGAAATGGGTACTCGATTCACTGTGGTGAAATGGGTACTCGATTCACTCTGGTGAATTGGGTACTCGATTCACTCTGGTGAATTGGGTACTCGATTCACTCTGGTGAAATGGGTACTCGATTCACTCTGGTGAAATGGGTACTCGATTCACTCTGGTGAATTGGGTACTCGATTCACTCTGGTGAATTGGGTACTCGATTCACTCTGGTGAATTGGGTACTCGATTCACTCCAGTCACATGCATGTAAAACACCTCGTACCCGCGAGTCGGTGAACCTCTCGTCTTAGTTGAGCACTTGTGAGTCGGTGAAACTAAATTCTTTGTCAAGCACCCATGTGTCAGTGACACTCAAGTCTTAGTTGAGCCCCTGCGAGTCTTTAACCCGTGAGTCAGTGAAGCAGACGTGTCCACGGTGTACTTTGGTGAAGTTAGTTTCATGTTGGACGTTGGATATTGGCTTCCGTAGCTACAGCGGTAGTTCCCCCTCACTCTGTCCGGAATGCTGTGTAAATTATGCGGGGAGCTGAATCGTGAATCGTTTGTCCAAAGGCTGTTAAAGTAACCGTCCATCCATTCAAAAATATGGACGCAGCATTGGCACGGCCGTTGTTTTGAATTTGTGTTCTCCTTCTCCAGCAAATCGCCGTCCCACGTAACGACGAGTGGAGCCGTTTTGTCCGCACGCTGGCAGAGATCAACGAGAACCAAGACGACGCAGAGGAGCTGGCCGCTCAACGCCTGGCCGCCTGAAGTGGCATCCCGGCCGCGGTGCTTTTAGGGACCACTGGACGAGCTTGTTCAACGTGACTCCCGCTCAGAAGAGGACAGCTTTCTCCTGCAGTCAGCTGATCATGTAGGACCTCTTTTTTGAGGACACGCAACACCAAACACTTTCTCAAACCAGATGCCTTAAACATTGAAAATTTCACTCACCTTTACTTTAGGCATGTCGAGATACGCCTTAAATATGTGTTCCTCAAGCCAAATGTTGTTTTTTATTTTTATTTTCCTGAAGCAATCACATCTGGACTGTAAGCATCCGTGGATGTCATGCATCCAAGTCTTCTATCATGTTTGCATCCATCCTTAAGATGATCCTCCATGCTGTAAACACTCAATCACAGATCTATAAAGTAAGTTGATAAAAAATCTCATGACCATTTCTTTACATCAAGGTTCCCTACGATACTATGTTGTATATCGTCCAACTTAGTGTGTTAGTTTGATACTGGAATTTATGAACACATTGTTTTCTTTGTGTGTGTTTAATGCTAATGATCTATGCTTTCCCGACCCACTATTGTGTAGTTGATCCACTTTTTTTATCTCCAGTGCTGTGAAAAGGTATTTGTCCCCTTCCTGGTGTCTTATTCTTTTGTGTTTGTCACACGTAAATGTTTCAGATCATCAAACAAATGTATATATTAGTCAATGACAACAAAAAACACAGGTTTTAAATTAAACTTTATTAAGGGAGAAAAAAAATCCATGTGTGCCCTCATGATGTAGTTGGTAGGTTATGTGTGTGTTTAAGATGTTTTGCAGGCCTGATGTGGCCCGCCGGCTGCAGTTTGCCCACCCCGTTGTAGGGGGGCAATCACTTTTTCCGCACAAGACCATGTAGCTTTGGATATTTTTTCCCTCCTTTAATAAGTTTAATTTAAAAACTGCATTTTGTGTTCAGTTGTTGTCACTGACTAATATTTACATTTGTTTGCTCTGAAAGATTTAAGTGTGACAAAACAAAAAAAAATTCAAGAAGGGGGCGAAGACTTTTTCACACCACTGTAAATGCACACTAACTCCGTCAAAAACGATTGCAAGTCAAGTTATCTGGAGTATCGTGGTCACTGTTAGGACCTGTTAGATTACATGACCTTTCATACTGCTTGGAGGCTCGCTACTGAACCAGCAAGATCCGTGCTGACGTGCCATGGCTGAGATCAAATGGAAAAAAAGGTTCTCCTCTCAATCCATGTGGAAGTGGTAAGTTTTTTTTTTTGCTTTGTTGTCCTTCTTCCCCCGTTCTGTTTGAAACATTTAATCTTGTGTTTAGAATAAGTACATTGGAGAGGCTAACGAGTTGACTTGGTAGTTTGCTATGCTAGCATTGGCCGGCTTATGTTCCTGCAGTAATCCCGTAGCCTGCGCTGTGCCTGAGTTGTGCCATATGATTTAAACAGAGTCGAGGCTGACACATATTACTGTTGGAACATGAAAAAGTCAATTTTACATAAATGGGTCCCTTTTAAGAATGTCAAACAGAGTGTCAACAGTTTAAAAGGATTTATTCCAATAAAATAAATATCTTTTAAATGATTGCCTAAGATTGAAAATAAAGAACATCTGTACATGCACACCCAAGCTCTTTGCTCACCATAGAAACTCCGTAACAATCTTTAGTCATAGTGTTCCTCTGAAAGAAGTACAAGACATACGAGTGAATTACAGTAAGCTTTGCGTAACAAACGCCAAAATACTCATGCAGCATTGTCAAAGTCACGTTTGGAGGCGCGTGCAATACACGCTTGTCACTGAGTGTTGGTGGCCGCCACCGCCGCCGCTGTCCCGGAAGGTTTAAA
This sequence comes from Doryrhamphus excisus, assembly GCF_030265055.1. NCBI lineage: Eukaryota > Metazoa > Chordata > Actinopteri > Syngnathiformes > Syngnathidae > Doryrhamphus > Doryrhamphus excisus. The sequence goes on from NC_080474.1 coordinate 3,565,929, forward strand.
CTTTGGCAGATGGAGGCCGAACTTCCTCTCCACACCGGCGAACGTCGCCGCCGCCAGACGGTAACCGCCCACGTGGTCTCCGGTGACGGAAGGAAGGGTGTCCGTGACGGGAGCAGGCTGCAATCCGGACGGGTGACTGAGGAGGAAGGAGGCGCGGTCAGGATCGTATTTAAGGCAGGTGAACGCGTTCGGGGTACTTACTGTCCGCCAAAGTCGATGTAGAACCATCTCTGCAGCAGCTCATACGTCAGCAAGGTGACGCCAAACTGTGGCGACGATCTGAAGACACGAGCTGAAGGAAAGCAAGAGATATGTTTCATTAAGTTTAATTAAGTTAATCATATGATCGATGAAAATGCACTTCAATGTTCTGTTTTCCTTTGTCGCCTCCAAACTTGCAGGAAGAGGGTTCACTTTGTGTGTTGGATCAGCACAGACACTTCATAGAGCAGTGGTGCACCATAAAAGAACGGTGAACAGAGTGAGACGTCTTGCCACTACACAGCAGCCATGTCCAAGCTCATGATTGGCTCCTGTCGAAGAAGCTTCCTGGTCCTCATGGACTCGTGTGCGTGTGTCATAGTACATGGTTTTATGACAGACATTTGCAGTCTATAGTGCGGTGTGGCCTATATACTGTACATATGTTTTTCCTCTCTAAATTTAGTGGGTGTGGCTTCAACACCTGGTGTTCCTTCTTCACCAGAAATTACAGCACACATCGGCATGCAGCGCCGTCATCCCGACACTCGACACTAAGACGTTTGGTCGGCCAAGTAAGTACAACCGCCGCTGCTGCTGCTGCTCTTGAGTACACTTGAAATGCTGCAAATGTTTCACAGACGGTACCAATTGCCTGGTACAAAATTGATGTCACAAATTCCACGACTTTACAAAAGTGAAAGATGACATATTCAAGGAAATATTGCAATATTATGATATATTATTATTCATATATTAACATATATTTGGTCTCAAAAAATGTTGACAATATCAACAATTAATAATATTAAGGTTTCAAAATGCACCTGCATTGTTTTGCGACTCAAAGAAGTCGGTTTGTCCAGTCATATTTTTCACTCTACCTTCTTCAAATTAATGTTCATGTATCATCTTGTGTGGCGGCACAGCGGTCGAGTGGCTAGTGCGCAGACCTCACAGCTAGGAGACCAGGGTTCAATTCCACCCTCTGCCATCTCTGTGTGGAGTTTGCATGTTCTCCCCGCGCATGCGTGGGTCTTCTCCGGGTACTCCGGTTTCCTCCCACATTCCAAAAACATGCTTAATTGGCCACTCCAAATTGTCCATAGATAGACTCTCTGGTGGCCTTCAGGTAGGTTGATGCGGTCATGGCTTCACAACTCCATGACATAAGCCGAGCAGTCTTTCCTACTGACCTCAAACATAAGCTGCTTTTTTACTATCCTGAGCAAAAACATGCATTGTCTTTTATGCGGGTCTGGGGATTGAGACATGCAAACTGCAACTCCGAGGTTTTCTTCCAGTCACTCACACACCCCAGTACCAGTTGTGTCACACAAAAGCTGCTCTAGAAAAAGTGTCTTAAAGGTTTTTAGCAAGTTGGCAAACAGCAGAAGAGGAATTATGATGATACTATTTCGTATAAAAAGTCTTCTAGAGTTGTGTTATTTATTAGAGGTGATTAAACTGTACATACAAGTGAACCCATTGTGTGTGTGTGTGTGTGTACATACCTCCAGCGCCCTTCCAGAAGGCCCTGAAGCCTTCCTCCTTGAGGATCTTCTTGAAGCAGTCGATGACACCGTTGTACGTGGTCTGGCCCGCACGGGCCGCCACCTGCAGTCTAGTCTTGATGACATCAGCGGGGGTCACCAGGGACGCTGCTGGGACACCTTGGAGGAACAACGGACAGACAGCACATGAATGAAGATGGCGTCACGTTGAAGATAGACTGACTTGTGCCCCCCCGCCCCCAGAAGACGGCTTGGTGGTCACATTGTCAAGGTACGCCTGCACCGTGTCACATTTTTACCAAAATATTGTTTCTTTGATTGGCAGTGTCAAAGTATTGAAGTTTGCCATCTATGACATCTCTATGACACTTTCTAATATTTAGCTCGGGACTTACAAATATTGGAAATATTGAAAAAAAAGTATTTTCTGTACTTTAAGTCGTGCCGGAGTATAAGTCGCACAAGGCCAAAAATGCATAATTAGGTATAAAAAAATCTACATAAGTCCCATTCATCATTTCATGTGGTGAATGTCATGAGATCACGCGGGTGTGCCTAACGTTTGTGGCCAGCGATGCCTGCAAGAATGTGAGACGTGAGCCACCCCCGGAGTGTTCCGTGGGTTTTGTATACCTGCGATGGCTCCAGCAGCGAGCAGCTGCAGCGCCCCCAGCCTTCCTTCGTCATCCGTAAGCTGCTCTTTGGTGTGGGCGTAAACGGGGAAGTAGATGGCTGAGAAGGGGATGTCACGCAGGAAGCAGGCTTTAGCTCCCTGACAGGAAAGAAAGAGATCTTTTTGAGCATGGGGGGGAGGGGTGGGGTACGAGCACAGGATTTGCTTACTGGGCAGAGGAGTTGGTGTGCTTTTATTTAGTTTTTTTTTTTTTTTTTAGATGAAGTGGTCTGGGAGCTGTCTTGTTTCACCTAAAGGCACATTTCATGTTGATGGAGCCAAAGATCTTCAAGGCGGAGCATGGCCTCCAGAGAGACATCCGTCTCTCTCTCTCTCTCTCACAATGCACAATGGCTGCACAACAGTTAGGCATGCCAGGAAAAATCCACAAGAATGTCGGAAAGCAGCAGCAGCAGTCAGTGGCAAAGAATCCTTGCTGGCTCATTTGCTTCTTTGCATGTTCAGTGTTTGGGAAAATTGCAAACAGCACCAAGCAACGTTTGATGTTTCTATTTGAAATTCTCACCATTCCCATTCCATCGATGTGGACGTGCACGTGCAGCGTAGAACTAGTATGTCATGTTGAACAGGATGGATGGCCACAGCATATAAAGTACAGTACGAGTACACCCATGAGAGGCACCACAAGAGATGGATTTAAAAAAAAAAAGCCTTTAAAAATGAATTAGTTTGGATTGACGCTGTCAGGCAATACATTTGTTTATTCATTCATTTTCTACCGCTTATCCTCATGAGGTGCTGGAGCCTATCCCAGCTGTCTTCGGGCAAGAGGCGGGGAACACCCTGGACTGGTGACCAGCCAATCACATGATGTCATAATTGCCTCATTTCAGCCTGATAATCATCATTATCACATACTACAGTATTAATTGTCCCTGTACCCTAGAAACCGCCCATGAATGATACGAGAAAAGGCCGAAATGATACTGTGTCAAAGCCCAGGGCAGTGATACTGATAAAATATAGAGTATAACCATGTCCAGTATCAGCCCCCGTAGCTGTCCACTCAGACCTTCGGTCTCGGGCTGATACTGACACTTGGGGGCATGATACCTGGCCTGATACCAGACAAACCATGTGATAACCTGTAATGAACCCCTACATTTTAGAACATATTTATGTTTTATCTAATACGTATTTATAGGTTATCACATGGTTTGTCTGGTATCAGACCAGGTGCCAGAGACCTTCGGTCTCGGGCTGATACTGACACTTGGGGGCATGATACCTGGCCTGATACCAGACAAACCATGTGATGATCTTATTCATTCATTCATTCATTCGTTTTCAGCCACTTTTTCCTCACGAGGGTCGCGGGGGGTGCTGGAGCCTATCCCAGCTGTCTTCGGGCGAGAGGCGGGGTACACCCTGGACTGGTGGCCAGCCAATCACAGGGCACATATAGACAAACAACCATTCACACTCACATTCATACCTATGGACAATTTGGAGTCACCAATTAACCTAGCATGTTTTTGGAATGTGGGAGGAAACCGGAGTATGATGATCTTATTATCACATACTATTTAATCATGAGCTTATTATCATGTACTATTTAATATTTACTATTATACTAATATTTACTATACTATTTACTATTTAACTGCTGACATGTTGACAGAGCACAGACGGCAGCAAAACAAACGCTGTGTGTTCACGCTTGTGCGCTGTTCTCTGATTGGTTGTTTCACGGGCACGATATCAGAGCAGCGCGCTCTGAGTGGACAGCGACGGAGGCTGATACTGGACATGGTTAAACTCTATATTTTATCAGTATCACTGCCTTGGGCTTTGACACAGTATCATTTCGTCCTTTTCCCGTATCATTCATGGGCGGTTTCTAGGGTACAGGGACAATTAATACTGTAGTATGTGATAATTACATGTATGTTCCTTCCCTTTTCAGTTCTTGATGCTCACGTAACTTTTTATCGTCTTTGTTGATGTGTGTGTGTCCTCGTCCTTGCATGACGGCGAGCGGACATGGTGACCCACCTTGTAGAGGCCAAAGAAGCCCAGGTCTCTGATCACGTTGAGGGCGCTGACCCTGGGGCCGGTGGTGATCTCTCCTGCCACCTGCAGGCGGATCTTCACGATCTCCAGAGGATTGGTGAAAATCACCTGGGAGCCTCCAGCCTGCGGGAAGAGGACGCGATGATGAGAAGTGAGTATAGACGTAGCACGCATGTGTCGGCGTTTTCCTCTGACGGGACACAAAAGTGACTTTTCATGGCTGCTCTCATCTCACGCTGTCAACGTCGGCCTTGGCGGGAAAAGAAGCAGGCATTGATGGAGGAGTGCCAGGGGTCAGGTCAGAGCAGACCATCCTCGCGAGGCTGTGACCCTGGCACAGGCCCTCTGCCCTCCTGCCCTCCCCCCCTCCAGGCACCTCCTGCAGCCCGGCCTCGCCCCGCACACTTCCCAATTTCACCCTCATTCCCGAGGGGGTGGGTGAGGGGAGGAGAGCTGAGTCACCCCCTGGCCGGCTCGGGCTCCGGACGAGCAACCGCCCCCGAGGCGCGACGCCCTATGACTCGGGCACATTTATCACCCCCGCCCCCAAAAAAGTAATCATGCCCCAGGATGGCCGCTGGTCACATTTGGGGCAGGGGTCTTATCTGTAAACATCCGAGCTGGATCTAAAAAAAGGCGCAGCGCATTGAGTCATTTTTCAAGAGCGGGAGGGGGGCATCCGGATTGCATTCATCTTCCTCGCTTTTATCTTCCTCACGTCTCCCATGCCAGCCATCATCTGGCAGACTCTCACAAGGCAGGCAAGCCGAAAAGCACCCACAGGCTGTGGTGAAACTCTGGAGGCGCTAAAGCAGGGCTGCCTGTGGCACACAACTACTAGGACAGCTGAACCAAAACACACAAAAACACACTAATCAGTCGTCAGTAGTTTGCAAGAGTAAAGCCAAAATACTAAGACAAAACCAGCATCATTTTAGGACCAAAAAGTTTAAATATTAAAGAAAGACATAATATTATGGCTAACCAAACAACTTGTTGTTTTTTACAACTTTTACAAGAATAAACTCATAATGAGTTTATGAGAAAAATATCATTAGTAGTCACATTTTAATTTATTTATTTTATTAAAGTCGTGATATCATGACAATAAACAAAATCAAGTTGTAATGTTTGGAAAATTTTGTTTGGGGGAAAAGTTGTAATTTTATAGAAATAAAGCTAAAATATGATGGGACTAAGTTATAATATGAGAAGAAAATATATGAAGATTATTTCAGAAGAAAGTTGAAATATTTGAAAAATTGAAAAAAAATTGAAAAATAGCTGAAATATTGAAATGAATAAAGTACAAATATTTTTTTTCCAATTAGTAGCTTAGAGTTAAAGTGGTAGTCATATGAGAAACAAAAACTACAGGGGAATAAATATGGGAATAATGTCAAAATATGAGGGGAATAAAGTCATACTAGAAGAAACATTTACAAAAATTATTTTAGAAGAAATTCAGAATATACATGGAAAATTTTAAAATAACAAACAGCAACAGAAACGGAAAAAACGATAAAAAAAAAACAAAATGATATTAAAAGAAAAAAGTTGCATTTTAAAAGAGAAAAATAAGTCTTACAGTTAGGGATGTCCGATGTTGGCTTTTTTGCCAAAAAACGGTCCAACTATCAATTTCCAATTTCCTGTGGTGGAATGAACATGTGTGTTGTATACAGCATTTCTTTAATAACAGTTTTCATGATTGTGAAAAAAATCTGATACCGATATAAACCGATATTGCATTTTTATGCAGATAATTATCGGACGTCCCTACTTACAATACATTTTACAAGTCATTTTAGTAGCATAAATTTGAAATATTTAGGTCACAATATGAGGAGTAAACACATTTTGGGGGAAAAGTTGTAATATTATGGGAATAAAGTCATAATATTACAAGAAGAACATTTCCAAAAGAAGAAAGTTTAAATATTGACTGAAGAGTGAAGTTTATATTAATAATCGTCTTTTTCACCCATATGACATGCAGTCTTTCCCCAGGTGGCCTGACTGGAAATGCTTGGCCAGCCCTGCTCTAAATCTAAACACGGGACGGATGCTTTCCACGTTTGTAGAGGAAGCGTCCTGTGCCGGAGCACACTTGGTGTCGCTGGGCCTGCAGCGTCAGGTACGTCCAACGCTGTCAAACTCAATCACAAATGAGCAAAAACCGGCTTCATCCAAGACCCCGCAGGGCCTCCGCTCCAATTACACCCTGCCAGGGGTCAGGACCCCGCAGACCCCGCGCTCCTCCGCCAGCAACCTGCAGGGCTCTTCTCCGTGGCCGGCCTGGTTCCCTTCAGAACCTTCAGCCGGCCCGGGGATGGCAGGAAACGCTGCTTGCATTCCACAAACACAATTAGCCCCAATTGACAACAAAAGCATCCTTTCACAAAGATAATGACGCTCTGTTTTGATTGACAGGTCAGTGAGGTATTCATAGCTTTATCAGTGTGCTGAGAGCTTTGTTTTCATTGTTTTGGTTGCCTAATTTAGCTTCATAGGAGTCAAAACAGCCACCATAAATACTGTAAATTGTCACATGAACAACCGGATGACTCAATCGAAATCATATGATCAAATCAATGCATTAAATGATCATTTTCATATACAGTAATCCCCTGAACAATTTGCACTTTGAATTTCACGGCCAAAAATATGCATAATTTTCAAGCATGGAAATGGCTATATTAAGTAAAATCCAAATACAAGGTATTCAGAAGACGCATTCAATGACATTGTGATGATACGTAGTATTCAACACTGGTCACCAGGTGTCAGTATAATGTTACAGCAACACACATGAGCATACACAGTCTTATTTATTTATGTCTTATTTTTTCTCATTATGTCTACCATATTGGGTAATAGCAGTAAAGGTGATTATAGGGGTGCTATTTCATGTCTAGAGGGCTCTAATGTTAAAAAACAAATATACAAGGTGGAACGGGTTTTCTATGTCTCAATGTCTCTCATGCCATGACTGTAAAGGTTACTATAGGGGTGTTATTTAATGTCTAGAGGGCTCTAATGTTAAAAAACAAATATAGAAGGTTGAACGGGTTTTCTATGTCTCAATGTCTCTCATGTCATGACTGTAAAGGTTACTATAGGGGTGTTATTTAATGTCTAGAAGGCTCTACTAATGGTAAAAAGGGTGGTAAACAGGTTTTTTTGTCTCTTTTTCTCTTACTATGTCGACTATATTGGGTAATAGGAGTGTGACTACAGGGATGCTATGTCTAGGGGGATCTGTTAATGTCAAAATACAAATTTAGAAGGTGGTAAAGAGGTTTTATGTCTCTTACTATGTCAACTATATTTGGTAATATGAGTGCAAAGGTGACTATAGGGGTGTTATCTCATGTCTGGAAAGCTCTGATGTTAAAAAGCATATTTAGAAAGTGGTAATCAGGTTTTCTGTCTCTTATTAAGTCTACTATATTGGGTAATAGGAGTGTAAAGGTAACTATGGGGGTGTTATTTCATGTCTAGAGGGCTCTAATAATGGTAAAAAGCATACTTAGTAGGTGGTAAACAGGTTTTATGTCTTATTGTCTCTTATTATGTCAACTATATTGGGTAATATGAGTGCAAAGGTGACTATAGGGGTGTTATCTCATGTCTGGAAAGCTCTGATGTTAAAAAGCATATTTAGAAGGTGGTAAACAGGTTTTCTGTCTCTTATTAAGTCTACTATATTGGGTAATAGGAGTGTAAAGGTAACTATGGGGGTGTTATTTCATGTCTAGAGGGCTCTAATAATGGTAAAAAGCATACTTAGTAGGTGGTAAACAGGTTTTCTATGCTCTAACTATGAAAATATTCCATTATATAAATAAGGAGTCCTACTTGGCAGAAATTCACTTATCACGGTGGGGTCTGGAACCAATTAACAGCCATAAAGGAGGGATTACTGTATATGTATTTATTTGTACAGGAGTGTACTCTAGTGTCATATCCAATGGTGCCATGCCAGGGTAAATATGAAAGAAAAAAATACATGAAGATGTGGAGGTTGTGGGTTTAAAGTTGTACTCACACATCCACCAGCTAGAATTTCTGCAGCCAGAGGGATGGAACCATCTTGTGTGGTGAACTTGTCTCTGACAAAATCATTCATCTGGATGAGAAAGAGGGGTTGGGGGGGGGGGGGGGGCAGATGAGACACAATCCCACCTTTGATAGGCGAGCATTAAGATGAACGTGTGGTAGGGAGTCGCGTCTTGATTGCAAAGAGCGCTCGCGTGCGGCGTGCATGTTTTTCCATCCACGCTGCGAGTCATTCACTGCAACTTTTACCGCACTCTAAAGAGGAACGACTTGCCGTGAGTTTGATAGCCTTCTCCGGGGCGACGCCAATGAGCTGCGGGAGGAGACCTGCAAAATATTATTCATAGAAACCATTAGGATGCGTGGCAGGCAGAGACAAAGTTGAAATTAATGCTGATTTTTTATCTTGGCTCAGCGTCAGCCACAACAATCTAAACTTCCATACAATCACACACATAAAACCATGCATGCTTAGACAACGGCTAGCGATGTGATTTTTCTTTGGCTTTCTTTTATAATGCCCAGCAGAGGGGTACCAGTGAGGGCAAAGATGAGGATTGTGATGATAACCATAGAACTAAAAAATTATAGTTATTGTATTGCAGGAAGGTGGCACAAACATCTGTCCTGGCCGCTCAGTACAATATGGCCGAATGGAAGAATGGAAGGACAACATGTGAAGAGAAACACCTCCCAAGCATGGCCGCATCAGAGTGAAGGTGACGACACAATTTATTATATAATTTATACACTAAAAATAGTAAATACACTAACAATCTTAGAGCCCTCTAGACATGAAATAACACCCCTATAGTCATTCATTCATTCATTTTCTACCGCTTATCCTCACGAGTGGATAGCGTGCGGACCTCACAGCTAGGAGACCCGAGTGCAATTCCACCCTCGGCTATCTCTGTGTGGAGTTTGCATGTTCTCCCCGTGCATGCGTGGGTTTTGTCCGGGTACTCCGGTTTCCTCCCACATTCCAAAAACATGCTAGGTTAATTGAATGTGAGTGTGGATGGTTGTTTGTCTATATGTGCCCTGTGATTGGCTGGCCACCAGTCCAGGGTGTACCCCGCCTCTCGCCCAAGACGGTTGGATTGACTCTTTCATAGTTGCCCATGGAAGAACAGTACGAAAAATAAGACGCAGTTTGGACACGGGGGGGAAGAAGGGGCGCTTCATCAAGTAGGTTTGGTGCAGGAGCTACTGAGTGCAACCCAGGCGAGCGGCCATGCCCGGGTCCTCCTCCAGATGAGGAGGAAGAGGATGGGATGCAGCAGTAGGTGGCAGTCTTGACTTCTCCCACGTGAAGCGCCCCGGGGTGGGGGTGTTGTGTGTCACCATTATCAGCATCCGGTCTAAGCGAGACCGCGACATGGACTCTGTTGCTCATTGTCCCCCCCGGGGGGCTCGCCTTCCCCATCATGAAAAGGCGACCCCTGGGTGTTTCTTTATTCACCGCTCAAGCAGGAGACCAAAAGTTCTCTGGTATCAATTAGCAAAGCACGCCGCCCCGCATTAGCGCCCTGACACTTCCTGGTGTGTACGCCGCACAGCGGTGTGTGTCGCACACGTGCAATGGCGAGGTTTACCTCGGTAGAATCCAAAGAAGCCCTCGTAGCGCAGGACTTTCTTGGCACAGTCAAAGCTGTTCTTGTACATGAGCTCCCCCACCAAGGAACCTGTGGAACGCTGGTTCTGCATGCGAGTCTTCACCAGGTCAATGGGGTACACAGCCGTGGCACCGGTGGCTATAAAACACACAAATATGCAGTATATTAGAAAATGACTAAGCCAAAGGAGTCATTTGCTGGTGGGCGTCGGACGTAACACCCGTGAAAAGCAGGGGGGGTCCACTGTATTGTGACTAACCGCTCATTAACATGTGGAGGTTCCATGCAGTCTGGTAGATGGATTTAAAAATCTGCTCCTATCTCGGGTCTAGTTATGAGCGTCCCTGTATCAGTTCCCTCCAGTATGATCAGACAAAGATTCCAGGGAGTGCGCTTCCGGAAGATTGATGTCATTCCGAAGCTCCACTCCCAACGACAGCCTGGAGCCGACGGCAGCGTGGCCGCACAATGCAGGAGCCTCAGATCACGGCTCCTCGCCCTGCAGCACAATGGCCAGACTCTGGACTCTTGGCTCAGCCGTCTGGACGGGTAGTGTTACACCCCATGCCCCCTCCCCCCCACCCCACCTGAGGCAGACGTGTCACTCACCTCCAGCAATCGAGCCCAGAGCGAACCTGTAGGCGGACTCTGCAGCCTGGAGCCATATGGGTCGGGACGCTTCGTGATCGTGCTGCGTGGGGAAAGACGAGGGATGAGAACAGTAAGTATGACTCAGCATGATGCATGATGGGAAGGCCGGTGTGTCATCACTGCACTGTTACCATACACGCACAAACAATCATTTGATTTATTTGCACAAACAGCACAAAGACAAAAAGAATGAGACTATATTGGTTTCATTCTGAGCATGTCGGGGGGGGGGGGGGGGGGGGGTTGACGTCCCCACTGGGCAGAAACTTTAATAACTCCAAAAGTATGGCAGCACAAATGCTAATTTTATTTGCACAAACGACTGGTACTATTTTGGTTTCATTTGGGGGGGGGCTGGGTGAACTTTGGCTGACCTTTGCAAGTTTAATAACTCAAAAACTAACACAGCACAATTAACTCAATAGTTAACTCTAAACATAGAACAGCAAAAACTCATTTCTATTGCACAAATGCAGCACAAATGAATGGGACTATTGTTTCAGTCGGAGCAAGTGGGGTGCTGGGGCAACTTTGGTTGTCCTGTAATAACTCCCAAAATGTATTTGCACAAAACAGCACAAACACATTCACCCAACTCCCATTGGCTCCCATTTAATCCGAACAGAAAAAGCACAAACATTCACTTCTGGTTGACCACCAGTGTGAAGGTGCCCCCCGCCAATAGTCCCTAAAAGTATGAGCACAAATGGTCATTTCAACTCCACAAAACAGCACAAACGAATGAGATGATTTTGGTTTAACTTGGAGCAAATTGGGGGGGTAAGGATCAACTTTGACTGTAAAATAATTTTTAATTATTGTTAATAACTCCAAAACTAAGGACGCACAAATGATAATTTTATTTGCACAAAACCGCACAAATGAATGGGACTAATTTGGTTTAATGGGGGGTGAACTTTGGTTGTTTACTTTAATAACTTTAATAACTAAAAAACAAGCACAGCACAATCAACACTTTTATTGCACACAACAGCACAAATGAAGAGGGGGAGGGGGCGAATGAGACTATTTTGGTTTCATTATGAGCATGTTGGATTGACTGCTGTCAAAAGTCAAGTTATCACCTGTCACTTAAATCTTTTAAAAGTGGGACAGCACAAACGGCACAAATAAATTAAACTATTTTAGTTTTATTTAGAGAAATTGGGGGGCTGGGTGAACTTTGGCTGCCCTTTGCAAGTTTAATAACTCAAAAACTAACACAGCGCAATTAACTCAATAGTTAACTCGAAACGTAGGACAGCACAAACTCATTTTTATTGCACAAATGCAATAACTCTGCTTGACCGATAAAATAATCTGTAATAACTCAAGAAAAAAAGCATTTTATTTGCACAAAACAGCACAAAGGAGGAAAAAAAATCGGACTATTTTGGTTGCGGGGGTGATTATGTAATTGCCCGACACGTATATCTTGAATAAGTCATAAAGTATGACAGCACAAACTAATGGGATTACTTCCTGTAGAGTGTGGGGGGGGGGCATCTTCATGCAGGTTAACCTGTAAGTTTGATGTCGGAAGCTTCATGTGTGCTGCTAAAGTACTTTGACCGTGACAAGGTGTCATTTCTCGGCCTTCTTCCTCGGCTCGCCGTCTGATGTTGAAGGTTTGTTTTCACAGGGAGAAGAGATTAGTCCTACGAGCAGATAAACATCTACAAGCGTGTATGTGCGTTGAAGTGGGGAGTAACTTCTCCCAGACACGACTCCGCCCTGCGCCAGATGCAGAGTTGCATGCTATCAAGATCCGGGACTTGATCAAAGGTTTGAACAATTAGCGTACATCCGCAAAAGGGCAGGCCTTTGGGGATGGGGAGCGTTGGCCCCGCAGGAATCAAATTCCAGACCTCTGAGACTTCCCGAGAGCACCGCTGGCCTGGAAGCTCTGACCACAGAGTTATCAGCAAAGGCAAGATTTCTCTCACAGCCCCCCCCCCCCCCCCCCCCCCCCTCAACACCCCAACCCCCTCCAGCTCCATCATGCCATTAGCAGGCCTTGCTAAAGATCCCTGCGTCTCGCACTGGCTTTTATCAGCCTCCCAGATGTGAGACGGCAGTGGGAGTGTACGGGAGAGCCTTTCACTGCGAGGTGCAACAATCCATTCCTCTTCTAGAAGTGTAATTGCTCTACTTTCATCTGGGAGTTTAAGTAATGCACTTCACAAGGGGAGGAAAACGCGGGCTCTCGGCTTCATTCACTTACAGAGCATCCTCCTTGCTCTGCTTTTTTTTTTTTTTGCTACTTGGCAGAGACAGAGGAGGAGAATGTGGCATATAAAAAGCAGGGAGGATACGAGCTGTCAATCAAATCAGGCTACCTGTCTCTGGGCCTCGGCCAGGTGGTACGGCATGGCTCCTTCCTCCAGCGGGGCTATCCTCTCGATGTCGGCATGGTTGAGGCGCCTTCACAGAAGCAGGAGAAGCAAGAGAATGAGGCCAGTCAAGTCACAGCTTCCATGAGATTTGATAGAGAGCTGGCTGAACACCACGACAAAGACGTTTTGTTCCCAAATGCTCCATACACAACTCCTCCTTGGGAACGCTCGGAGACGTTCTTCTTGTCAAGTAACCACGGAATTGCCGATAACTGTTGGCTTTACGGTCAAAACACTTCGAAAGCTGAAAATGACGCACTTTCCTATAAGGCTCGTATTTATTGTGTTGATGTTGAAACAACATAGTTAGTTGATAATAATTTGGTAACTGGGCAGCACGGCGGTCGAGTGGTTAGCGCGCAGCCCTCACAGCTAGGAGACCAGGGTTCAATTCCATCCTCTGCCATCTCTGTGTGGAGTTTGCGGGTACTCCGGTTTCCTCCCACATTCCAAAAACATGCTAGGTTAATTGGCCACAGGTATGAATGTGAGTGTGAATGGTTGTTTGTCTATATGTGCCCTGTGATTGGCCGGCAACCAGTCCAGGGTGTACCCCGCCTCTCGCCCGAAGACAGCTGGGATAGGCTCCAGCACCCCCCGTGACCCTCGTGAGGAAAAGCGGTAGAAAATGAATGAATGAATGAATGAATTCGGTAACTTAAAAAAAAAAAATTCAAATATGAAATTCCAATGAAGCGAGATTAGCCGTACTGTGCAGGTGAGCAAATCAATTGCTCCTTTTTCTTCTCTCTATAATGTTATGCCAGAAAACTGCAAAAACATTTGGCGGAAACCTCCGTGGCGGCACACCAGCTGCTCGGGGTGTGTGCCCGAATACAGTGCACCTTGTTGGGCCACAGCAGGTGTCTCCTCCCCCTCTATACTCTGGTTCTCATCGTAGTACTGATGTACATTAGTAGTGTCATTATATTTGATTAGGACAAATCAACAGGTGATTGAGATGTGAAACCTACCCTGTATGAGTGTGCAGACCAGCCAGTTGGTACAGGATGTCGATCTCCATTGGCGTGATCTGACCAAACTTATTGGCAGCGTGGACAAACTCCTCTAAAAAGACAAAAAAACAAAACAAAAGGAAGTCAACACACAGGATTATTTGAGCCCCGGATTATCCAAGAAGAAAAAGGGAGATCCTGTGAGCTACGTAATGTCTGTACGTGTCTTCCAGCACCAGTAGATAATTAAGATATGTAATTTTTTACTTTGAATTCTACATCATTATATGAATACGTTGGCATCCATGCAGTAATCCTACTAACTATGCTTCTGTCTTTCCATTGCTGCAGTGCTGCAAAGGCATGCTTTCTACCACTCAACGCAAGTTATGATATATCAAACTACGCCAACATACTGCGTCGTATACAGTGGATCCCTGCACATTCCTCGGTCACCATTTTTGGTAAGTTTTTTTCTCAGAAAATCTTATTCACCATAAGTGGTTCATAATTTATAATTATGTGATACCGCTGTTAAAAATCAAGCGTGGAGAATTCACACTTTGTTTGGCAGTCCTTGAACGCACCATAGTTGTGTATCGTTAACACTGGCTTCCACGCTTTCATATGTGATGGCGAGTCCTTACTGGAATGACAACAGCCAAGCAGTGTGGATTATGCAGACTTTATGTCCGTTATTACTTTTTTTTACATTTATTATTTCAAATATCAAATATTTTTTGACTTGAGAATAATAATGCATGTCAATAAGATGACTTTATTATGTTTACTTGTTTAAATGTTTCATAGACTTATACTAAAATAGATAAAAGATACTTTAAAAATATATATTTTAACCAACAACCAAACAATTTTAAAAGACACTTAATAATAATCCAAGACACTTAATAATGCATGTTATTTAATTTAAAATATTTTTGTTTACATTTTATTTTTTGTTATTTTTTATAACAAAAAAGTTTAACAATTTTTTTTGTTATATATTTTTGTTTATATTTACTATATATTATATTACTAAAACAAAATCAAATAATAAAAAACACACTTAGTGCACATCAAAGACACTAAAAATAATATTTTATTAACATTTATTTTAGTTGTTTAAATGTCTTGACATTATAAAATGAGAAACACAAAGACAAAATGAGAAAATCAAAATATATTTTTTAAAATAACATCCAAAACCATTAGGAAAATTGTTTTATTTACGTTGTCTTTGTGTTATTTATTTTATTTGTTTGAAATGAGCCCTATATTTCGTGTACATTGTCAAAAATAATGAATATATGATGGCCCGAAGACCGGCCTAAAGGCTCCACCACTGCATGTGTTGGTAGATGATGTTCCACAGCGACTGATTAGTGGTGAGTAGCTACTGCGTACAGTACAATATGCATCAAATGTTGATGCAAATTAAAAGGGAAGGAGCGAGCCATGTGTCAAACATAAAGTCCAAAAATGTTGTGGGTGTATGAATGATGAATGTGCTTTTTGGCAGGGATCTCGTGTATAGGATATACTGTATGTTTGCTGATACAAAGTGAAAATACTACAGTGGGGAGGACCGTGAGACGGGAGTCTGAACAGGAAACAAAACTGAGGAGTAGACGGTGACTGACAGCACGACGAGCAGGTATACAGATCTACATGGAAGAGGGAAGTGATCCGAGGACCGGCTTTTCCATTTACCTTTGTAATTTAGCGCTACAGAAAATGTTCCCTGTGTGGTCCCTCACCCCCTTCTGTCAAGACATGATCACACAGCTCCTGTACATACATGGCTCAAAACAAACCCACGCCGATTGTTAGCATTCAGTCCAATCGGGTGAGTGGTGGCGTGTCGGCGGGTCAGACGGGGACTACCTTTGGTCACCAGCGTGTCTTTGTGTGTGCCGGCAAAGGTGCTGTATATCTTGCGGACCAGCTCCATGTTGTTCAGGAGGGCGTTAAAGGCGTTGAAGTAGGAGAAGCTCACCATGTGGGAGGTGCTTCCTCCGGCGGCCTGCGGAAAGAAGAAAACACGGCTGTCACACGCCAAAACACGCTTCACCCGGTACATCACAGGGGTTCAAGGTCAATGCCATATTGCTTTCAGTGGCCAGCGAAAATACTGTTGGGATTTATCTTTTTAAAAAATTAGACACTTAGTATATTTTTGTTTTTATTTTGGGGTACATTTTAATGTTAAAAAAACAAACAAACAAAAATAACACTTAATACACATCAAAAATATACTTTGTAAGAATAATTATATTTTAATTTGGTTTATTCTAGGTACATTTTAATGTAAAAAAAACAAACAAACAAAAATAACACTTAATACACATCCAAAATATACTTTGTAAGAATAATTATTTCAGGAATTTGGTTTATTTTTGCATTTATTTGTTTGCATGTTTCCTATATTTATATTACTAAAGTATATCAAATTAAATACTTAAAAAAAATCCTAAACACTTTTTAAAATATTTTATTAATTTTCATAAATAAATAGCAAAGAAAGAAAAACACTTTAAAACATTTTCTTAATAATATTTTATATTGTTTTTTTTTACTTTTATTTTTAAAAAATCACATTTAAAAAAAAACATTTTACTATGATGGAATAATGGAAAATAATTGAGAAGCACTTGGCCTGTCAAGATAATCAATTCATCCAACGATTAATTTTGCTGGCTCGGATAAATTGACATATGCATGTGTGTCTCTTTACCGCACAGGCTGGATGACAAGAGGCGTCACTCTGCAGATTGGTAAAGTCAGTTTCACCTTGGTTGTTGGCTATTTGGCTACGTAGCAACATTGGCAGTTCAGTGTGACATGCCGTTGACGCGTCAAAATATTTTTCTCTTGCTGGCCGGGAATCAGGCAACTCCAACCACTTCTGCCTGATGCTTATTTGAACCAAATGAACATCTCATGGGATCCATGGGTCCCCTTTAATTGTAACGTCACTTTTATTTGATAGCTCTAGACATTGTAATTATCCAATAAGCAGACACCTCCTATGTCATTTCTTACAAACAGTAAGTAGAACCTGTTTTTTGACTCACAGAAACCAGATTCTCCTCCACAAACGGAGTCAGCATGTGATGTCTGATGGTGGCCATGATGTCGCTGAAGTCCAGAGCCGTGATGGTGCCACTTTTGCCCTTGTCTTTCTGGGCGAAAGCCTGGCGGGCGTGCTCCAACTGCAGCTCCTGCAGCAAAAAAGGAGGGAGATGAAGAAAGCCAGGAGAGGCTCAGGCCCGACAGAAGGAGCCCACGGAGGGGAGCAGCACATCATAAGTCAGCTGTGAAATGGAAGCTTGGAGGAGAAAAAAAAAGGTAGTCGTGTCAGCGTTGGGACAGATGTGAAAGTCATGTGATGTGACGGAGTGAGACACTGGCTTTGGTAATCACTAAGCCTCTCTGGAGACTAATGGAAAGCACGGCCCGAGCAGCCTGATCCTGCAGCAGAGCGGAGCGCTTACGGAGCCGACTGGCAGGTGTGTGTGAAATGATTCAATATGACAAGCGTGCAATCAGAAAGGGATGCAGGGGTTGGGGTGGAGGAGGGGGGGGGGGGGGGGGGGGAGCTGACCCGGGGGCCAAAGTCTGCTGTCAGGGCTCATGTAACCGGAGCATCAAGAGAGCAACGTGGCCGCAATACCCAGCTGTTACTTCCTCTTTGCGCCGCTTCTCATAATCTAATCAGCGGATTGTGGTTCGATAATTCTCTCAGTGTTTGATGATTACTTCGGGAAACAACGATAGGATGCGTCGCTAACCATTTATAAAGACGCTTTATAGGTTTTAGGTGTGCTGCAATACTGCAACGACCACAAGGTGGCAGCGTTAAGAGCAGTTTCATTACAATGGACTTCTTATTCTTCATATATTCATTCATTCATTTTCTACTGCTTTTTCCTCACGAGGGTCGCGGGCTACACCCTGGACTGGTCGCCAGCCAATCACAGGGCACATATAGACAAACAACCATTCACACTCACATTCATACCTATGGACAATTTGGAGTCGCCAATTAACCTAGCATGTTTTTTTGGACTGTGGGAGGAAACCGGAGTACCCGGAGAAAACCCACGCATGCATGGGGAGAACATGCAAACTCCACACAGAGAGATGGCCGAGGGTGGAATTGAACCCTGGTCTCCTAGCTGTGAGGTCTGCGCGCTAACCACTAGACCGCCGTGCCGCCCACTTCTTATTCTTATTCCAGTAAAAAAAAAAAAGGTCAGCATCGAGTGCCCTGAAGGATCCACGCTACCGTGGAACCACCCTGGCTTTCTGAAGAGGCCCCACTGTGTTATGAAAACTGAATATGTTAACCTACATGAACAAACATATGTTCATCTCGGACGCTACCCAAGACACGCTACTGCACGTAGGGATGGCTGCAGCTACAATGGTGCTAGCTACAGGTGATTGGCTTTTGTGGTCTGCATTTAAGGTGTTGATCCTGAAACAGCGAATATGCAGGGTTCCACAGCACACAATGTATTGGGTTCTTGTACCTGCAGGAACTGGGTGAACTCTGTGTAGCTGAGGTGCTTGTTTCTCTCATGGCCGAAGTGGAGTCTGATGAACTCGCAGTCCCAGTTGAAGGGAATGTGATGATGGACGGTGGTCTGGCTGAAGATGTCGCGTACGTTCTCTGAAAGTGTGAAATGCCAGGCAGAAACCAGGGATCAACTAAAATTTCTATACAGCAAAGACTTGAGGTGGAAGTCGGCCCCTCACGTCAATAAGTCAATAAGTCATGGATGCGTTCACCTTCCAACGGGCTACTTTTTTTTTTTTTTTTAACAACGTGATTGGCTAAGGGACTGTAGACAATTGTCAATAAATCACCCAAAACCCAGCTCCAATATGTAGCCTTACCTTTTGCTGAGCGAGTGTGTGGTGAAGCTAGTAGCTAGCCGGTCACTATACTGTAAAGTAGTTATTTGCTGGTATTAAGAATAATAACAGTGTCGCATATGCAGATCACATTACGTAACTGGAGCATTGTTGGTGCTTTTTGGAGGTTTTTCCAGAAGGCTTGGGTGTGTCCCTTTATGTGCATTCTTAGATGCCTCTTTTTAGCAGTTTTTATATCTTTCGAAGAACGTGTGTTCATGTCTCACATAAGGACGATAAAATGCACTGTCCCTTTAAGGGTTTTATGTCAGTTGGACCCTGCAACCAATGAATGATATTTTTTCCTGCGGTTGCACAGGAAGTTCTGGGTTTCAGTCGTCCTTGGAGCTTTCTGTGTGAAGTTGCATGCTCTTCCATAGTAGTCCATTAATAACCAAGTCATAAATTCACCAATATGAAGTAGAATACATCAATAGCATTATATTTCAGAAGACTACGTACGATGTGCTACGTGCTGTACGTACCAAATGAAATGTTGCCGGTGCCAGTCTTGTCAAAGAGCTGAAAGGCAACGATGAACAGGGCATCTGGGGCGCAGAGAACTGATTCAAAGGCCAGAAACTCCTGGTAAGAGATCAACCTGTTGGGACAAACACAAAGAGGAATCCATACGGTATACTGAATATCAAGACTTTCATCATTTGAAGGTCCTAACACAGCAGTGGACAAATTTGGGGGGATAATTCTCAAATTACAATTAAACAAGATGGGAAAAATAGCAGTAACTAATTAAATAATAATTAAAAAGTACCAAGTTTAAAATATTTTATATTTTGAAGAAAAAAATATATCATTATTAAAATAATAAATTAAATTGAAAATTAAACTATTTAGGACATGAGAAACACAACAAAAGTTGTTACAGGACAAGAAAAAAAACGTGTTTTATGGCAATAGAGCTGTAATAAGAAAAAAAAAAATCCTAAAAAATAAATACAAAATGATTTCAGTTTAAATGAAAATGAATGAAAGTCGAATAAGAATGATTAAAAAGAAATAAGTTGTCATTTTCTAAAGTCGTTGTGTTATTGGAAAATTAGGTTGGGAAAAAGTTATAATATTATGGCAATAAAGCCGTAATATTACAAGGAATAATGTTATAATATTTTAAAATAATTATTATAATTTATAATAATGTAATTATAATTATAAATATTAACTAAAAATTTTATGAGAAGCCACATAATTAATTAATAACTAATTAAAATATTAAAAAATACATTGATAATAATGACATAATGGAGCACCCAGTTTGGGAGCCAATACTCACCCATCCTTCGTGGTGTCGGCCACGCCGGCTATCAGGCTCACAGTTTTGGGATTATGCTGCGGCTGTGTGTGCAGACCAAGGTAACTCTGCACAAAGTCTTTGGGTGTCATGTAATGCTCTCCATCCTCCACCACGCTGGCATACTGCACACAACAAAATGATACACCTGAGGACAGCCGCCATGTATTTTGTACGACTTCATTTTGTAAATTAATGCATTTTCTTATTTAGAATCATCATGGTGGCCAAAGGCTGAGCAGGATAAAGAATGTGTCTTTCTGCCTAGCAACAGTGTGGCCAACATGAGTGAATTGCCACAGGACTAATGGTTGATTCTGTGTGAATAGACTGTATGCATCTTTGATGCATCACATATGTATTCTGAAAAAACAAATCAAAATTTCAAGAAACAAAACACCTTGCGTCTCAACTTTGTGATGCAGGTAAAAAAAAAGGGCATTATTCATATTTTGTTTTTGCATTTTCTTTAGTCCCTTTATTCACAAAATATTCCTAACCTAATTTTTCCAGAAATTACAACTTTATTCTTTGGTTCTCATAATGTTATATTTTTTTTAATATAATTTTCAACTCTATGCTACTAAAATGACATTATCTTTCCTCATAAAATGACAACTTTATTCTCCTAAAATTGCATCTTATTACAATACGACGTGAGTATTTTGACTAAACATTTGACGTAACATTTTTTAATTCCAATTATTTCAACTTTCTTCCTGTGATTATGACATTATTCCCATAATATCTTGACACTGGCATAACATTAGAACTTTTTCCACAACCCCATTTTCCAAAAATTGTTTGTTGTCATAATATTCCAACTTTTTTATTTAATATTTCAACTTTATGCTAGTAGAATATTATTTTTTCCTCATAGTGTTAGGATGCTATTCTTGTCAAATTATGACTTTCTCATTACATTACAAGAAGTTTTTTTTGTGTAAAATTACTCCTGATTTGTCTATTTTTTGCTGTTGTTGGATATTTTGGTTATATTTTTTGAAGGCCAATGGAAAAAAAACAGTCATGGGCCACACTTTGGACACCCCTGGCTTAGTACAACTGTGCTGCAGTGTGGAAAACGAGCAATAAAACCTAAAAGCTGGCCTTCCTTTCCTTCAACCTTAAAAGCCAGCAGCACACATTTGATGATGTCCCACATCAGCTCCTAAAGGTTCTTCCAAAGTTAGCTGTAATGTCATGTCCCGCCCGCTACCCAACAGTGACATATTTACAGTGAAGAGGCAACCTTAAACGATCCCCTACAGCTGTTCCAAACGAAGCAGTCGCCACTTCTCACTCCTAAAAGTAGTTTGCTCTTTGCCATATTAAAAACCGTCTCAGTCAGACCCCAAGTACACGTAGAGAGCAGGATATGGTGCCAAAGCCGTTTAGATCCCCACTGCCAAACAACGTGGCACCTGTAAAGCCCAACGGTCCCTGAGGTCAAACAATATGGAATTGAACCAAAATGTGAACACTCAGACAAAAAGTAGCCTGTAAAGCTATGATGTCACGTGATGATATGAGGTCACACCGATAAATCCAATGACATTAAAAATAGATTTGATAACTGATCATTTAAAAAGGGGTGAGCAAATCAAGCGCTCCTTTTTTGTCCTGCTAGTGACATTAACAGCCTGTTCAAACTTCCCTTGAGCTTACCTGTAAACAAACATTCACTCTTGATGGTTGTAGCAAATGCTCTGCGATGAGGGGGGGAAAAACCCATCAAACCCACATAAAACCTTAGCAGCCCCCCCCCAAAAACGCAAGGTTTCAAAAGTGCAAAATTTTTTTGTGATTTCCGTGGCGTCACACCGGCTGCTCGGAGCGTGTACCCAAATACAGTTCACCTTGCTGGGCCACAGCAGGTGGCTCCTCCCTCTCTTTTGCAACCAAAAACAAAACAATCAGAACAGGTTGTACGAAAACTTCTACTGTACTTCGGAATGGAGACCCAATCCCAATAAACAGGTCCTATGATGGCCTTCAAGCATAGTTTTGATCGCAATATAATAAAACAGCTATATAGTAATACAGTACAGAAATACAGTAATCCCATTCCTGCTTGGAATTTTGCGGTTTCACTCTTATCAGGGTTTTTCAAAAATATATAAATATATAAATCATTCAGTTTTGTGGTCATATTATGGACTATTAGTCCAAAAATGCATATTTGCATTCGGAAGATGCATTCAAAGACGATGAGATTATATGTAGTATTCTACACTGGCCACTTGGTGTCAGTAATGTTATTGTAATGTTATTGCGTGAGACACACAAGCACCAGACTTGACAGCTGGCTTTTAGTACAGCTTTGAAAGTTCTAACAAGGGCTGTTAATAAAAGTCGCCGACGTCACTTCCTGTTGCAACTAACACGCAAAATGTCTTCCTCAGAAAGTCAATGTTTGTTTACAAGTTATCGTTAACGTCCCAGGCAGGAGAAAAAAGGAGCGCTTGGTTTGCTCACACGCAATGTACAGGTAATCATTTTTTTAAATGATCGGTTATCAAATCTATTTTTAATGTTATAGATTAATCTGTATAATGTCATACGTAACGTAATATTCAATATATTACAGTAGGGGGTAGATTTTAAAAGTAGCTGACCTCCTTGCTGTCGGCCCTGCATACTAAAATGATCCGACCCTGAAGGAGCAAACAGTTTGCAGCAAAACTATGCCCCCAGCCATTAGTGCACAGCGCCCTGTTCCAAAGTTCCGACCCCTTTAAGACTCGCAGTCCATTTTAGAGTCGGGTTGAGTTTCAGGCTGGAGCAGAGATAGCCGAGGAAACACAAGCACGGCATGAACTGGCATAGCAGAAAGACCCGACTGGTGGGGCTGAGCCAAGACAGACAGAAAGAGCTGCCGATAAACAGAAAGCAGCGAGGGTGGAGACCTCCAAGCCAAGTGTTTTCATCGCCGCCATCCATTGCGCTCTGCTGAATTAGCATGTTAAGTGAAAATATTAATTCCACGCAATTTATTGCTGTGCTGCCTTTTCTCCATGGCGTTATTATTTTGTTTCCATTCACCCTCACAGTAGGCCTCAAGTAGTTCTTAATCAAATTATACAAGCAGTCAGAAAGCGCTCCCGGTAATTAACTCTTTCACCTGAATGTGTATCACAAATTACACAGCGAGTCCTCTCATGGCGGAATGACGAGCTGCAGAAAGGGCCGTGCAGACTTTCAGGAAGTTCACACTCCAAACTGTGCGTGTGTGTGAAAACACACTCGATGCTGCAGTATCTCACTTCAAGCAACACAGACTCTGTCCAACCAACGCTGACGTTCGCAATTATTTCCTTGACAAACATTTTCTACTGTGGCAAGCTAAAACGATGACTAAAACATGATGAGTTTTCCTTGACAGACCGGATGAGAATGTGAGCAGGTGGTCTACAGTATCATAGTGATCCCCGACCTGGTTGACCCACGGACCGGCTCGTGTTCCACAAAGAAACATTATGATGTGTGTGGTAATACGCCGTGTACTAGCATGAATTCACTTGAGGTTGTACGCCAACACCAAACACTGTATGCACATTAGCACGCAATAAGGTCATCAAAACTTACCTTCCTGCATTGCCATAAAGGTAAAGTTTTTTTCTCTCATGCACCCCAATTTGAAATACTGATAATATCTACTCATATATCTGTACTGTATTGACTGACCTTGAAACTAAAACTAAGAAAATGCAACAGATTGGAGAGCATTCAAATTGTATGTTGGTTCTGGTTCTACCATATCTTACTTATTGTGTGGAAATATAACCATAAGTATGTGTTAAACTACAGCGTCTAATGGGCTAATAACTATAAAAAGCAATCTTCACTCGCTAAATGTACCGCAAAAAAAGGTCAGTAAGGATAATTCATAATGCCGCCTACAGAGAACATACTAACTCCTTATTTCTAAAATCACAAATACTTCAACTTGCTGATATAGTTCATCTTCAAACAGCTAAGATAATGTATAAGGCTAAAAATAACCAATTAGCTAAAAATGTCATCGCGCTGCTTCACGAACACCTGATGATTGTGCTACAAAGTATCGATATTCAATATTATTATTACGCACTAACGATGGATCTGTGCGACCGATCGATAGCGCTGCGCCCGAGATGGATCCATCGTTAGCGCACAAATCGATCAATTTCTGCGCTCACGATCGATGGTATATTACTGCGCCTGGGATGGATGTGTGTAGTTTGTTTAGATGCCAACAGATGGCAGCACTGAGCGTTGTTACTGTAAGAATCAACAAGAAGTCAATGCATGCAAATTTAAAATCTTTGATTAATTGTTAAGCAGTTCACTTTGTTACCGTTTTCGGCGGGGGGAGTGTGAACCCTAACCCCTAACCCTTACCCTAACTCTGTCATTGTATGAAATTGGCAGATCAACGATTATCATTATATCGTCAGCGCAGTGTCAAAGCATCGGTCTCCAGCGCAAGGTAGTTATATCCATCGTAACGATGGATCCATCTCGGGCACAGCGCTATCAATCGATCACGCAGATCCATCGTTAGCGCGTAATAATAATATTGAATATCGATACTTTGTAGCACAATCATCAGGTGTTCGTGAAGCAGCGCGCGTCCGTGTCTCCGATACCGAAAAGACGATGAGAGCAATTGGCCTATGAACCGCCATACCCAAATTCTTGCCCTCGTTCTTCTTCTTAATGTCATACACGGAATCATTTGGTTGAGAAAATATTGCCCCCTGTTGCACAACATCCTTGAAGATTCCCAAAGCTGGTCATGCTCAAATCAAAATAGGCATACTTTTGACACTTCAGACACACGGGATGATTTTTGTTTTTTCTCATGTTGTGTATTATCATATACGTATATATCCCACCAATACCTATACTTGATGATGTCTTGCCACATTGGGTGTATTTGCACATAGTATCGCCTATGCCAGCCTCAACTTTAGCTAGTATCGAATCACACAAAAAGGACCACAAAAATTACAAGCTTCGGAATCGGCCATCATACCAAACTGTGCGAACGTAGTTTAAAGACTAAAAATTAAAAATGTCCACCAAAAACAACAATGGTGTCAAAGCCGCTCCGAAACCAGTCAAAGCATGTTTGTGACCTTTACGTTAACTATGTGACCCATCCACACCCACTGAAACAATGCTTTTGCTACAAATAAGAACTAAGACAATAAAAGAGGTCCTACCTTCAGGAAAACTGCCTTCAAGTCATGGGGGTCGGCTCTTTTCGTTGCTTGCACCTGTAAAACACAGTTGACTTATTATTTCACACACTAGCATCTTGAACACAGCAAAAGTGGTCCAACCGGTTCATTAGTGAAGTTTTGGCTCTTCTATTTAGCTCGGATTTGGACAAAGATGTCCCATTAAAAAAAAGCAAAACAAAGCACAAAATCAAGCTAGCAACAACAACCCTTCAGACGACAGCAAAGCGTTCAGTGAGTGGAAGAAAGCCGCGAAAACAAGATACGTCTTGAGACGTCTGCTTGAGGCCGGCAGAGACACGACTTTCCCTGGGTGGGCGAGGAGGAATTAAAGCGTTGGAGGGGGGCAAGACGCCCTAAAGCGCCACAGTCTCCGTGGACGAGAACGGAACACACATGGCCGAGCGAGCGCCTTTTTAAGTTAATAACTGATAAGAAGTAGTGACGGAGTCACCTTGACCGCCATGCTGTGTGTGACGTCAGCCGTAAGGAAGTAGCGCAGGCGCTGAATGAAGACATCCAAGGTGTTCCCCTCTCTGCTGCATAAGGGAGATGGGTTTTTTTCTTTTCTTTTTTTTTTTTTTTACCGCGTATGTGTGTTGATCTATTGAAATGATGTGGGCACTCACGCCGTCCAAGCCTGAGGAGCTGCCATGTTTAGCCGAAGATGACCATTCTATATGAATGACGTCATCATTGTTTGGCTAGGCTGTCATAAGCATGTGTTAAACTACAGCGTCTTGTACTTAAACATGAATTGTTAGCTATGATGCGTGGGTATTCTTACGTGTTTTACAGTCTCAGGAACAACTTTCACTATATTGATGGTCCTCAGTTTACCTCCATTCATGACCTTTCAACTTTTGCATAAGTCAGGGGTGTACAAACTTATTCCATCGAGAGCCACATAGTGAAAAATGAATGGATGTAAGGGCAATTTTGATATTTCAAAAGCAAAACATGTCATATGCTCAGACGTTATGTATATTTCAAGAAAAAAATGCATCTCAGTAGGTCAAAAAATGTTTTCAGTATGAACTTTAGTCTTTTGCTATTTAAAAAAAAAATTCCAAATATTTCAACATTAATCTCCATAAATGTTATTTTTGTAATGTCGTGACGTTAGTCCCATAACATTGTTACTTTCCCTCAATCTATCCATGCATTTTCTATGCCGCTTATCCTCACCGGGTATGCTGGAGTCTATCCCGGCTGTCTTTGGGTGAGAGGCAGGCTACACCCTGGACTGGTCATTCCCCCAAACTAATTTTCTAAAAATTACACCTTTTGTTTTCTTTGTTTCTCAGAATAATGACTTTTTTTCTTCATGTACTCCAGCCTCCTCCCACATTCCAAAGTCCAAAGTCAGCTGGGATAGGCTCCAGCATTCCATTGTATCCCCAGTAAAGACAAGTAGCACAGAAAATGGATGTTTAAAATTTTTTCCTTAATATACCAACTCTATGCTACTAAAATAACATTATTTTTCCTCATACTAGAACAAGTTTAGTTTTGTAAAATTTTGAGTTTTTTTATGTTGAAATTCAACTTTTAAGCAGTAGAAAATGAATGAATGAATGCTACATATTACATTTAGAAATAAATCATTTGGACACAAAGTGCTGAATATAGCTTGAATTTAATTTTTTGTTTGTTTTGTTTTGTTTTGTTTTCATAAATTAGTTAACTCAGAAAGGTGTCATTTATTTTACCGGGCTTTTATTTTAATAACAGCACAACACACCGTAGGGTGGGGTAATGAAACTACATCCGGTTTTGCCGGAATTACGTAACCCGGAAGTGCTCGTGGTTGCGCGGTCTTTTAGGACAACACAGCTCGCCACAACACTGTGCAAGAAATGGCGGGTGAGTATTTGACAGCTTCAGCTTACCTGCAGTTCAAGACGACTATCTTTCATAAGCCCGGCTGAACGCGGACACATTTGTGCTCCTCACAATAACGCACGGAGAGCTTGAACAGACGACATATTGTGGCGCAAAGTGAGCGGTGGGCCTGCCTGCTGCATGCTAGCAATGTGCTAGGCGGCTGTCATAACATGCTGTGTGTTTACCACATAGTGAACAGATAGGAATGGCGCGTGGAAATACGCTCTAGGAGAAGGATCGCTAGCCTGTCGTCACAATGCTGTATTAAAATATACTCGTAATAAAAGGGATGATCTATGAATGTTCAGGGTCTTACAGAGTATATAAGAGAATACCTTAACATTGCTCAAAGCTCAATCTTGCTAACCTCCATGCAGTGCTCCTAATCGCAAAAGCAACATGCTATAATGTTTTTGGTTTATCTCCAAAAAACTTTGTACATTATGATCTTTTACTAGTTTTTACTTGTGGCTACAATCAAACCATTATCCTACTGTGTGAAAAACTGTTTATTATAATTACATGTGGTTGATGGTTCCTCAGGAGTAAACAACATGGAGAAGAAACTGGCTGAATATAAGTGTGACACCAATGAAGCTATTTGCTTAAAGCTAAGTATGTCTGTGTTTTTTCCTCTTATTTTGTGCACTGTAAATTAACATGGATAAACATGATGAATGATGTTTTGACATTAGCTGGAACTTCTTTTACTTGCAGTTCGATTTCCAGAGGACGTTGAAGATGATGGCACTACTTTTCATCCAGAGTATAGCCACCAACTTTTTGGAGATGAGTAAGTTTTTCTTTTTGATGGTTAAGTTACAACCTGGTGGGTTGCAGGTAAAATATACATAAAGTAATGACTCAATGTCCTTGAATGCACCTTTTTTGTTTGTGCTATTCAATTGCTACGGCGACACAAGGTGCGTGTCTATCTCTGCAAATAGTTCCTTTGAATATATTTGAGAAGTTTGAGATAAAAAATAAAAATATCCAGGTGTATTATATTGTATAATATTGAGATGTGATGTTGGCTTCCGCAACCAAACCAGTTGAGAAGCACTGATATGGATAAAGTTATACAGGTCACTTCTTACTTCTTCTTTGTTATCTATATACAGTAGTACTAGTGCTGCAGTTCAGTGGTGTACAAAGTGCAGCCCATGGGCCATTTGAGTCCCGCGGCTGTTATTTTTTTGGATGGGGGAAACATCTGCATTAATTTTACAGTGATAACGCGAAAGAGGTAAATGTTAAAATTTTATGAGAATAATGTAATTGTAGGAGCATGGTTGAAACGTAAAAAAGATGTTATAAAAGGTGAGACATTAGAAACAAAACAACAAATTTTGTAATTAGTTTTTAATTAGGTTGTGGAAAAAGTTATGTTACAAGAATAAAGTATTATATAGGAATAAAGGTCCCCTAAATGTAGGAGTAAAGTCATAATTATTAGGGGAAAATTGCAGAAATTGAAAAGCTGCTGTATATTTATGAGAATGATGTTAAAATATTATGGAAACATTTGTAAAAACAAATTAATTTCACTAGAGTTTTTTACTTTGTTAGGCAGAAAAATATGTTCTTTTAAAAAAAGAGAGACAAACAAATCAACAAATAAAGTTGTTATTGTTGGAAAATTAGGTTGTGGCAAAGGTTACGTTACAAGAAAAAAGTGAAAATATGGGCTAAAGTAATAATTATGATTTTTTTTAAACGGAAGGAATCGAAAAAAAAACAGATTTTATGAGAAAAATGATGTCATTTTCATTGGACAGAAAAAAAATCAAAAGTGTACACCCCTGGTGTAGTTAATGACAGTTACAGGCCTAAAAGAAGTCACCTTCTGCAGAAACGTTTGCAGCGTTGCATGTAAAGGTGGAACGATATTAACATTAAGAGTACATTTTAAAACATGGAGGATGAGGGGAGAAAAAGCTGTACTCCATGATGGAGTAAGAGTACTGCACCTTGCTGTGCCTGCCTGTGTCTTCTGTACAAATCAGTCCCAACTAGCATTCCTTGTTTTTGTACTTGCTGCAATCAGCTGAAATGAAATGAGTTAATTGGGGCATTAATTACTTACAGCTAGCATAATTGTTGGTTAGAGCCTCATCACACAATTGCATAATTCTGACATCGAGCAGAAATGGTAGGGGACTAAAATAACAATACCACAGAGAAATTAAATACATGCAGTGTTGTTTTTTCCTTAAAATAGTTTCATATAAAATATTAAATGTGTATTCAGAGCCTCCTAACATGAAGATGTACTAGATTGCTTTTTACAATGAAATTCATACATTTATTTATTTTAGCCAAATGTGGAATAATGCAAATGGCCTTTCTTCCGCAGTGAGGTGGCTTTTGGATACAAAGGTCTTCAGATACAGCTCTTTTACACAGCCGGGAACCTGAGCACTCTCTTCAAAGTGAAATATGTATCTAAAGTCACTGACACGTTTGACTGTGTTGAGGTAAGCTTGTCCCTTTGTCTTATTATCAAGATAGAAATAGACTCACTTTGTTAGTGTTGAATAGACGAAGGCTAAGGCTAAACAACACACAAAAAGGGTTATATCAAAATAATGCATTTACAAATAGAACACCATGAAGTGCAAGCGTTAAACTTCTCTGCAATGCATAACCTGCACGCTACACTCCTCCACACTCTCACTTCCTTCTTGCTGTCAAGGGAGTTCATAAGCCAAGCTTATTATAAGCACTTCTGCCACCATGTGGCTGTTTTCATGGCTTAAAATGGATCTAACCGAGACATCATTACCTTTTTGCCTTTTTTTTGTCTCTAGCATCTTTGGGATTTGGTATTTGGGTTCATAAAAACATATAAATGCTGAATGTCTTTGGTACTAAAGGAGTTAATAAAAAAAAATACATGTAGAGAGGAAAAAGTCGTTGTCATTTTAGTAGCATAAAGGTGAAAGCCATACATCCTTTTATACATCTTTTATGACGCTTATCGTCACTAGGGACCTATTATGCTTTTTCCACTTTTCTGACCTATAAATGTAGTTAGAATGTTGTATTCTTGTGTTAAACCATGCTAAAGTTTCAGATAATGAGGTTTGCGCATTTGGAAGTGAGCCCTGAAAGAAGTTTGGAATGGCTCAAAATGTTCAGTTTCAGAGGGCGTGGTAAAACCATCCCTTTGTGATGTCATAGAGGGGCGGACTTACTTATATGGTTCATAGTTGGGAAGCACTTTGGGGCGTGTGACCAATCACAACAGAGTGGGCGTGCCCGGAGGCGGGCTGTGGGTAGAATGAATTAAAACAGACGGTTTTGTCAGGAAGCACAAAGCTGCAATAGGTGCAGATTGTACAAAATCTTAAACGTTTTCTGTGTGGATTATTGTGTGTAGCTGCTCTATAGGAGTCCAATACAACTCAATACAAAGGGTCTAAAAATGAGCATAATAGGTCCCCTTTAAATGTAATTAAATTTTTCCAATTTAGAGTGAATGAGATCTTTTTGCCTGAGGGAAAAACAGCCTATTTTTGGGGTAAAGTATTATAAAATGGGCTGCACGGGGAACGAGTGGTTAGCGCACAGGCCACACAGGGAGGAGACCCGGGTTTGATTCCACCCTCGGCCGTCTCTGTGCGGAGTTTGCATGTTCTCCCCGTGCATGCATGGGTTTTCTCCGGGTACTCCGGTTTCCTCCCACATTCCAAAAATATGCTAGGTTAATTGGCGACTCCAAATTGTCCATAGGTATGAATGTGAGTGTGAATGGTTGTTTGTCTATATGTGCCCTGTGATTGGCTGGCGACCAGTCCAGGGTGTACCCATTAATCCGACATGATCCAAATCTTTGTGAAGTCTTTAGTAATTCCATAAATCTTAGAAATCATTCCTCTTATTGCTGTGTTGAGCAACAGAGTCAACTGGCAGTGTTTGTACCCTAACCGGAGGCCCATTTTCAGGTTTTTCTGTGCCAACTTTGAAGCCACAGATGATGTTCAGGGTGAAACATGATGGCCGCCCTCTCCTGTGTGCGCTCCGCGCCTCTCGGTTGTCAGGATTGACCTCCGGGGGCTGCTCCCAGCATTAAGGGTTTGAGTGCAGCTGGTGTCAGGGTGGAGAGCATGGGGTGTAGCAGAGTTCAGGCTGCGTCTGAAGAGTGTTTGTCTGCCGGTGCAGACAGACCGCCCGGCTGCAAGTGCAGCTGGTGAGAAAAATTGAGCTTTTTCCATTTCTCTCTCCATTGGAGAGAGTTTAAGCAGCTGCAACATTGGTACTCTTACTACAAGTCCCTCATCCAATTTTCGGCTAATTTTTAGTTTCATTTTTCAACAGAACCAGAATCTCTGGGTGTGTAAATCTGCTATGAAGGCTCGGTGTAGTTCAGCCTCTACAGTAGATGAAGTCATACAAAAGCACAAATTAGATTATTTGTACCCCCTTTATATGTATTGTTTAAGAATCAAAGACGTGAACAATGCTCTGAAGGTGCATTGTTAAGTTATATTCACGGCAAACTAAGGCATCTATTCTGGAAGGCCGGCCAATTTAGTGTCTAGTATGCAGACGAGTGGCCGAAATAAAGAGGCTTGTTTGTCCAAGGCCTTTTAAGCACGCTCCTTGTTTCTTAGACATGCGAGTGAACAATTGCAAAGCTGAAGAGGCATTCAGCTGCAGGTGCATTACCTCCAGTTTGATATTAGTAGCCGATGTCTGAAAGGGGTGGAATCAGCACTATTTTGTATTAGCCTTTTGTAGTGCATTTTGCCGCGACCTTCTTCATTTCCCAGTTGTGAATGCCGAGCAGCGAGGGTCTGCGCCGCGACATAATGCCCATCACACATGTAAATGGTGTGAAAGGGCCGCTTAGCAAAGTGTTCTCATGTCAATCCTTGTGGAAATGGATACAATGCAAACATCACAGCTGAACTAACCACGCGTTGCGCAGAGTAAAAAGTACGAGGCTGGCTCCCCTTTGTCTCCGGGACCCTTTGAAAATGCGGGGCCCAATTCATTTGATTGGGTTCACTTGGCAGGATTAGAGGAGAGGCCTCTATTATGAACGGCCAAAGGTTTGTTAAGTTGAGATCAATTCATCAGGTTTAATTTCCCGCTGAGTGGCAGAAATGCGTTATTGTGGCAACTTCATCACATATTCATGGTTTAACATGAGGAGTAAATGTACAGATTTAAGTGGTCTTTTCAGTGGGAGGGGGGCAGCCCAGACCTCTGCTCAGCTGACAGTTTTAATTGCCTAATGGTTTTCTTTTCATTAGCAGCACACACAGGGGGACGTTGCAGTCTTGCTTTATTTTCATATTTTCTATTAGTTTGATTTCATATACGTTGTGTCTTAGAACCTCTTCTTGACTATGAAAATACATTTATACATTAAATACTGTAGTAGCTATGTTTTCATTATGACAGTAATCCTTCACTACTTTGTGCTTGGTCGCTCGAAATATTGCAATTTGATTATTGCTCCCTGACTATGTCTTATTTTTGTTTTTTTTTTCATAAATGAATGAATGAATAAATGATGACTACTCTGTAAGAGACTATGGTCTATTGCTAGTTAAAACATATTGAAATACAAGTGATACAGTATGTAGTATTCTGGTCACTAGGCGGCAGTAATGACACAAAATTACATTACATTACCTTAAAGGGAAAACTGCACTTTTTTTGGAACAATCCTTATGTGATCATCATCATTCACCAACCTTACGTGGACCGTAAACACGTCTTTCCCTTTTCTGTGCATTCTAACAAAAGATAACAAGTTGGTATGAGCTAGCTAACAATGGACATCATTGGGAGGTAAAGTACCTATTTCAATTAGAAAGCCCTCTTACATAAAACTTGTAACATTTGATTTACATACTGTGATCGTGCACTGTTGAAGTTTTTATGAGCTTTTTGTTCAGGCTTTAGCGTGTATTATTAGCTAGCTCATACCATCTTGTTATCTCTCAGTAGAACCCACAGAAAGGGGAAAGAAATATGTGTTCATGTTTCACATAAGGTTTTGAGTTAGGGTTAGGGGCTTGACTCACCCCCCCCCCCTCCCATTTAAAATAATGTAAATCTAAATAGTTTGTTCCAGACACCCACAAATAGTCACAAAAATACATTTTCCAAAAAACAATAATAGTTTTACATGCAGACAACAATGTTGTTTAAATGAGGAATTGATTAAACTAATTGTTGGTGCCGACTTCCCGTACATCCCGGCGAAGTTGAATTCATTAGTGTTTCGCACCTTCTGCATCAAATCGCTGCCACTCAAAACTTTCTTTGGTCCCATGGTGAGTTATTTAGCACAAGAAAAATGTAGACAGCGAGTCAAGAGCGCTTAATTTTGCAGAATGAGACGCTACAGGCTAAACAAACTACTTTTGTTACCTACAATATTGTATGAAACCGGAAAACTGATGTTTGATGTATTGGATATGTTTCTATTTGATGGAGAATCGAGGACATAGAGCAGTGGTTCTCAACCAGTGGCTCGGGAGCCAAAAGTGGGTTGCAGAACCAATCTGGTTGGGTGACAGTGGGTTAAAAGTTACATAAAAATATGTAATATACAACCGATGTCTGGCTTGGGTTTTTTTTTTTTGGCGAAGTAAAATTGAGCAATACTTTAGTCCTCTTCCTCGTTGGTATTAGAGAAATATCAGATTGCTGTCCTCTTCTTTAGTACAGTTCTTACAATTTATTTAAAATGTTAACTTTATTTCTGCATTAATTTCTATCCAGTTATGTCTGTCTTCATTTCCTTGACGCCTTAATAAATTCTTCTAAAATGCACTTGAGACATGTAATTATGTGCTTGGTTTAACTTAAATCCAACAATATCAAATCAATGGAAAAACTAATAATATACTATAATATAGCAAGAGACCATTTTAGCACCCTTGACATAGAGGATTATTGAAAAATTATACATATAACATTCAGACTCTGATGTGTATTTGCTGTGCTAACTTCACCTTCCAGCCAGATGATGTGGACGGAAAGATCCGGGAAATCGTCCCTGCTGGGTTCACCTGCAACGCAGATGACTTCATCACGTTACTCGAAAAAGAGGCCAACTTCAGGCCCTTTGGCACCCTGCTGCACACATACACGGTCCACAATGAGGAAGCAGGAGAACTCACATACCAGATTCACAAGGTGCATTCACCTGTGCCCTGACCATTTTCGTTCATCACCGGAAGGTGCGTTTGTTTTTGACTAATTCCTAATTCTACCCGCTGTAGGCTGACTTGAGCTGCCCGGGATTCCGCGAGTACCACGAGCGCCTCCAGACCTTCCTCATGTGGTTCATCGAGACCGCCAGCTTCATCGACGTCGATGACGATCGTTGGGACTTCTTTCTTGTGTACCGTCTCTTTTTCATTGACACCCCTCCCCACCGCCACCGCCACCCCGGCACACCCCCTCCTAGCCTAAACTATCCTAAAGCCTATATTGTGTCATTGAAAAACAAAGCCCCCCTTTGAGGCGCTTGTGGCCAATTACCCGGCCGGTTTGATTATATTTCCCCCCGTAGGAGAATTGTTGATCAGGCAAGAGCTTCCTTTGTGCCAAAAGCCCTTTTGAAATTTTTTCGGGGCACAGGCTGAATTGAATGCTGTTGTCTTTTGAAACACTGAACAATGTCTTAACAGTAAAAAGAGCCTCTGCCAGTGTTTCCTTTACCTTGGCACCTATTAATACCCACAATGGGCAAAATGGACTGAAGTGATTTTGGAGGAGCTCAGTCCCTCTTTCAGGCCCTTCTCTTCCTCTAAGTTGCAGTACTCCAATTAAGTGCATAATGTATTCAGGTTGCAGCAGGTGTACTGATCCAGCCTGGCTGCTCTAACTTGCTGGGGGAGCGAACACACAAGCCAAAATGGACACTGCGTGAGAGCATGCTTGTAATTGACCTGTTTGCCTTTGTGTCTTATCTGCAGATTTGAAAAGTACAATAAAGATGGGGAGACCCTCTACGCAACCATTGGCTACATGACAGTTTATAATTACTACGTGTACCCAGACAAAACCCGGCCACGTGTAAGGTAATTGGCGGGGCAGCGCGGGCTGTCCCAGTCTTTTGTGTCTTCAAGGGATGACGAAAATTACACATTTCTTTATCTTCTTCGAGCCAAATTACTGGCTTGGATCACCAAGCATTCAACTGGATTTGGTTTCATAATGAAACCAGGGTGATTTGTGTCTGAAAACAATTTTATAAATAAGCATTTGATGTGGCTGAGTTTATTGCGCTACACTTTCTGTCACAAAATAAGTTGTGTTTATTGCTTTAAGACTATGATTATTTTATTCTCATTTTTATTGTCATTTCTTTTTTTTTTTTTTTTTTTACCAAACAGCCAAATGCTGATCTTGCCTCCATTCCAAGGAGAAGGTCATGGAGCACAACTCCTGGAGGCGGTGCACAAATTTTATTGCGGCATGCCCAAAGTTCAAGACATCACAGGTAGGTGATTTTGTTATAATGGACTTTTTGGGGCGATGCGACACCTGACAGTATGAAAAGAGGCACAGTTCTTCACTGCATATTAATTTTGTTAATGAATGCCTCTGTAATAGTGTCTTGATTGTCTTGCAATTGTCCTCTGTTTTTGACTCGGCTCTCGTCATAAAAGAGCTGCCAACATTTACCATTTTTACGGGGTACAAGTTAAAGACATGTACTGTAAGTCACACTGTACTAAGTTGAGGAGCTCGGTCACCCTGGAGGGGCCAGGGACAGGGAAGTGTGGGCTTCACTACTGAGACTGCTCACTCTGCGACCGGTACCCGGATAGATGGCACTGGACTAAAGTGGAATTTGGCGGTATTTATGCTGGATCATCAGAGCCACTTTATTGTTTCACAAAAGAAGATCAAAATGTTTACAACAACAACGAGACAAACTAAAGCTAAAAATAACTCAATGTTTTATACAGTATATGGCTATAGTAATAACTGGAAGAATATACTTGTAATACTTCACTTGATGCCTGGACATATCTTGGTGTGTAGAAGCTTATCAAAAAGCCGTATTTTGACACCATAACATTATTTTTGTATTCACACGTGAATTAAAATGGTGAAAATGGAAAGGGTGCTGACGCGGCAGCTACAATCTCCAAGGGAGACATAATTAGTGCCCTAATGAAACAGCACTGCTGTCTAAAATAGCACATCCATGTAATTATTACAGTGGCACATTTATAGAAACATATTAGAAAGAATTCCTTAACAAAAAAATGGTACAGTATCATCTATGTCGTTCAATTTGTGTGCCTAACTGCGTCACAAGTTCAATTCAGTGAAATATTGCGGCCACTGGGTGTCGCCAAAAACAACCACCACACCACTTTAACTTAAAGGCGGCACATGTTCTATGATCTATAGATATTTTGATACATAATAGCAACATTGTCACTATATTTAGCTAGTCGGGACGTGCATGTAAGTGTTTCTTGCGGCATGCATTCATTCCACTCCAAGCGTGGAAGGGATCTCTATCTCTGTGACTCTGTCTAAAAATCCCTCCACAATGTAACCAAGCCCATGACCAAATTGAGTTTGGACACAATCCTCCGTCACCTCGCTGCACCACACCTTCCTGGCAAAGCATGCATGGGTGTCCAAAGTGTGGTGCAGGGGCCATTTGTGGAACAAGGCTCATTGCAGAAATGAACGATAACCAAGCAAAAGTGAGAAATAGAGCAGAAGGGCATAGTGTAATAAAAAAGCTGAAATGTTGATACTATTAACAAATAAAAGCTATATATAGTATTTGTCTTTCAATGTATGTTTTTTTATTATATACTATGTATATATTTAATTAGAAATAGCAAAGATCAGCTGAACATCCGTGCTGTGTCTAGACAAATAGGTTAGAGATTGTTGACCAATCTCATGCATCGTCCCGTCTCGTGAGTTGGATGTCTTGTGACAACCCCACTGATGGCCCACCTTCTTTCATTCTTTCAATTTCCGGGTAGAAGCTTCAATATTTTATATCCGCGCAAAAAACATCACAATCTGGAGTAAACCTCAATCAGGATGTCGGAATACGAGGGCAATTTTCAGGAGAGTTGGCAGCTCTGTCATTAGAATATGCTGTTGTATTTTTGAAGTATGTTGGAGAATGTAGAAGAATGAATTGATTCGTCCCCACGGTGGTAGTATCCAGTGGGGAGAGTTAATTTGGTGAGCTGGCATGTACGCCGGCCTGCTGAGGCTTTATTGAAACATACTCGATCGAAGTTGTTGACATTGCTGTGTGGAGACGTGATGAATACTGAGAAGGAATCCCAGATGGTCTTTCAGAAAGTTGCTGCCGGACTTTCACTCACTAATAAACCATCAGGAAAGATTTCAGTCATTCTTCCCTGACAGTAATCTACTTGTTTCCAGCTGAAGATCCTTCTGAGAGCTACGTGACGCTGCGGGACTATGTGCTGGTCAAGCTGTGTCAGGGCTTGCCGTCCTTTGCTGAGGACAAACTGCACCTGGGCCTGTCAGCTGAAATGGTGGAAGAGGCGCAAACAAAGCTGAAAATCAACAAGGTGCCGTATGAGTCTCTTCGCTTCATTGTTGGTGTCCTCGGATTCTCTGTCATTGATTGCGAGGTCATGTCCTCACCGCCATAAATGTCAGAAAATATCCACTGTCTAGACTTCTAAAATATCTAGCTAACAATTAGCAGACACCTTTTTTTCTTTTGACTTGTTAATGTCTATTGACATATTGGGAACTGATTGTTTTGTTTTGTCAAATAACTCCTCTCCTATACAGTGTCATAAATTCCAGGATTTATCATTGTCCACAACCATTCATTTGTAGCAGTCGTTCCCCGTTTTATGGTGGTTATTTTTTTTATTTTTATTAGCTTTGTTAGCTCAGTCACTTTCAGTCATTTTTCAAAAGACATCCCTTCAGCTTCCAGTCATTTAAGATGATTTTGACTGATGGCTATACACAGTAAACCTACCAAAAGAAAGGTTAGACTCTCATCTTTCATCAGGAAATAAAGTTTGTTTCTACCTTTTTCCATTCTGTAGTAATCAGCAGGAGAATATCAGGAAAATATCTGTTCTCAAACAAATAAAGTGAGGAAAAACAGCTTTTTACATTCATTCATTTTCTACTGCTTACCCTCACGAGGGTCGCAGGCGTGCTGGAGCCTATCCCAGCAGACTTCAGGGGAGAGGCGGGGTACACCCTGGACTGGTGGCCAGCCAATCACAGGGCACATATAGACAAACAACCATTCACACTCGCATTCATACCTATGGACAATTTGGAGCCGCCAATTAACCTAGCATGTTTTTGGAATGTGGGAGGAATTTTTATACTTAAATACTTAATTAATGTTAATGTTATCAATGTTAACCCAACAGAAACATGCAAGGAGAGTGTACGAAATCCTGCGTCTGCGAGCAACAGACATGAGTGATGATGAGAAAGCAAGAAAGTACCGCTTGGAGGTGAAGAAGAGGCTCTTTGGGCCATACAGGGTAAGTTTTACTTTTTTTTTTTATCAACTTTTACTTTTTACTAGTGAGCGGCGCTACACTCGACTTGCTTCACTCTGCACGAAGCATTACAAACTCTAGCGTAAGAAACCAATTTTTATAGGGGACCTGTTATGCTCATTTTCAGCGCTTTGTATTGAGTTGTGGACTCCTACAGAGCAGCTACACACGATAGATAAGCTTTCTAGATCTTCCAGATTCTGCACCTCTTTCTGCAGTATTTTCATTGAGTTCCTGCCTCTTACCTAAACGGTCTGTTTAATTTACTCCACCTCCCGGGCCTCCTCTCGGTACACCGACTCCGTTGTGATTGGTCACACTCCCAAGTGCTCCTGAGGACTTCCGGATACGTAGGTCCATGTTCACTGAGTGCAGGCAATCTGCAGCCCATATAAGGAAGTCCGGATCTCATTGACGTAACTCTGTTAAACTGAACGTTCAGAGCCATGCAAAACTTATTAAACTAAACTAAACTTATTATAAACTTTGAACTTACTCAAAATTGAAATGGTGAACTAGGAACGTGTGAACTATTCATTACTCTACTATATGAACTGAACTTTAAACTAGTTCATGAGAACTATGAACTTGCACAACACTGGTGTAATGAAAAAGCACTATTGATGCAGTGTATTTAAAGCACTTTGTCAAGAAGGAGCTACTGTTCCGACTTCTGTAGCTCGGTGTTTCCATTTCAATCAGGGCATCTGCACTTTGATCAAATGTGGTCTTTTTGTCATTGTTTAACTTGGCAAGCTTTCTTTGCGACCGAAGGGCTTATGAGAAGCACATTATGAAGTCGCCGAGTCGAACCCCACGCACCAACATATCCCCCTACATCCTGTTTGCTCGTGACGTTTTCTATTTGAGCTGCTTTGCATACCAAACCATTAGAGATTCTGCTGTCAGTGGAGAAAACCGCATGAGTCGGACGTGGAAAAGGTCCCATGTGGTAAACGGGCGATGAGAGATCTGGTGGCCAGATGCTGGCAGATTTTTCCTTCCCTGAGGAGATGTAGTGTGTAGTTAGCTGAATGGTGGAGGTCGCTGTGTTGTGAATGGGAGAGGATTATACCGCTCCGCTCCATGCGGCCTGCTTTTACATGTCCCCAGAGACCTTTTCTGCATGCATGCATGCATGCATATGTGTGCAGGTTGGCTATGTTCTATCCATCGCCCCCAAACACTTTAAACATATTGTACTTGTTTCCAGTGTTGAACCTCAGGTTACTTTATTAATGTGTTCCTAACGGTCTGACAAAAACGAAATACATTTTTCCCCGTAATGCCATGCAGACAGCATTTATTCCAGTCCAGGGGTGTCCAAAGTGCAGCCTGATGGGAAAAAATTGCAGCCTTTGGCTTTTTGTATTGGCCCACATTCTAAAAATATAATTTTACAAGAAAAGTAAAGAAAAAAAAAGAAACTACATCCATCAAAAATGGTATAATCACCAGTAATTTTACAAGAATAAAGTCAAAATATTAAGAGAAAAAAAGCGGTAATTGCCTGCCTGCGGTCCCAACAGAGAGCGTGGGCCACATTTTGGAATACAGAATGTGGCAGGAAGAAGACTGGCTCGTCTCCAGAATGATTTGATTGAAGAAAGCAACAGATTACACCTGAATTGCTTTGTCAGTGCAGCTTCAAGGCAACATTACCTAATTTGTTGTCTTGCAATCTTGCAGGTAAGATATCATTTACTAATTAAATGTTGTTTTATTTACATACACGGAAATAGCACATGAACTTTATGTTCACCTAAGACGAGCGTTTACAAACTTTTTCCAGCAAGGGCCACATAGTGGAAAATGAAAGGATGCAACTGTGCCACGTTGATATTTTATTGCGTGGAGAGACCAGTTGATCAATTCCATGATTTAAGTTTTTGGAGAGTAGTGCAGAGAGAGGCTCTTCAAAAAGTATAAGACAAGACATAAGAAGCCATAGAGAAAGCTATTCTAAGAAGTTAACCGATTAACCGAAAATTAAATTAAACTAGTAACAACTTCTTCCACAACCTAATTTTCAAAAAAATTAAATTTTGCTCATTTTTATTTTTTCCCATTTATATATTTTTCTTAATATTGTGACTTTATTCTTGTAAAATCTGATTTTTCTGCTGATTTTTTTCATTTTTTTGCCCTTGGGCCGCACTTTGGACACCCCTCGCATAACGTGACAAATAGATGATGTAACCTGATGGTCAGCAAACACCGTCACCGACGTGACCGCTTCCTGTTTGTGTTGTGCAGAAGAATCAGAGAGAGCTGACAAAGATGAGGAAGTGCCTGCGTCCCGAGGAGCTGGTGTCCCACTTGGGTCAGATGGACACTCAGATGCAGCACCAAGAGCTGGAGAAGAGCTACCAGCTGGTTGTGGAAGACTACCGGAGAATCATCGAGAGGCTGGCGACGCACGCCTGAAGGAGAAGAGACCTCGCCATCCGTGTGTACAAAGCCCTGAACTCGTGCTGCTGTGACCAATAAAAGAGACACTGGTTAGACGTCAAATGAAACTGTGATGGAGGAATCGTGCAGCTGGGGTGGGGCCACACTTCCTGTTTGTCCCACATTTGTAAGTTCATGTTGTGTTTATAGATCTCATTATTCAGCATTTCCCTTTGTCCCACTCTTTTGCAGCACTTGAAATAAAAAAAAGTTATTTGTAGGTGGCGCTTTGTGCCTTTCTTCGCCAACACTGATGGAGAGGCTTGATATTAAAAGAAGACACCGTACCTCTAAAGTTAGACTTTAGTTTTACATTTCCTTACTTTTTGTTATTTTGGTTTTGTTTCTGTCGGGATTTTTAGCACATGACTATAAATATGAATATAGAGTAATCTCATATTACACAATTGACCATGCATTTCATTATTATATTGTAACTAATGAATTGATTTGAAATAAGTGAAGTTAGAGTGTCAAGGTGTTTAACATCTCAATCAGATATAAGTACATTATTAGTGTAGAAGAACTGCGCATAGTACCATTTCTATGTCAATACATTAGAAGGTAAAAGTGCATTATCGATGCCTTTCGTGCGCCACATCTGGCCAGTAGGCCTTGGATGTGACACTTGGACTCAGATAAAAATAATAAAAAATATAATAATATAAAATATTAAATATATAAATAAATATAAAATACAATAATAAAAACCGAGGTGAAATTTTCAATCATGACCAAATCATACGAAAACTGGGGTTTGACTGTTTCCAATCCAAAGTGACACAGAAGTAATTTGTTGCTTGCTGTGCAGTAAGGTGCAATTTGGTGATTTTTACGCCAATATCAGACAACCCTAAATACTGTACTTTTATTCTGTGAGTTGTGTGTCTGTACCCCCCCCCCCATCCTCTTGAGTAATATTTCCAAGGAAACTGCGGTCACTTTATGAGGAGTACCTATAGAGGTGTAACATTCTCTCCGGCTGTAAAGGAGACAGGAAGTGGATGGTTGCACAGCAGCAGCCTGCCTGCATGTCTGATTAACACATTTTCCAGCATGCTTTAGCCATAAAGTACCTGCTAGAAAATGTCATTTTGTTCAGGCGGCCTCTCCTGGTTAATGCAACTTCTAATTGCCACTGATGTCAAGGGCTTCAATGTGCTAATCATTATTATGATGTGCAATTGAAAACCTTTATGTCCTGCTAGTGTCGATCAGCATGATGAATACCTATCGTGCTTTATGATACTTTAGCACATTGTCACTCAATGAAGACTGACAGGTCAATTTTCAATTTTTTTTCCCGTCCTTTACCACTTGTAACGTGACAAAACCTTGCAATGCTTCACATTTGTAATATGGCTTGATTGAAGCCACTCCTGTACACAAGGGGCCTCATCTCGCTCTAGTTGGGGTTTTTTCTGCTATGTGTGCATTTTTTTCATTGCACTCCTTGTTCGCCTAGTTAGCTAGTCATGAGGTTGTAAATCTCTTGTAATAGACGATACGATATCAATAGTAACCTGTGCATACAGATTACGATATGATTTAAAAAAAATCTACTTTTAAAATAGAATGATTACATGCTAGTATAAATTAGGGATGTTGGATGTTGTCGTCCGGGTGCAATGAGGGGCAACTACCGCTGTAACGACAATTGCAGGAGGTCTTTACTCAATGACTGTCTCACGGTGTCATCTTAGATGGAAGGCTAAAATCATCACACATCAACTGAACACTCAAACGGCAGCTAAGAAATATACAAGACAAGTACCGATGTGAGTTTAAAATAAACTATTTTA
Organism: Doryrhamphus excisus; assembly: GCF_030265055.1. Taxonomy (NCBI): domain Eukaryota; kingdom Metazoa; phylum Chordata; class Actinopteri; order Syngnathiformes; family Syngnathidae; genus Doryrhamphus; species Doryrhamphus excisus. Next base: position 3,609,160 of record NC_080474.1, read on the forward strand.
ACTTCTTCCCATACTGAATTATTTCCGGCAGAGCAGGTCATCAGCTAATGGCTGTATTAGTTGTGAAAATGGCCAAGAGCTACTCATTTTTATAACATTTATTTTCATTTATAGCTTATTTCCAGCCAATATGCTTGTTCTACCAGAACATGAACAAAATGCTGGTATCCACAACTCGCATTTTGTATTTGAAAATTAATTTATTTGTAATCGTCCCACATTATTAAGTGAAAACATGAATGAAAAGCAGGTTTGCCCGCATCTGCTGGGCCCCTCCCGCCGCATCTACTGCCTTCTGAACCGAAGATGCAGCTGACCCTCTTTTCTGTGCTCTTGGCATCATGGAGAGCAGACAAATTTTAGATTTAGATTTTGGATTTATTTTCAAAACTTCCATTCAGGCATATTTCTGGAAAAAACAACTCATGCATGTTTGTGTCCATGGTGTTTCGCCATCTTTTAATCATGCGAACAACGTAATATATCGGCAGTAAGGATGAATTCCATTCTCGTTGGAGCAGAAGCAAAAGCGTTGCATTGCTAGACTGGAATATTTGGTTTCACCTGTGGTATTTTGGCCTTATGGCGCCTCCAACATCTCCGCACTGAGGCAGACAGTCCAGACTTTGGAATGGAGCCCAGTAGCACTGACGGCACTCGCTGAATATGATACCTGTGCGGAGCGGCGGCGTCCTAGCTGCCAGGTTCCCAGGAGAGAACGAGCAGAGAAAGACCCAGCACCCACCTCTACTCTACATAATTCTTGTCTTATCATGTTCCTTTTCTCTTTTGTGCTCCTTAGATAGAGCCACATTCCCCCGGTGGGGCAGCGACCCGGTCCCCTTTCACCCTTCAGGGGCCCCTCTTTAAGATAATGTTTGATGCGCTGACAAGCAGAACCTCAGCACTGTAAAGGAAACTAAGTTTGACATCTTTTAATTGTGTGTCAGAGAGCAGAGATGGAGCTTTTTGGGGAGCAGATAAGGTGGTTTGTGAAGTGATGGGGGCCACGGTGAAAGCAAAGAGCATTCACTGAAGCGGCGGTGTGTAATCTCCCCCAATAAACACACAAGAAGGATTTTAAACAAATGTCAAATGGAGGCCAAGATCACTCACTTCTTTTGGAAGTGATGTCCATCAACATAAGAGCGCCTCTTGGCCAGATGCTTTGGGATCAATGTTGCAATTTGGCGCTGTAAAGGCTATTGCTTCCTGGTAAAGACCCATCTTCCTGGTGGTCAGCGACCGCACATTTTAAGAGGTCTTCAAGTTGTATAAAAAAAAAAAAATAAGACCAACATATTTGGTTGCAGCGCTGGACTATTAACGTCAACAAGGAAATTGTACAAAAGAGCCTGGAATCAAAGTACACAGGCTCCTTGAATGTGGACGTTTGTGTGAAAGTGAAACTTAAACTTGTGTGAGAGCGTGAGAACAATGCATTTGTTGTGTGTCTGCCTCCTCTCCCGGTATTTTCCATCAGTCACAGTGTTATGCAACTCTGATTGTGCTATGTGAGTGTGTGTGACATATAGGCCTCTATGACAGGTTATTAGCTTGACAGCGCACTGAGCTAATAATAATAACAATAACTTACAGAGATTACTTTAAACTAGGGGTGCACGATAATTATGGGCCAATATGAAGGAATTATGACATCATACCGATGAATCCAATAACATTAAAAATAGCTCGGATAGCCAATCATTTTTTTTAATGTTAGAACGAGGCAAAATTGAAAAGCTCATCGAGCACACAAAAAACCTTAACAGTCACCAAAATTGCAAAAGTTTTGCCAGAGACCTCCATGGCGTCGCAGCAGCTACCAGAGCATGTGTCCGAATACAGTGCACCTTGCTGGGCCACAGCAGGCGGCTCCCTCCCCTCTATACTCTGGTTCTCCTGGTAGTAGTAATGTCATGATATTTGATTTGGACAAATCAACAGGTACACTTGGTCAAATTCGAATTTGTTTCCAGTCCTTCTTACCTCCACTTCTTACCTAAAAAAAAAAAAGTAGATAGAACAAGATTATCCTTTATTGCTACCGTATCGGTCTTAAGAAGCAGAAAGTTATTTATGTCGGTTTGGAAAAAAAAAAAGATATTGTGCATGCCCACTCTACCTTACAGGGAACTTTACCTTTTTTGTAATTTTTCCCATAATTCCCAATCCTTATATGAAACATTAATTAATTCATTCATTCATTTTCTACTGCTTATCCTCACAAGGGTCGCAGGGGTGCTGGAGTCTATCCCAGCTGTCTTCGGGCAAGAGGCGGGGTACACCCTGGACTGGTGGCCAGCCAATCACAGGGCACATATAGACAAACAACCATTCACATTCACATTCATACCTATGGACAATTTGGAGTCGCTAATTAACCTAGCATGTTTTTGGAATGTGGGAGGAAACCGGAGTACCCGGAGAAAACCCACGCATGCACGGGGAGAACATGCAAACTCCACACAGAGATGGCCGAGGGTGGGATTGAACCCTGGGTCTCCTAGCTGTGAGGTCTGCACGCTAACCACTGGTCCGTGAAACATGACCTGATATTTCTTTCCCTTTTCTGTATTTTTGTATTTTTTCTGAATTCCCTTTTCATTATAACACGAGAAAACAAGTTAATTTCAGCTAGCTTACAATGCTGTCATTGGGATACACCTACAGTATTTCAACTATAAAGCCCAGTAAAAAAAAAAAAAAACTCTACCAACGTTGCATGGTTTGATATCCATGCTGTGATCATTAGCATGTACACTGATGATAACATGTAATAGCTGCAGTATCTTGCGTGTTCTGATGATGCAACGATGTTAGAGGGTGCTTCATAATAAAAATGGGACATTCTAATCAACCAATCAAGTGTGACTTATGAACATAGAAGTTGTTTAATATCCGAGCTTCACAGCGGAGAGTATTTTATTATTTTATTGTAAGCTCAGCTCCTTGTTTTGATCTGCACATTAACAGCCTCCTTGTCTCGCTGTTTTGCTTACATGCTACACGGGCCTGTCTGAGTATTAATCTCTTAAATGAGCCGTGCCGCAGTTGGATGACCGTACGCCGGGCTAGATGTGCGCTCCAATTAAAACCGTCCCATTAGAGTATAATTGCTGCTATCTGAGGCCTGGAGCGAGTCGTATTGGGAGGGGAGCGAGAAGCCAGTCTGATGCTTATCACGCTGGAGGAGACAGGAAACCGCTGTGTAATCTCGTCAGGTTGGAGATGGCGGCCGCGATCAAGCCCAGCCCCGTGTTTTCAGCGCTGCGGTTTTGATCCGGCCCGGGAATCCGAAAGCAAGCAACAGTGGGCTTGTTTTTTGTGACAGCCCATGGGAGTGGGAGGGGTGGCCTTGTAGAATAACACCAGAAACATGTGAGGACAGGTTGCTTCTTCAACTGATTTTTTCCAGTGGAAAAAAAAAGTTCCGACAGGGCCTCGCTCTTTTCGCTCTCTCCTTGTGTAACGGGCGTAGTTTCAAAAGAAGTGATAAAAATGTCATGTGGCTTGAAGGCAAACAAGCAGGGAATTTTATACTTTTTATACCAAAGCCCTAAGTAAACCATGTGGAAGAGTGATTTCTTTTTGCTCCTCTGACGACATCCCTAAATAGGTTGTAAATGTATTTGTCAAGCACAGTACAGAACAGTAATGCAGGCAGTATTTTTTGCAGTGCATGGGACTGTAAACACAAGCCACACATTCAAATCCGTTATTGGAACAATCTTTTGCTCCCAATACAACTCTTCCACTTTCTTCTTTGGCTTACTAAGTAAATACACACACACACACACACACATTGACATTTGCCAGATGCTGTGTGCTAATTAAGGCCAAGTATTCCCCGTCGGACAGGCAGTGTGAGAAACCTTAAGTGCACCGCTGGCTGACCTGCAAGACCCCGCTGGGGTGGAGTCAGAAATGTGACAAGCTCTAATGCAGGGGTGTCCAAACTTTCTACCAGTGACGGAAAACCAGGATGCAACTTTGATATTTTGTAAAGACGGGCTAAGATGTTAAGATATATTTCAATACAAAACTTTCTTATGACTTTATTCCCATAATATTTGGATGTTATTCACATAATATAGCCTTTTTGACAAATAAATGTTCCAAAAGTTACAACTTTAATTTGGTTTGGTGTGTTTTCATAATACAGTATTTAGAGTTTATTCTTGTTAAAAAAAAAACTTTTTAAAATTTAATTTTAAAAATTATATTCTTGTAAAATTACAGCTGTATTATTTTTTTCATTTCTGCTGTTCAATTTTAGAAATATTTCAACTTTCTTCTTGTAAATTTTCTTCTCATAATTATGTTGTTATTCCCATAATAGTTTGACTTTATTCCCGTAACGTTTTACTCCAAAGATGACAACTTGGTTGGGTGTTAGGCTTTTAAAAGAAAGGATGTCTTTAACATTTTATTTTCATATTTCAACCATATGCTACTAAAATGTTAATTTTCTCATCTTGTGATATATTTCCTCTTTAAAATTAGGACTTTTTCTTGTTGCATTACAATTTTTCTGTCTCGATATTTTGACTTTATTCTTGTAAAATTACTCCAGATTACTCCAAATTACTCCTTGTTATATTTTAGAATGTGCTGCAGGTCAATTAAAAAAACAGGCAGGACGACTCTCATGTTGATGCTCCATGATGCACAGGCTAGCTTGTGCGGCTGAGAGAATGCACTGACATGGAGCTAACAAGCTATCGTATGACGTATCGTATAGTTCGTATCGTATAGTATCGTATAGTTATCATATGAATATTGGAGCATTGCAGAAAAGAAGACTGCAGTCTGTGACGTAGCCAAGTGCTGTCCCACCAATATGCTAAAAATACTTTTGTTTGTGTGCATCGGAACTCTGCTCCGAATTCCTGTGCGGCACAAATTAAAAAAGAAAGCGAGGAAGTGTTTCTTTCGCCATGCATTTACTCATCAACAAGCGGTCAGGAGAGGCATGGGGCTGGTGCGCGCTTCCACAAGCCAGGTGTGTGCACCACTGTGGAAGCCTGCAGTCAGCCTCTGCCTGATTGTGCCACAAAAACCACAGCATGGACACACTCATTAGTTATGTTGGAATGTTTTTGTATGTTAGGCTAAAAACAAATCCACAAATACGCGGTGATCCAGTGTGTATAGTTTGTGGTACAAGCAGCCCAAACGTTTTCACTGCTCTCCCAGGCTGCAGCAGGTCCTCGTGTCCTGCCTCCTGTCCAGGGTCTGGTTCTGTGATGGGGAGGGTCTCGCTGGTGTCTGACCCCGGGGCCTTCATGCTTGATGTTGTTGTTATTATTAGAGCTCAGTGGCCCCCGGGCAGCCGAGCCCAAAAGCAGAACGGACTCTGGAGAGACTCCGGACCTGGGGAACAGCTGTGCAGGTTAGAGGCTCCTTGCAAAGGGGCCCCACATGGTCCCCTGAGACCACCGCTGCACTTTTTTTTTTCTTTACATTTCAAACAATCACCTGGACTGGTGGGAACAGCCTGACGTGAGCAGAAGATGATTCCTGTGGCGCTGAAATACACTCATGGATAACATCCATGCATGGATCACCGCATGAGTCTGCTGCTGCATGCCAGCAGGTGCTTCTGTGCATCCTGGGATAAAAACCTCCTACATTTGGGGTATCCAAAGGGCGGCGCGGGGTCCATTTGCATCCAGCTTCTGGTTTTTTATTGGCCTTTGGACATTCTCAAAATATTTTTCAACGAGAAAACTAGGGGGGGGAAATCAGCAGTAATTAACATCATGATATTATGAAAAAATATTAATGTATTTGTCTTATTTTTTGAAAAGTCATGAGAAACAAGAAAAAGTAAAAATTGTTGGAAAATTTGTTTTGGAAAATGGGAAAATATAAAGTCATCATTACAAGAAGAAAATTAGAAAAAGTTGAAATCATTCTAAAATGTAAAAAAAAACAGCAGAAATTGAAAAAATAAAATAAAAATAATATTTTTATGAGAATCAAGTCAAAATATTAATTGAAAAAAGTTTGTATTGTAATGAGGACATTTGTCACTAAACATAAAGTCATAATATGAGAGACAAAAAAACCCAATCTAATTTTGCAAAATTAGGTTGGGGGAAGCCTCTCGCCCGAAGACAGCTGGGATAGGCTCTAGTACCCCCCCCCCCCCCCCCCCCCCCCCCCCCCCCCCTCCGCGACCCTCGTGAGAATAAGCAGTAGAAAATGAATGAAGGTTGGGGGAAAAAATATAATATTACGGGAATAGTGTAACTATTTCTTCGGACCATTTCCTGATTTCAGAGTCATCACAGTAACATATTATGGGAATAAATTGCTAATATTAAGATTATTGAAGAAGTTCAAATATTTGAAAAGAATAAACAGCAAAAACGTGAGAAAAACAGCAAAATAATAAGTACGCAATAATAGTTTTTTTCAACTGTGTGACAAAGCTGTGGTGCAGTTTTTGGAAAGATAACTTCTGAGCATCCAGTTTTTCCAACGTTACTGGCATGACAAGATCCCACCTGAGATGTTTTCCATACAGCATAGTGGAGTGGGGGGGTCCATCTTGATCCTTCAATGGAACAAATGAGCTTCAGGTTGTGCAGGGGCGTCAAACATCTCGCTTTTTGAACAGCACAACGCTGCTGCACTTCATAAAGGACTTCTTGCAGACAAATGATGTCACTTTTTTGGACCATCCTGTCTTCCCCTCATCTAAATCCAATAGACAACATTTGGGGATGGATGGCAAGGGAAGTTTACAAAAACGGTGGATGCCATCTTCACCACGTGGATCAACATTCCCACTAGCCTCCTGGAAACACTGGCATCAATCACAGCCATTTTTCAGCTAACAAGTATACTACTTTTTTCAATATTTGATTTTATTTCAGGTGGAATTTTGAACTTTTGATGAGTTGATGATCGCCTATTTCATTTTTAGATTACTTAGACATCAGATTCCGTAAGATCCAACAGTGCAAAATGTACATTCTGGATGTAAAATGTGTCCCAGTAGTGTATTTGCGGAATATTTTCCTTATTTCATAATGAAAATGCCGACAGGACAGGAAGTGCGTGAATGAAAAGGAGAAGGACTCATTCATTCTATATGTCTTATATATTTTCATTTGCTTCATCAATTCCATACAGCTGGATTATTTCAAAGCCTCACATCTCTCACTAGCAGGTTAAGTCTGCTTATTCCTGGCATTTCTGCAAGATGGATTTGGGGGGCGCGGTGGGGGCGGTGGGGGGGTTCTAACTGTGTAAATAGTGCTGAAAATTGCATGTGGCCTCTGACTGTCTTCATAATTGCGAGCCTCTTGCAGTATTTTGCTTGGCAGCCTGAGAGGTTAACCCCTGAGGGCGAGAGGCTTGGAGCTCTTTCTGACTGGCAGAGGCCTCCTCAAAGACCCACTTGTCCCCCCCACACCCACCCACTCCCCCATCACCATCCCACCACCAGCAGCCTGGCCAACGCTAGGCTTTAGCTGATTATCTTCTAGATGTGTGTGAGAGGGAGAGCTGGAGGCTTCCATGTTCGGTCTCAGGTCTAAGAACAAATTAGACAAATTATTTTTTGAACAAAGCATTATTAGAGCCCTGTAGACATGACAAAACACGACTATAGTCACATTTATACTCTTTATTTACAACATATTGCGCAACTGCAGGGTCTTGAGACACATGCTAACTCGCAAACTAGAGAGCTAGCGACCTAAACGGTAGCCTTCAAGTTATTTCCTTTAAACTTAAAAAGCCAAAAACTTACCACTTCCACACGGATAGGGAGGATAACTATTAACAGTTATTTAACCTTTAACATGAACATTAATCAAATGTAATAATTTTTTCTGGGTACATGATACCATACAGCATCCATATCAAACTTGCGCGGGCCGCACTAACATTAAACTTTCATATCAAGGCAGGGGCCTCAAACTAGTGTCCTGCGGCCCAACAACCATCATGGATCATTGAGAACTTGTTCCTACTTTTTTGCTCTACAGTTGTACAGTCAGGGATGGTCCGATGTGGAAGCAAGCTGCTACCCAAAGTGTGATGTATTTCTTCACAGTGGTCCAATCATCACAACACATTGCTAGAAATGACATCATATTGTTTGAGATATTTTACGTTGAGATATTTTTAACGTTTTGTTTTTTTTACCCATCAAAATGATTTTCCCACAATATTCCCAAGGCCTGAGGAGGCTCTGAATTTCAGTGTTCACCATAAACTTTTACTACTGGATAAACTTTAGCAACAGAGGAGCTGAAATGTTGTAAAATGTATTCAACAAACAGAAGCAGAATGTGGGAATTTTGCTCATGGAAAACGTAGAGTTATGGAACAATTGGGAATGCCATCATGATGACATGATGACATGACATGAGTTGGGTGTTTCGAGGCTGGAATCAGTTGAGAAAAATGGAAGAGGTAACATTTCTCTTGTTCAAAGGGAATTTGTATTGTGGAATTTTTGGAATTCTGTTTGGATATTTAATTGGATTTAATGCAATAGTTTTTTTTAACAACAGAGGGAAATGAACTTTCGTCAAATTTGGATGGTTTAGATCAGAGGTGTCCAAAATGTGGCCTGGGGGTCATTTGGGGCTTGTGGCTATTTTTTTTAACAGTTAGTTTCTGTAAATCGGAATATTATGACAAACAAAAAAAATCTTATCATAACTGCGATTAAAGAAGTTTTACTACCAGAAAGCTTAGGTTGTCATTGTGGTTCGGGTCATTTTAAAGCTTGAGTAGTTTAATGACAGTTAATAATGTTCTTTAGAAAATTGTCCATTCACTACGTAATGTGTGTATTTCCATTAATTATATAATATTATAAAATATATATATATTTTGATTTATTAGATCTATTTCATCCACATGGAAATGTTATTGCAATCCTATAATTGCTGTAGTATTTTTATTGTTCATTTAACAAGTCAGAGGTGACCTCAAATGGTCCCTAGAACTTTTCAAAGTGTCCCCCAAATATTGTGGACTTCCAACGCGGCTTTAGGGCTTTTTTTTGTCTCGCTGGCAACATCTCTCCTGCACAACAGGACGTCATCTTCTGCTGCTCTAATTTCTACAAGTGGACTTTGTGACGTAGTGGAGGGGCTTGTGTCGGACATGTGGACGCTCCCGTGGTCCTCGTTGAGAGCACTAAGCTCTCCTGTCGGAGTATAACAGCCTCTCGAGCCCAGGTTAGCGGCGAGGTTCCCTGCAGCTGCTGTCTGTGTGGCTGATTAGTGTGTGGTGATGAGAGCATGAGGGCCAAGGGAGCCCCCCCCCCCCCCCCCCCCCCCACACACACACACACTCTGAAAGGGTTAAGCAGTCAGTTGGGGAGACCTGCTCTGTGTCCAGGATGTTGAGTGCTGTGGCACGATGGTGTGCTGTTACACTGCGTGAGGCCTCGTCTCCACTTGATTGGGCCTGTAAGATCACAGCCAGCCCCCCAACCCCCACCCGTTCTCCCTCTCTGCCAACCCCCCCCCCCCCCTCCTCCCCCGAGGGTTTCTTTCCCCACATCCTCCCTGCTGATTATCACCGCTGCCAGAGCTGACTCTTGCACTCCAGCTGCTGTCCACACTTTTGGCTGTGGGGCTAATTTTACCATACAGCATGGAGAGTGAAAACTTTCTCACAAGCAACGCAACGCTGCCGCACGGCAATACTCCTCCCAGGCTGGAGATGCCGGCCTTCTGCAGAACCCCACCACCCACCATCACAGCTGCCGGTTCTCCCATCTCGTGGCACATGTAAACAATATCCAGAGCTGCAAGTGTACAGATCAAGAACAAGGTCACCGTCTCTTGCAAACAAGGTGGAGCAGACCGACATGTGTTGCTCTCTGCAGGTGTTTCCTCTGAGCCGCAGCAGGCCGAGGTGCTGCCCTGACTATCCAAATGGTGACTTTCAATGAGGAACACGGCCCCAACGCTGTGCACATGAAGCAGGAATCACCAACTGGCCGACCCAGATGCAAGGGAACATTGCAGTCAATGAAGACAGATGAAAGTGATAGATGTAAATACGGAGGACAGCGAGATGCGTGAAAGTTACAGGGAAAGATGAAAAGACACAAGATAGATACGGATGAAGAGGACAGCGAGATGAGTGAAAGTTACAGGCAAAGATGAAAGACACATAAGATAGATACGGATAAAGAAGACAGCGAGATGAGTGAAAGTTACAGAGAAAGATGACAGACATGAAAAATAGATACAGATAAAGAGGACAGCGAGATGAGTGAAAGTTACAGAGAAAGATGACAGACATGAAAGATAGATACGGATAAAGAGTACAGCGAATAAGTGAAAGTTCCAGGGAAAGAAGAGAGAGAGACAAGTGATAGATATGGATAAAGAGGACAGCGAGATGAGTGAAAGTTGCAGAGAACGATGACAGACATGAGAGATAGATACGGATAAAGAGGACAGCGAGATGAGTGAACGTTCCAGAGAAAGATGACAGACATGAAAGATAGATCGGATAAAGAGGACAACGATTGAGTGAAAGTTCCAGGGAAAGAAGAGAGAGAGACAAGTGATAGATCCGGATAAAGAGGACAGCGAGATGAGTGAAAGTTACAGAGAAAGATGACAGACATAAAAGATAGATACGGATAAAGAGGACAGCGAGATGAGTGAAAGATACAGGGAAAGAAGAGAGAGACAAGTGATAGATATGGATAAAGAGTACAGCGAATGAGTGAAAGTTCCAGGGAAAGAAGAGAGAGAGACAAGTGATAGATATGGATAAAGAGGACAGCGAGATGAGTGAAAGTTACAGAGAAAGATGACAGACATGAAAGATAGATACGGATAAAGAGGACAGCGAGATGAGTGAAAGTTACAGGGAAAGATGACAGACATGAAAGATAGATACGGATAAAGAGGACAGCGAATGAGAGAGACAAGTGATCGATACGGACAAAAAGGGGATCAAAACCAGATACACACGGCGCTCTAAGAAGAGAAAGAAAGCGGACAGTGAAAATAAAGTTTTGAACCCAGAAGGCCGCCAGAGCCCCGTGGAAACACAAGATGAGTGTTTCTCATGTGCTCAGAGACCGTGGCGCTCGTAAAAAAGCTTCTAATCAAGCATTCCCACTCGTATCTGAACTCAGGTCATGGAAAATAAGCAGTCTCAGACCACAATATCAACAATCAACCAGAATCCCGATCCTCTTGCAGAGTGGTTTTCCATCGTGACAAAGGGATGTCCAAAGTGCGGCTCTGGGACCATTTGTGACCCGCAGCTCGCATTTTATTTTGCATTCCGTCCCCTGTTGGGGGTCCGTATGTTACCTTGAAGATATTTCTGGACCTGTTTGAATTGTAGTTAAATATAGTTAAATACCCCTGATATCAAGCATCTGACTGGCTAAGATCCACTTCCATCAAAAGGGGATTGTTGCCTCCAAGATGGAAACCATAGAAGAAATAACACTGCTTTCTCTGCTTTAGAGTAATTTATGTGTTTGTTTGTCTGGTAAAAGCAAGACTGGATGATTCATGTAGTTGCTGCACAAACATCCATTTGTTCTTGTGAGACTACAAGGAGGAAAAACAGAGTAATTGACTACAGTAGAATGAATGGACGACCCAAAAATACTCAATGCAGTTTATTGTCAGGAATATTTATCAGGAAAGCATACAAATATGTAAGCACCATATTGCATTCAAGCTCTCTGAGGACCACACAGAGCTTTATAGGAGGAAGAAAGGCGACAGGTACGAGATTCCATAGTCAGAATCTGTCTAAAGCAGGGGTCTCAAACACGCGGCCTTCGGGCCAAATGTGGCCCGCATGACACTAGTTTGAGGCCCCCGCCTTGATATGAAAGTTTAATGTTAGTGCGGCCCGCGCAAGTTTGATATGGATGCTGTATGGTATCATGTACCCAGAAAAAATTATTATGTTTGATTAATGTTCATGTTAAAGGTTAAATAACTGTTAATAGTTATCTTCTCTATCCGTGTGGAAGTGGTAAGTTTTTGGCTATTTAAGTTTAAAGGAAATAACTTGAAGGCTACCGTTTGGGTCGCTAGCTCACTAGTTTGCGAGTTAGCATGCGTCTCAAGACCCTGCAGTTGTGCAATATGTTGTAAATAAAAAGAGTATAAATGTGACTATAGTCGTGTTTTGTCAGGTCTACAGGGCTCTAATAATGCTTTGTTCATTTTAATCTGAAAAAAATAATTTGTCTACCCATATGTGGTTTCTTAAGTTTTTATTATTTGCCATTTTATTATTATTATTATTATTATATGTATTTATTTATTACTGATTGATTGATTTTCTTTATTCTTGATTTGTTTATTAATTTTTTTATTAACAGAAAATAACACATGAAAATGTTGTTTGCGGCCATCTAAATACGCTATTTAACATTAGAGCCCTCTGGACATAAAATAACAGCCCTATAGTCACCTTTACACTCCTATTACCCAATTACCTTATTTTGTGTAGAAAAATAAAAAGTAAGATACACTCACATTCATACCTATGGACAATTTTGAATCGCCAATTAACCTAGCATGTTTTTGGAATGTGGGAGGAAAACCGGAGTACCCGGAGAAAACCCACGCATGCACGGGGAGAACATGCAAACTCCACACAGAGATGGCCGAGGGTGGAATTGAACCCTGGTCTCCTAGCTGTGAGGTCTGTGCGCTAACCACTTGATCGCCCTTATCATATGTTCTGACAGCTGTCATTTATCAATTCATTAATTTTGGATAATTTGCGATAAAACTGAACCCGGGACAACTGGATTTCTCATGGCTCCTTACTTGGCCTTAAAGCAACAGTAAGCAACAATTGTTCCTTTTGGGACTTCCACAAGGGTTGATCGTCTTTCAAGGCGCTAACGGTAGTAAACAATCTTGAAATAAAAAGTGCTAACTTATTTGAGACATCCGAGAGGGGGGGCAGGCTTGCCCGCTAATAAGTCGAGCGCTAAAGTAGGTGCTGCTGTTCTTATATTTATAAGCTAATGTAGCATTGAAATGCCATTTGGGAGATAACATTTTCAAGTGAAACAGGTCCTTGTCTAGAAAGTGAATTTTTCCATCACAGTGATTCTGGGTTTGGTCCCTAAAGCGGGCGTGCTTCCAATATATAAAGAGATTCATGTCCCCCAAAACGACTACTGGGCAAGCGCCACAGATCAAGCGCACGTATGAATAATTCACAAAAGTGTGTTTTTGTATCCTCTTATTCAGACTGTCAGGAAAAGCAAAAGATTGAAAAGGAGGAACGCATCAAGGGGTGTGCTCTTTACGCTGGGCCAAGGCAGCTGGTTAGCCGCTGGTTGGCTTTGCCGCTTTACACCCCCTCCCTTGCTTTTCAATTCCAGCCAGACCCCGGGCCCGGCTCCTGACTGCGGAGGCTGGAATATTGGGGATCAATGCGTCCTGAGTGAAATGTCAACTGTGGCGCTGCGTCGCGTCAGGCTGTGAGGGACTTGTAATAGCTATCGATCCTCCGCATGCTTAACACAGAGCTGGCCCGCCACAGTGCGAGGCAGCTGCGGGGGGAAGATGTATGCATGAAAGCAGATAAAATAGAAAAGAAAGAGCCCGCCGTTTTGTCCTCCTCCTTGCATCCCTCCCTCTCTGGCAGCAGATTGATCTTCCTCTTCCTGCTGATTCGAGCTGGGGCCTGTCATTATCTTCCTCTGTCATTAGGGGCTCCATTGACAGCCTCGCTCTGTCTGTGTCACTCCATTGAGACAGCCACACTTTTCCCAGGCAGTGTTCTCTACATCTATTAAAATCTCTGACAGCCTCGTCTTTGCTTTTTGCACAGCATTGTAATTGTGAGACGCCGCCGCCAGTGTCTCTGGCTGGTAATATCAGCCGCACAGGTCCAGCTGCTTGATGCCACACTGCTGCCTGGCGACAGGCCCAACCCTTCCGCCGTAAAAGTGCTGCTTTAAGTCCGCATCTACAGTCGAACCTTGGGTTTTTGGTGGAAATGTTTGCTGAAATGTTCTTGTTTTTTGTACAATATTGCAGGTAACAAATTACAGTTCACCCATTCCAGACCCACCTGTGATAACTGAATGTCCAAGAAGTAGGGTTCCTTGTTTATAAAAGCAATATTTTGCTAGTTAGACCTTGACCTTTAAAATACCTTATTTAACATTATTAGAGCCATCTAGACATAAAATAACAGCCCTATAGTCACCTTTACACTCCTATTACCCAATATAGGAGACATTATAACAGAAAATAACACATGGAAATGTTGTTTGCGGCCATCTAAATATGCTATTTAATATTAGAGCCCTCTTGACATAAAATAACAGCCCTATAGTCACCTTTACACTCCTATTACCCAATATAGTCGACATTATAACTGAAAATAACAAATGGAAATGTTATTTGTGGCCATCTAAATACGCTATTTAACATTAGAGCCCTCTAGACATAAAATAACAGCCCTATAGTTACCTTTACACTCCTATTACCCAATAGAGTAGACATAATAACAGACATTAAGACATATAAGCCATCTAAATACGCTATTTAACATTAGAGCCCTCTAGACATAAAATAACAGCCCTATAGTCACCTTTACACTCCTATTACCCAATATAGTAGACATTATAACAGAAAATAACACATGGAAATGTTGTTTGCGACAATCTAAATACGCTATTTAACATTAGAGCCCTCTAGACATAAAATAACAGCCCTATAGTCACCTTTACACTCCTATTACCCAATAGAGTAGACATAATAACAGACATTAAGACATATAAGACATAAATAAGACTTGTGCTTGAGTGTTGCGGTTAATGGGATCTGTTGGGGCGGACAGGAAGTGACGTTTGGGGTTCAGACTTGAGTTTAGTGATAGAGTGATAGAGGCTACAAAATTCCAAGTGTGAAGTGACGATGGATTACTGTGGTCTGTTTGTTTTTTTTTATTGGGTGTGACTGCTAAATAATCCACCATGGGGCCAATGAAAGTTTCAATGGCAGCAATTGGATGTAGAAGGTGGCTTTACTTCTAGAAGGGGAATTACTTCTGTGGGACTTCACTTGGGAGTACAAGACGAAAAAAAAAAACACGAGGCGAAGGTCGAGGTATCATTCCGATATTAAAATGCTACGACATAAAACGTGAATTTCTCAACAAATCCACGATGGATTGCGTTCCAGCTTGTTAACTGCTGCTCATCAAAGGTGCCTGAGATAAATGGGACTGACAAAGAAGGCTGTGGTTGCGTAAGCGAACAGTTTGTATCATTACCTGTGACTGTGGCGCTCCGTGGGGCGCAGTCAGCTGAGACTGGTACTTTCCTGCGTGTCTTTATTTAAGTGGCACACACAAAAGCAACACATGGTTTGAGCAGGTGGGACCAGGAGGTGCAATCACATGGGATCGTAATGGGGGGGGGGCTTGTAGGGACGCTGTGGAGGGTTCGGGGAGCAGTTGATGACATGGTGTGTGATAGTGGTTTGCCATTTAAGCTGCAAGGCCGTAATGGTGCTTGGTCACTGCCAATGAGGGGTCAGCAGCGACGACATGTGGGGGGTTTGGTCTTTGGGGGCTTTCAAGCGTGTATTTTATATCTCATACAGAGCAGGGATCCAACTGTGAAAGCATCTATTCATTTTCTTGCTTTTGGAGTCATTTTAGTGTCGGACTTCCTGTTCCTGCCAGCTCTTTCGCCATTCTCACATGGGAGGATCCAATTGATTTCTGTCCGCCCAACATGGTACCATCATTGGGATCATGGTGGCGAGTTCAGACTCGTTTGCACCATCCCACATCTTCCCCTCATTTAAATCCTACTGAGTGCAGCAGTCTCGGTACAGAAGTCCAGACATCCCGGTCCCCGGCCACCGGGTCCAGTTCAGTTCCACATGGGAGGACACCAATGTGTTCCCAGGTCAGCTGTGAGACATAATGCAAGGTTAATTATTCGTTTTCTACCGCTTTTCCTCACCAGGGTCGCGGGGGTGCTGGAGCCTATCCCAGCTCCCTTCGGGCAAGAGGCGGGGTACACCCTGGACTGGTGGCCAGCCAATCACAGGGCACATATAGACAAACAACCATTCACACTCACATTCATACGTATGGATAATTTTGAGTCGCCAATTAACCTAGCATGTTTTTGGAATGTGGGAAGAAACCGGAGTACTCAGAGAAAACCCACCATGCACCTGTGTGGAGAACATGCAAACTCCACATAGAGATGGCCGAGGGTGGAATTGAACCCTGGTCTCCTAGCTGTGAGGTCTGCGCGCTAACCACTCGACCGCCGTGCCAACCTAGGTTAATTAGCTACTCCAAATTGTCCATAGGTATGAATGTGAGTGTGAATGGTTGTTTGTCTATATGTGCCCTGTGATTGGCTGGCCACCAGTCCAGGGTGTACGCCGCCTCTCGCCTGAAGACAGCTGGGATAGGCTCCAGCACCCCCCGCGACCCTCGTGAGGGAAAGCGGTAGAAAATGAATGAATAATAATGAATATATAGGTGATGTAGAATGTAAAACAATGTAAATCTATGGCTCCTGCCTGACAGAAATTGTTTTTTTATATTTTATGAGTAGAAGTAAATGAATGGCACACCTGCAGAGAGGAGGAAGTCATCCATATGTGGTGCCGTGTGAGGTTTTGGGAAGGCCGGAGTCTACGTCTACGGATGCTCCCACTTTTAATGCAGTCTGCTGTGAAGAAAAGACACGCTCCAACGTAAACATTCAAAGTGATTCCTCCAGCCTTTCTGTCGGCTGTGGAAAGGACATGTCAGTCCTGCTGCCTGGGAGAGAGGGTAATTATCCTTTTCCTGTCAGAGAACAACAAATGATAGCCGGGGATGAGGAGGGAGGGGATGGGGGCGAGGGGCTGAATTTTTTTCAAAAGGAATTTAATTTTGCAGCAGCTGAACGCGTCGCTACTTTCATCCTGCTTCTGGTCATTTTTTATCTATTCACACGAGCTATTTGTTTGTGTGTGTGAGCCTCTGAGGGTGCATTTATACCTATTTATAGGAGCCTCACTTTCTTGCGGTCATCTTCCCCCCCCCCAGCCCCTTCTTCTTTTTTGTTGTGACCATTTCAAGCGATTACACATTGTCCGAGTAATTTCCCTTTCAGCATCTGTTTTTTCTACCTTTCACATAAAGAAGTGAATGGAGGGAAAATTATCACAATTACTCATATAATTGAGCTGCCTTTGTAGCAAGTGCAGCTTCAGCAACCCCCTTTTTTCCATCAGGCAAAATGCTTTCATTATATGGGTTTTTCATATTCCCTGACATGGGGGCCGTGCTGAGGGTCTGGCGCGTGGATGAGATGTAGAATGAACAGAGCGAATCATTAAGGTCACAGTATGAATAATTACACCAGGCTATGGAAAGAGCTTGCACGGCCTCCTTTTCTTTCCCCCCCTCCTACCTCCACCTTCCGAGCACAAACGCAACATCCGTGCCTTTTTACGTACAAAGAACTTTGTTGCAAATGGAGCTTCCACCTTCTACTTATACAAAGACGAGTGGGGGAGAGCAAGACTTGTATCAACATGACAATTTTCCATCATTAGGCCTAATGACAGGCACAGACTGCGGGCATCAAGGGGAGCAGCGAAAGGAGAGGCACATTCGGGTGTCGGCTGAGTGCTGACCTCCTTCCTGTCTTTGTTGGAGACTTAACTCTTAACAAAAAGTAAAAAAAAAAAAAAAAAAGGGGGACTTGCGGACTAAAGGCGTTGCAGTGGCAGCTGAATGTCAAGCAGGCCGGCCCTCCGTGGACAAATGGCTTAATTGGCAAATTTGCATGCGACACTAATTCAATAAGAGCTAACCTGCAAAGATGCTAACTTTTTCTTTTTTTCTCTTTGTTTGCTGCTCGTTTTTTTTTTTTTTTTGCATGGGGCTCAGGGGGCGATCCATTCTGAGAACATTCACAAGAAACATTGAAAAGCAACGGCAAAAATGTTACAATTACAAGAATAAAGTCAATATATTAAAGTTGGGATCTAATGAGAAAATATAATTTTATAAGAATTAAAAACTAAATACATAAAAAACAAAACTGTTGCATTAGCATAAATATAAAAATATGCTATAACAAACCAAAACATGAATAAATCACGTAAGTAAGTAAGTAAAATGTATTTATATAGCACCTTCCACAGATAGGAGGTCACAAAGTGCTTCACAATCAAAATAAAAATTTGAACAATAAAACGGTAAAAACAATATATATACAGTTAAAAGAGCCCAAAAATAAAACATCAGTGAATATATCAGCCCAATCAGAAAGCCTTACAAAATAAAAACAATTTAAGTTGGGTTTTAAAAACACCAACAGAGTCTAATGAACGCAGAGAAACAGGAAGATCATTCCAAAGTCTAGGAGCAACATCCTGGTAACTTTCAGTAGGTTCTGGTCCAGAGACCTGAGTGATGGAGCTTGGGTGTATAGGGCAGGATCAGGTCACTAGGGGCCTGACCATGCAGTTCTCTAAAAGTGAGGACTAAAAGGTTCTAATCTTTCTGATAAGACACTGGCAGCCAATGAAGAGTTGGTCTGATGAGACTAAACTAGAGATCTTTGGTCATAGAGACACTGCAGACACCACAGAACACCATCCACAGTGAAACATGTTGGTGGGGATACTTCAGTGCGTCTGGAAGTGGAAACCTTCTCAAGGTGGAAGGAATCATGAACAAAGAACATAAGACTCTCTTGGTGAAGAACTATCTCCAGAATGGAGATGAGGTGACCTAAAGAAGAATGTCCATTCCAGAAGGCCAGAAGGCCATGGCATCTGGAGGAGCTTGAGAGATTTTCCAAAGAACAATGAGCTGGGATTCTCAATAGAAGTGTGAGAGACTCCAGCAAAAATGATATTCAAATGACTGTTAGCATCCAGGGGGCTAATAATTTTGACCCTGGGTGGAATATTTCTGTGTGCAAATGAAAATATTGGAAGCATCTAAAAATGCTGTGTTAAAAATGTAATGCTCTGTTTAAAAGTACTTGGGAAATACTTTAAAAATACTTTGTAGGGGGGCTAATGATTGTCCTCAACTGTATGTGTTCATTCCACCACAGAAGATATGTCATGTTACACATATCGGTATACGAAATTGAGAGTTGGACAATATCGGCATCTTGGTTTTCTGCAAAAAATTGGACATCCCTAATAATGACATAATATTAATATGAGATTTTTGGAAAATTAAATTTGGGGGGGGGGGGGAGTATGCTGGCCACACAGCATGCATCAGGAGATGGGGAAGACCTGTGATTGGCTGGCGACCAGTCCAAGGTGTACCCCGCCTCTCGCTCGAAGACAGCTGGGATAGGCTCCAGCATACCCGTAAACATGGGTGGATGGATTGAATTAGTGTGGAGATAAATCATAATAAACTGCAGCAGAAAAGGAAAAAAAAACATTGAAAAAATTTTATGAGAAGTTAAAATACATTTTTTTGGTTCTTGAAATATGTACAGTATAATATCTTAGCATATCTTAGCCTGCTGCAAAAGCAAAGCGCTTTATGGCAGCTGCAGTAAAGATCAAGTGGGCTCATCTTCTGATGTCCTTTCCATAGTAACCAATTGCTTTCATGAAGGAGTAGTTTGACCCCAGTTTTTTAGGTAAAAGTAACTAGTAACACAAAGGCGGGGGGTGTCCAAAGTGTTATTTTATTGGCCTGCAGCACATTCTAAAAAGACAATTAAGAAAAGGGAAAATCAGCAATCATTTTATAAGAATTATCTCTAAATATTAAGAGAAAAATGTTGTAATCTAACAAGAAAAAGTCAATAACATGGTATAATATGATGAGGAAATCTAACATCATTTAGGGCATGAAATTGAAATATTAAAAAAGTTGTATACATTTACAAGAAAAAAAGTTGGAAAACAATAAAATAGCAGTAATTGAATGAGAATAAAATGACAATGTATTGTAAAGAAATTTAATTTGGTAATGGTAATGGTTTTATTTCATTTGAACATGCATCAGATTACAATTGAGTGCATCACATAATCAGTTCACAGTTCCACATGTCCAACAGGAGTAGGAAGAAGCAAAGCTTATTAAATCCAACCCCTTTGGAGGGGAGAAATCGTAACTTTAATAAAAATAAAGTCAAAATATGAGAATATTAAGTTTCCAAATGGGCCAAAAAGAGTGAAGGTGACATTAATAATCAGCTTTTTCACCGATATGTCTAAATATTTTTATCAAAATATCAAAGTGGCATCCTTCCGTTGACACATTTGGCCACCATCCCTGCATCTTTCGGTGTGTCTTTCGGATTCCAAGCAAGAAGCGGCGTCGTGCAGCTTCGCACTTCAGTGCTCTTCTCATCCTCAACGTGCAAGCTCAAACGTGTCTAGTTTCATTTTACAGTTAAGTTGAATTAAGTAAAAGGCTGTATTTTCCAAACTCCTTCCTCCCCCAGACTTCACTGGGGTAATTGGTCATTTTGCAGCCAATTTCAGGCGGCTGGGATGCTGGCTGCCATGTGGCCTGACCCCTGCTGCTGCTGTAATGGGGAAGGCATTTCTCCCAGTTTGCTGGAGGCCTTTGCACACTTGTGACCTGCAGCCTTGTGAGCACAGAATGAATGAATAGGAACATGAATAGGAGAGGACAGAGAAGGGGGGGGGGGGGGCGCTGGGTATGGGTCTGGAATATGACTTTTACCATTTTGTAAAAGCATAAAAACACCTTGAATAGTAGACTGAAAAATAAAGTTGTCATTTTTGGAAAATTAGGTTGCGGAAGGTTTATAATGTGATCAAATATTATGGGTATAAAGCCAGAAGGAAGTTGAAATAATAAGAAAGTCGATTTAAAAAGTAACAGCGCAATGAAAAATAACAGCTTTACTACTTTACCAGAATAAAGTCAAAATATTATGAGAAAAGAAAAGATGCATTCAAACGAGAATATGAGAATTTTCTGAAATAGAATTGAAATGTTTTGTGGAAAAATAATCATAATAATAATCATTTTAGTAGCTTAATGTTCAAGAAAAGAATACAATAAAAATGAAGCCTATTGCTGTGGTCCAGCAAGGTGCACTCTATTGGGGCACATGCTCCGAGCAGCCGGTCTGACTGCTACAGAGCTCTCTAGGAAACCTTTCACACTTTTTGAGGTGGCCGAAGTAATGTTTTTATTTTTTTAAATGTCTTCCTCAAAAAGTGAATATCAGCTTAGGACATTATGATAGACTGTTAATGTCCCAAAACCATAATCTATATTTTAACACCTCCAAGACAAATAAAAAATAAAATTAACTCTCTCTGAATATTATTTCATTGTCTGTTTGATAAAAAGCCCGATCCAGCCTGCCCTCCGAGTGACTCTAATCATCACTTAGCCGCCGTCTTTATGTCGAACCAACGTGGCACAAAGCAAATCAATTTCATTTTGCCGCCACATTGAGCATGAAAATAGACAGCCAGTCCAATTAATTGTTCTGCCGTTTGACTCACTGACGCCTCACATGACAGGATGGGAATAACAATCACACACAAGGGGTTGGGGGGGTACGCAAATCCACTTGTTTAATCCACATGGAGAAAGTGGAATGAAAGGTGACTCCATTACATTTAATGTCCAACTTGGGATGAAACATTCAAGGACGTGTGGAGCCATTTTTTTTACATTTTGTATATTAAAGCTAAAATGTCAGGTCAAGATATGCCAGACAATTCAAATACTACATATTCCCATTTGTGGTATATAAAGAAAAATAATCATTTGTGTAAAATGTTGTACTCTAATGAGAAAAGCTTGTAATGTTATGTTATGAAGACTATAAATTTGATAATATGCTAAAAGCCGCGGGCTGAAAATGGCCCCTGGGCCCCACTTTGGACACATGTGATGTCTCTTATGAGTACACGTGTGTGCATGCATTATAAAGAAATGCTTAAGCTAGTGTGAGTGAGGGTAAAGTTTGCAGTAATTAATCACAGAGTTGGCACGTTGCTGCATGGCCTGCATGGCCTGCATGCACGACGCTGCGGTCAGAAAAGTGTTTAGTGGCTGTTCAAATGTGGCTTCGGGGTGAGGGTGGTCGAGGGTAAACGCAGGGAGGTCTATGAGGGGGATTGGATGAAGTCTGTGACATCTCGGCCCCCTTTTAGACACTCCACCCCCCTCTCTCTCTCTCTCGCTCTCTCGTCGACTCAGGTGAAGAGCGGCAGGTGTTAAAACCCCATCAGCCGTGCAGCTATACTTTACTCTTAATGAATCCTCCTTCCTCTGCACTCAAATACAGTTTTTTTTTAAGTGGAGCAAGTTTGATAGACCCCACCAGAGTGCAAAGTGGGGCCGTGCATAACCCATATGAGCTCTAACCATACCATAACCACCAAGTACTATACCTATACTACCATTGTTTCACCTTCCACCATGAGCTTGAAAAAGCTTGTATACTTGCAGCTAATTTTTGGCCTTGAAATTCAATTACCATCATTTCATATCACTATGCCTCTAATATCATTTTTTTAAGTACTGGGTGTGCACCACCCATGTGCACCACAGTTTGGGAACCCATGAACTACAACATTCTGGACCAGGAACTGTGAACTTGTCACTAAAATGTATCTTTTTTAAATGAGGGATGCCATCTTACATTCAATTTTCCAAAAATACAACTATAAAATAATAACCTTATGCTACTAAAATGTATTTTTTCTCATATTATGACATTATGAGGTAAAATTGTGTTGTTTAGACCAGGGTTTTCTAGAGTATAATAAAATTATATATATGACAGCAAAAATGGTCAAATTAGCCATAATTAAACCGTAATTAAACATAAAATATTGTGCTCTAACAAGAGTCGTAATTTATAAAGAATAACATTGCAATAATATTCTGCTTAAATTACAACTCTTGTTACTTTATTCAAATAAAGTCAAAATATTAAGACAAAATTGAGTCATACATTTACGAGATTAACATTGTAATATTAATCTCATAAAATTGTTTGTTCATTCCCATAAAATGACTGCTGATATTTTGTTATTGTTTATAATTATCTTTTAAAGCATGTACTTTGCACACACCTGGTTTAACGGTGCCATTTAAAGCTGCACCTGTGCGCATGCGTATTAAGTCTTCTATCTGGGCATGCGCGAGGGTGGCCGCGTAAACAACAATGGCGCCTGGTAGATTTCGTACTTTTAAAGCTTCTCCGTCAAAGTGTACATTTACTGCATTTCTACCATGTCTAGCAGAGTGTCATTCTTTACTAAAGTCGTCATTGACATATCACAAATACATATTTAATCCACTTTAAAGGACAGTTTAGCGTTGAAGGGCGAGCAGTTAGCTAAAGTAGCTATCGATAGTGTTGCCATGTAAAAGACCCTCAAATTACATTTTACAGACATTCAATTCACTGCCTGCTGCTGTACAGAAAACCCACCAAATTAGCTTTCATATCATTAGTGTCACCACTTTATTATTTTACAATTTCCCACACTGCTTGTGTGAGCAGCTCCAGTTTGTGGATACTGTAATCGTGGGAAAATAATGACAGTTATCAGTCGCACCCACCAAGTGCCCATAAAAATGCGTCCTCTGTTCTGGAAGATGATAATTATTGGTTGTACCACCATTATCATTGTTGATAGAGGAAGTCTTGAAGCATTTTTTTCCCCCCACTAAAGTAATAATCCCGGGGAAATCGCTTCAAATTGGCCTATTTTAGGGAGAGGGGGTGTGGGCAGCAAGGGGACCACTTTTGGTTATATTTGAGAGATTCTTTAAATTCGGGGAGCACACTGGTATCTGTGCACATCATGCTCTCACTCTTTTTTTTCTTTTTTTTGCAACTTGCTGGTCCTTATTTGAGCCCAATGATGTAATTGGGCTGCTAATGACAGCGCGGGAATGTAATGAGTTATTCAGGTGGGAGATGGAGGCAGCAGAAGCCTGGCGATGCTTCTTCGGCTCTGTGCACCTCTGCAGCCTGCAAGACGAGCCCAAAATGAGCAACTCCTCCCGGATACAATTTACTTCTTCGTCTTCGTCGTCTTCTTCTTCGTCTTCTTCATGTCGAAGCACGTGCATCCTCTCTGCGTGGACTCATCCCTTCATGTTCTCCCCAGTAAGTCCTTTCTTCACGACGTTTGGTGACATTTATTTGTATTTTCATACACGAGCGTGATTAATGCTGCAACTTTGAGGGGTAATTACGGTACTCCTTGTTGGGCTCGTGCATGCACGGGAGCCTGCATGGCCGCACCCCTCCTCCATCCTCTTCCATCAAAAAAGGTTTCTGTGCCACATACAAAAAAAGCAGACGATGAAAAAATCTGCAGGCAAAAAATGACCAAAATTAAAATATTTTTTTTTAATTAAAAAAAAAAAAGAATCTATTATAGCCTGAGATGCAGGCTGCTGCAGGTGGAAGTGGTAAACACATGACTAATTACTGGCATGCTTATGAAAATTGGACTGTGTGTTATGCTAATAATGCACATTGGGAGCTTTAATTAAAGTGACTTTCATCAAACCGGTCAGCAGCTTCGAGAGACCGGAAATCGTCGTATTTATAAATATAAAAGGACACATTCTTTTAAAAATACACATTTTACCGAGCAATTTTTTTGCATATGTTTATTGCATAAGTGGTTAATATCATGTGATGATATAACAGTTTATATGTTCCCACACAGTAATAATCATAATGTGTCATTATTAACGGTGCTGTTAATGATCATTTGGACCTGAGAGTCTGTGCTCTTTCTCCCCTTAGCAGGTTGTTCAAAGCCAGACGGGCCAATTGGCTGGCCTCGTGGAGCGAGTGGACCAATCAGCGGCTGCCATTGATGAATATTCATGAGTGCCAGATTCAAACCTTTGGGGGAGTTTATCTCGGTCTCCAACATCATACCTGGGACTTTTCACGGACACAAACTGCATTTTCTTATGAATGGACGGAGAAAAAAGCGGTTCGACTTAAATTGGGAGCCCTCCTGGTCTGGACTCAAACAAGAAAAGCCGGAGGAGGACGGGAGCCGCCGGAAGAGATGACAATGACTACCATCCCAGAAAGTCTGAACAGTCCCTCCTCGGGAAAAAGCGTTTTCATGGAGTTTGGACCTCCGAGTCAACAAATGTCTCCGTCCTCCATGTCCCACGGACACTACCCGGTGCACTGTTTACATTCTGCGGGCCACGGCCAACACGACAGTTATAGCCCGGGCCCGAACTTCCCCCGAACCCTTGCCTACCCGTACATCAACTCGGTGGGCAACCATTCCAGCAGCCCGTACCTCGGAACGGTCCAAACGTACCAGAACAGCACGGCACTGCCTCAGACCCGGTTAGAGGATTCAGGTAAGACTCGGTGCAGCGAAATGCAAGCAACCACATGTTGCATTGATCATTATTTATTGCGTAACACCATAAACAATGTTTGCAATTAAGTGTAATTACTGACAAAGTACAGGCTGTAAAACTTGGGCTTCTATTGGCTGCTTGCCTCCACATTCATTCATACATTCTTTTTTTTTATTTTCAATAATCTCTCACAGCACCGGAAGCAGGCAAGAACACGGTGGTGGAAGGCGGAGAGGTTCGCTTCAACGGGAAAGGGAAGAAGATCCGAAAGCCCAGAACCATCTACTCCAGTTTACAACTTCAAGCCCTCAACAGAAGATTTCAGCAAACACAATATTTGGCCTTACCGGAAAGAGCCGAGCTCGCAGCGTCTCTCGGACTCACGCAGACACAGGCAAGTTTAATAATCATCATAAATATTATCCTTATTAATATTGACCTCACAAAACAATCCTTACAATCGTTTTATTGTGCATGTTATAATATGGATTTAAATCATATTCATTTGTGTGTTTTGATTCATATTTTTATACAATAAATATTTTTTTAACATTTCAAACATCAGGGATATTATTGAAATAAGAGAAAAATTATTTTAAATGAATCGCTGCCATTGTTTCTGCTTACTATTATTATTATTGTTGTTGTTATTATTATTATATTGATATTAATATTATTATTATTGTTGTTGTTGTACTGGCAACCTTGCAAAAGCCATCAGAAAAACATATTGTTTTATTTATTTCATCGAAATGTATTTATCCCCAGTGATATGATTCCAATAAGGGGGAAAAATCATTATTATTATTGTGTACCTCACCAAAATAATCAAAAATAATTATTTTTTATTCACATATTCTGTATTGATTTCCATTTTTTGTATTATTGAAAATGTATAATATAATACGGATGGGTTGCCTATGCACGTGCCAAGCGTAAAATGTGAAAAAAAGCCATTTCCTTGAACCGGATGTCATTTTGTTTACAGGTGAAGATTTGGTTTCAAAATAAGAGGTCGAAGTTCAAGAAACTGATGAAGCAGGGCGGGGGCACCATTGACACGAACGCTTTGGCCAGTGGCCGTGGACTATCCAGCGGTTCCCCCACCGTGTCTCCAGTGTGGAGCACGCCGACCGCAGTGAAGACGTCTGTGGGCACTAGCGGGTCTTACATCCCGGCCTACACGTCGTGGTACCCCGGTACGCACCAGGAGTCTATGCAACAGTCCGCCCAGCTCATGTGAACTCACACGTCGACCACCTGAGTCTGGGGGTGGAGGGGGTTGGGGGGGTGTTGGAGTGGTCACGTGATGATGCACAACACCGAACCAGAGCTTGAACGAGGATCATTTTCCATTTTTTGGCTGCTCCTTATCATCTATTCTTCTATTTTTTCATCATATTTGTCCGAGAAATGCTGTTTTTTTACGCAGCAGGCTACAATAAATCACTGGTTTGTTTCTTACGTTACCATGGTGACGACTTTGCATCCACGAGGAGACTCCCCCTTGCACCAAATATTGATCATATTAACGGACCTGTTATCATAGAGCCTATTGTACAAACCCCTTCAATTGCTGTTTATGTGCTGATTATTTAAGTTAAATTATATTTTTGGTTAAATTGAGGCCAGTATTGTGTTGATTTGTGTGTTAAAATGAGACAACGTTGTGTTGTTGTTGCTGCACTAATGCTATTTTCTGCTTGCAATGGCCACATGTGAAGAGAAAAGGGAAAAAGGCCTGGCAGTTCTAAAGCTGCACCACCAACAAAAGCACCCCCCCCCCCCCCCCAAAAAAAAAAATGAGACAAGCAGCTCATTTTTTTTGTCACTGTATTTTGTATATATTTTTTTTAAAAGAAAGAAACCAACATGTTTTGTGCTTTACTGGCTGTGAAAGGTTTTAGGCTTGCTGTACGTGTTTTAGTCCACATAGAAAAGATTTAGTTTTGTATTGACTTCTTTAATTTATTGGCTCTATATATGTACATAATGTGCACACTTTGACAAAGCAGTAAAAAGATTTAAATTATGTGAAGAAGCTTGTGTGAGATGCACTCTTTCAGACTCTAACAATGACTGCATGCATGATGGAATGTTAGTGTTTTATCACATGAAATTAATTATTATATGACTGTTGACTGTCACTGTGAAAGGGCACTGGTTTTATTATACTATGACAAACCAAAGCCCCCCCAGGAAATACAAGAAGCCACTTTTTAGATCACAAACTCTCCCTAAAAGCACCACCACTTTCACAATGCAAAAGCACATCAAATCATGTAGAAATAATAATGCTATTTATCATTCATAACCGATGCTGTTGTCACTAAAGTAGACCTTTATATTCATTGTATAACTCTTCAAATCACCCACTAATATGGGGCGTTCAAATGTCATGGATACGCTATATATAACAACAATAAATTAAGCATTATCAAAATAAAGTTATTTATTAATAATAAACTATAACAATAAACTATTCATATAGTAAGTATGTTCTAAAATAATATTATATGCTATTACGTATTTTTGTGTTTTTTTTTAATTCCCTGACAATAACAATACATTGTCATGTAGATATTATTATACAGTGAGATGTTTTTTTTGGTCAACAGAAAATAGTCCTATAAAAAAATATAAACAATATGTGACGTGAAAATGAACTAAATTCTGAATTAATTAGTACATCAATTACAATTACATGAAAATATATTATTATTATTATTATTATTATTATTATTATTATTGCTATTATTGTTGTTATTATTATTATTATTATCATACGGTCTTTTTGTTGCAGTTTTTTGTCGACAAATTCACAAGACGTGTATAATAAATAAAAATGAAAGGGAATAAATATAAAATAAATAAATATATCTAGCCTGATCATTGTTACTATAATCATGACTTTTCTATTACTTTTTTTTAGATATTTACATTATATTTTTATATTATACAAGAGTGACCATATGAAATATATCAAATATATATACATTATGAAGACACATATTAGGTAAAGATAAAGAACTATTTTATTACAAAATTAACTTGATGAAAATATGCTTTAATTGTTATATTTTCAATTCGCAGACACACATCTAATTATCATTTATGCTGCAGCCTATTTTTTAAAGTTGATATTTTTTCTCCTTTTCACAAAACTTGCGTGTCCTAAATGTGCACAGCGCGCCTCCGCTTGACAATGGACGTGTGTTCCGATGGCACCAAGAATTGTTCTGTTGTGTGCAACATAAATTCGCCTACTTCTGGACCCAGAAAGGCGCAGCTGCTCATCCAAGAGGGTCAGCGTTATTTCGTTGTATTCTCTCCTTGATTATACGAGCCGAGCCCATCAAACCCGCCATAATTACTGTCATTTCGCCCTTATTTATTCTAATGCAGTTCCCTTCTCTGGTGTAATTATGAGCAATTTCTCTCCCCTCTCTCGCTCTCTTTCGCTGCCTTTCTCTCGGAGGATCTTTTTTGGCGCTGACAAAGGAGACTCCAGCTCTGAAAGAAATGTGCCTGCTGCAAAAGCAGGAGGAGGAAAAAAAATGGCGAAATAGGTGAGCTGCCACTCCGTCAGGAGGGCCGGCATTGGACGTGTGGTGTGAGCTGCTGCAAATTGCTTGCAGGTGGAGGAGGCAAACACACGCACACATATATATACACACGCATATGTCATGGCTTGGAAAAAGTACACTTTGATATTTTGCAGTGAGAAATAAACGCATGCATGATTAATATGAGATAACCCACCTTTAAGCTGCAAGTGACAGGCAAAATACCTTAAAAATACCCCAAAAATAATAATAATAAATCCAATATGCATGTCGTGGTGTAAGCTCCTTGCAGCAGAGATCCGAATATGACTGAAAATATCTGCTTTATTCCGGCTCTTTATAGCAGATGGGGAGAAAATGCAGATTATTAGCATAAATGTTTACTCCTCATTACGCTGATGACATTGTGCACTCGAGGTCTTCATAATCTTTGCGGGGGTGGGTGGGGGGGTGGTGGCTGTGGTGGGGAAATTATGAGTAATTTTTTTTTATACCCCCCCTGAAAATTTAAAGCAGCAGTTACGGTGCAATTCAGGCTAATTCCGCGTAGGCTGCACGCGGATATAATTACGCCTGCAAGTCAAGCTGCTGGGCTTAAAAAGCTCTTCTACATTGCAGTGATTTATTATTGTGTGCATCGCAGAATGTTGAATGTCGGATTGTCTTGAGTTAAATGACACCCCATATTATCAGGGCTTAAATTCTATTAGTAATTGCATGTTTTCAGGAGAAATTAGCGTGCGTGTGGCATTTTGTGGCAAGTTGCTGTGGAGAAACGTGGAAAAAAAACGCATGGTCACAACTTTAGGTACACTTGCAGCAGAATACCTGTCATCGGTATTGGCAGGCAAGTGGATAAAAATATTAGAAACAGCTCCATACATATACACCAGAGTATATAATGTCAGTGTCCATCACAATGAACACTAGTATCTTGGACCCACGCATGTGCTGTGTGTTCCTCCACAGAAACATCTGTGTCAAGCATGGATGTGATATTAAGATAGAAATGCATGATGGGAGGTGACCACAATGTATCCCACTGGGCATTGCCTAATGATGTAAAAAAAAGGTGCCTTTTTCTGGTGATACATATGTATTTTATTATTCTATTGTGTAAATAATAAACATATATTATACATAAATAGCTTTATGGCAGTTTGACCAGGTTTCATATGTGTTCTTTGACATCTTGCGCGTGGAATTGACCAACCGATCAACACAGATCCTTGCAGCTATAGTTAATAAGATTCCATAATGCTAATAATGAGTATAAATATGTGTAAACAAATGATGCCTGAAATTAAAATTCCATGACCTTGCATATTCAATTGTTATTATTTTAATCCAAAAGACGTGGCCTTAGATTTAGCATCTTTTAATCCAAACTTCCTTGCATTGAGGGCCACTTGACACTGAATATGTTGCATATGAATATAATATAGTAATATTATAACAACCCTGTCCTGGTGTTTCATGTGCTTTATTAACAAATTGATGGAGAACTTGATTTGATAAGTCAAGGTGACAAGTAAAGGTGTGATTTTTATACCCACGTTGTTGCATGATGATATAATAATAAAAAATAATATTATATATAATTATGTTCAAAATGTTTATCACTTCAACTATTTTTACTATTTAGCAAGAAAGATGAAGTAATGGGTTGAAGTGTGTGTGTGTGTTTGTCAATATAATATGCTCTTAATATGAGAGTGCCATAAATTTGCAAGCAGCATATGGAAAATGTGCAAAATCAGCTACAATTAATAATTTCAATAAAAAAAAAACATTCTGCTTCTTATTTGAAACCAATAACTTTTACATGCCTACTTTTAAAATTAAAATGTAGATTTAAGTGTAGAAAAATGAGGATGTGACCAAGTGTACCTGTTGATTTGTCCTAATGAAATATTATGACAATGCTACTATACGTCACTATACTACCAGGAGAACCAGAGTATAGAGCGGGAGGAGACACCTGCTGTGGCCGAGCAAGGTGCACTGTATTCGGGCACACGCTGTGATTAGACGGTGTGACGCCACGGAGGTTTTTGGGAAACCTTTTTGCACTTTTTAAACGCCAGGTTTCAGTTTTTTTGTGTGTCCTCGACCCCCCCCCCCCCCCCCCCCCCCCCCATTCACTGAGGGTTTGGTACAATTAACAGTAAAAATGTTTGTTTCCAAGTGAGCAGTTACAGGCAGTTGACTCTGAAAATGGGAGGGCTTGATTCGCTCACCCTCACAGTCCAGGTAACCTTGCCTCACTGGAGCGTTTTTTAGTGATAGGGGGCTAATTTTTCCCAGTTTGTCAATTTAAACATTCCAATTTTAGCACCACCTTTTAATATGTGTCCCTCTAAAGTTGCAATCAGCAAGTAGAAAATGTGCAACAACAGCTGTAATGAATAATAACAATAATATGTTGCATTCAATGGCTTTTAAAGAAAAAGGGGAAGTGAGAATTCACAGAAAACGTTTTTATTTAAATAACCATATATGAAGCACTGCTAAAAAATAAATAAGACAAAAACACAATTCATCAATTCAGGGTGATACAAGTCAATCAAATGCATAACAATCAGTAGCTTGCGGTGGTAAATGACTTTTTTTTTTGCACCTTTAAAAAAAAAAAGAATCGTCATTAAAATGGATCCAAAAAAATAATACTAATATTTACAACCGTGCAGACACTTACCCACTCTCACGGCGATGAAGGTAAAATCTGTTTTAATATTTAATCACACAACATAATGATGAGGTCATGTGGAAAAAGGCACGATACAGTTGACTTGTGCTACATCACTGACGGGCGAGGTTTGGATTTTTGCAGGAGAGGAAAAAAAAAGTATAATCATCATCACAATAATAATAATAATATCATAGTGGTTCATTCATTTATCCCTGGAAAATAAATAAATAGAAAAATAAGTGATAAAAATGTGGCTCTTTGTTGCCAAAAAGCTGGCGAAGGTCCATGTTTTGGCTCCAACAAGATGCTTCCGCGCGTAAAAGTAGGGCACACACACTCACAGATCAGCCTTTAAAAAAAAACGACGATTTTCCTCACCGGAGTCCTGCGTCGTTTCAGAATATCGTCCCGGCACTGATGACGGGGTTGTGGTGGAGCAGGGGGGGCTGTAGATGGCTGCCAGAGTTCGTGTTGGAGTACCAGGAGTAGTTGGCCAAAAACGAAGAAGAAGAAGAAGAGGAGGACGATGAGGAGGATGATGGCGCGCCGCTGACGGGAGGACTGTTACTGTTTGGCGCTAACGTGGAACTCTGGCCTTGAGTCTGTGGAAAATCCCAGGCGCTCGGCGGGGTCGTGCACGGTGGGGACTCGCTGGTGGGCACATGCTGCTCCGGGGGGATTTCTCCGTTTTTCCACAGCTTCTTGAACTTGGAGCGCCGGTTTTGGAACCAGATTTTCACCTAAAAGGGGGAGCACGACGAAGACGTTACGGGGCTGATTCCACGCGGTTTGTGCTTTTTTGAGACCCACCTGTGTCTGCGTGAGGCCCAGAGAGGCTGCCAGCTCGGCCCGCTCAGGCAGAGCCAAGTACTGGGTCTTCTGGAACCTCCTCTGAAGGGCGGCCAGTTGGAAGCTGGAATAAATGGTTCGAGGTTTTCTGACCTTCTTTGGTTTTCCATTTACCATCCGGATTTCTGGCTCGCTTTCTTCTTTCTCTGCAATGAAATTACGCACAATTACGCATGTGCGTAATTTGTAGGAACAAGAACAAAATGAAGCTTATTCCATACCTGTCTCAGCAGGAGTGGGTGAGGAGCTGGGTCCGTAAGAGCTGTACCCCCCGTAGGATGCGTTGAAGCCCGCCATGTCGTAAGATTTCGGGTTGTACTGCACCGCACCACTGCTGTGGTACTGGAAGGACCCCATGGGTCCAAAGGGGGATCCGGCGCATGAGTGTCCGGGTTGCGGGCTGTGGTAGTAGCTGCTGTCCGTGGCCGTGGACACAGGCAAGGTCGGGGACTCCTGCGACTTGTGCAAGCTGTGGTAGCTGCTGGAGGTCATCTGGTTGGAGTGCATATCGGGGCTAAGGCTCTCAAAAACTCCTGTCATCTTCCTGGCTTCGTGGATTTACTCGTGGAAGCTTTGCAAAGTCGCGTCTACTTCTAATTGGGGGGAAAAGCATCCCCGTGTGAAAGAGAGAGAAGAGAAAACGAAGTCAAGAGATGTTTCCTTCCACGCTGGCCTGTGATTATCTGTCACGGTCTGCGCAAGGAGAGCCTTTATGAGGGCGTGTGTGCGCGTCAGGCAACCAATGACTATGAGCGACAGCACTGACTACTTCCTGCTGCTTCCTCCCTCCATTTTTTTTGTTTCACGTCTCTAAAGAAGCAGAAAAAAGGAGTCCTTTATCACGTCAAAGCTGCAGGCCCACTCCGACTCGGTCTATTCCCACAGCTTGTCTTCAAATAAGATGTTTCAAAAGGGAGCAAAATGTCAAAATAACAGCGAACAAGCTCATTATAAGAAGACTTACGTTTATTTAGCAAAATAAAAATGGGCATTAAAGATTTTTTAAACATTCAAAACAATATGGTGATGGAGCATGAGGACAGATTTTCAAGTGCAACAGCGCCTCTATGTGGCAACAAACGGCACTGCAGTCTTGTTATTGTTGGCTTACATTTTGGTTACTTGCAGCATAAAAAGAGAAGGAGGTGTCGATATAGCTTTTGTAGGACGAAATTTAAAAAAATGTGAAAACGAAGAATAAAAAATAACATCATAGAATCATAACTACACATATGAATAACTAGGATGAAATTTAGTGGAGATATTAAATAGGAGAAAATCCAAAATATTGAGGCTAAACATATCAGGTTGGGAAACTTAACCTGACCATTTTTTATCCTATTTAATATATAGTTTAATTGCTTTAATGCATGCTCATGTTGATTAATCAATTAAAGGTGTAAACTTGTTCATTTGATGTATTTCATACATTTCAGGTGTGCTGGCCCAAGATTTGAATCACCTTGTTCTTGACAAAATAGCAAGTGTTGACATGCGATACTGTTTGTGGCCACCAGGTGGCAGCAGATCTCTCGGCAACAAAACGACCTCCACCATGAAGTTCTTTTTTTTTGGTTTCTACTACCAATCAAAATACACAAATGTTGTTATCATGCTACGTTGTTAGCACGATAGCAGTTAGCATGTTAGCATTGCTAGCATAGTAACATTAGCATAGTAGCATTTTGCCATTTTATGAGTATTAACATAAACAGACCGTCATTATGCAATACATACCTGGAACGCAATCGGTGCCAAGGACTATGTGTGTGTGACTTCCCCTTTAAACTCATTAGGGATGTGGGGGAATGCTGGAGTCTATCCCAGCTGATGTTTTGTGTGTATTTCTGTGGTGAAAAAAATGTAAAATAATTTATGGGGAGGGCATATCCTGTAAATTGTCCACTTGCATCATGGGTATAATATAAGAAAAAAAAAGATTGATCATATTGTAATTTCAAAAAATTTAGATTGGCATAGATCACACATGCCTAACGTGACTGCTGAAAAATGTAAAGATGTTCTGCACATGTGTAGAAACTCGTTGAACCGATTGCGTTTCGGGTACGTATACATAGAGGAAAGTGCTACCGTGGAAAGTTTTAGCATGCTAATGTTAGCATGTTACAATTGATAACATGGTAATATTAGCATGTCAGCATTTTAAGCCATTTTCATTAGCAGATTTAGCGCTATCATGCTAGGTTTCGCATGTCAGTATGGCTAACATGCTAACACAAGCATAGTAAGAATTTAGCGGTTTTCATGAGTAGAACCTTATGTAAACTATCATGCTAGGTGTTGAGCATAGTAGCATTTTTTGACATTTTCATATGTATAAACACACTTAAATGTTAGCATAGTAAGATTTTAGCTGTTTCCATAAGTGCTATCATGCTATCATGCTATCATTCCAGTGCCATTTCATACTCTTACATTCAATCTGCATTAGAATATCCGTGCGTTCCACCTCAGTTCCGTTTTTTCATCAGCTTAAGCATTCACATGCGACGTCTTCTGACATTGCCGTCATCGAGTTAATAGTAAGAACTTTAAAATGTGTGTGAGAAGATGTCTTCGGTGAAAAAAATCCAGCGTGACTGCGAGTTTGTTGTGTTGTTGATGTTAGTGAATGAGATAAAGGTTGCTAGTGGGAGGAAGATGAGCCTGCAATTACAGTAGTGCTGCATTAGTCATTAGCGCCATTCAGCATTGTGTCGAAGAGTTCAGACAATTGAATCATCTTCTTCATTTGAATAACACTGCAAAAGCCTGGAGAAGTTGTTTTTCTTATAGTTTAGAGTCGGCGATTGAAATGTTCTCATAGTTCATAGTTGCAATGTGTGTGTGTGTGTGTGTGTGTGTGCAGTATTGTTATGCCTGAAAAGCTCCAGCCAATATAGGACTGCTCATTAGCAGAGCAGGGATCCTCATTCAATTCAGGCCCGATTCATCCGGATGGATCTTCTTTAAGCACGTAAAATATTAGAAACACCCCTCAGTATGATGCGATGCTAGTTCTATATCTCTCCAATTCAAATATTCACAGACAAAGTCGATAAAAAGCCACATTGTTCTCTATAATCCCATCCACTTTATTTTCGACAGCACATTTTATCAACACAGTTTCCAAATTGCTGCACACAATTCTAACAGTAATAAATAATAAAAGTATAAATAAAATAAATAAAATATTGCCCACTCTAAACTTCATGCTCTGAAATCCATTCTCAAAATATTAATCCTTTCAATACTTCGGTTATTTGAGGTAATGTTTGAAATATATGACTGGTGAAATATTGAGTGATAATGTTTTTTTGTAAAATCGTAAAGTTCATTCTTAAAGTAGTCATTATATATAACCAAAAACACAATGTTCACATATTTTATATGTATATCTTTATATTGTCCTGTTTTTATCTTGTTCTAATTTACAGTAGCTGGACTACTATATTGTAAATCAACCTGATAACTCAATATACTTCAAATAAATGACCTAAATTCATTATTACATTATTCATTTATTTCAACGAATCATTGATTTCATGAATGGTCTAATTATATGTATTGTAGTATTATGCTATGATTTGAAATACAATACTTTTTCAAATTGACCAGACACATTAATTGAATTAAAAAGTACAGTGATCCCTCGCTACATCGCGGTTCATCTTTCAAGGCCTCGCTGTTTCACTGATTACTTATTTATGTATTTTATTTTTTTTTTTAATAACACCATATGAATGGTTAAAGGCCCAGCCTGGCCCTTTAAGAAGAATTACATCGTGGGAAGGTGAGTGGTGTACGCTTTTGTCTGCACCGCCCATTGTTCTGATTGGCTGTAGACCGTTGTCAATCACTTTCCTTCGTGTCTTCTGTTGTGATCATGACTGGCAAACTAGCTAACTTTGTGTGGTGCTTGCTAACTGACAGTGCATGTTTACATTTAAACTAATGGTTTAATTTTTAAAATGTAATTACATTTTTTAAATGCCCAATTAAAGACAAGCTGAAGTGCCTCCTCTGACCGTCTTGTGGGATAATACTAAACTTTGATGTCAAGTTAGCTTCGATGTTAGACGCCATTAGCATCCACATCTTCGTACGGTAACTGAAAAGCACTTGCTCAGTGAAGAGATGATTAGACCGTCTTTGTTGACCTCCTGCTGGGAGAAATGAAGCATTCATCGCCGTGCCAATGCTGCCTGCTCATCAAATCCCATTACTACAACATTTCAGCTTTGGCTTCAAAGTTGAAAAGAACCCCACAAGGTAGCAGGAAGCGTCTTAGTGGTTCGTGTATTGTTCTTCATTACAGAGGCAGTCAGCAAAAAGGTTACTATTTCTCCCATTTAGCTGTCGTGCTTCTTGCAAAACGTGGAAACGAACCGGCGATTGTTCCTTGACCTCTTTGTTTGGGAGGTTGCGTATGTTGTGCGGAAAGGCCGGACGCGAGTGTGTCCGTGGAGCATGTGCTTCCTAACAATCAGCCACGGTGCATTATGCACTGAACATCGGTTATTTTTAGCTGCCAAAAGCCTGGCAGACAACAACAATTGGAAGGAAGCTGCAGGGAGCAGATGCAAAGGAACAGGTTGGAGGCGTTAGGTCACCATCAAGACCCTGATGGGAGTAATGGTGTCAGTGTAACGGCATTATATTGTTTTCCAGTAACGGGTAACCAAATGAACATTGGCCATTTCAATTGTTACCGTTTGCATTGTGAAATATGGTGTATGATTTTGCACTGATGTCAACCAACCTGCTCATGCAGAGGTGGCATCTGCAAATGGACGATAATAATCAACCAATGTGCCCTGTGATTGGCTGGCCACCAGTCCAGGGTGTACCCCGCCTCTCGCCCAAAGACAGCTGGGATAGGCTCCAGCACACCCGCGACCCTCGTGAGGAAAAAGCGGTAGAACATAAATGAATGAATGAATCAACCAATGTTACATTTAATATATCACAACAGAGATTCCCAAATTGGAATTGTCATTAATTTATTCATTCATTCATTTTCAACTGTTTTAAATTTTTTTTAATTATTATTTCTTTAAATAAATCTGTTTAAAATGACAAAATGGTGTTTTATTATTATATATAAAGTATTTTATATGTGTTAGTATTTCAATAATATAGTATTTTAAGTACTATAAAATAAAATTAATATTTATTCATTCATTAGATAAATGTATGAAGGAAATGTGGAAGCATTCATGCAATAAAATAAAATTTAAAAATAAAATTATAAAAATAAAATTTAAAATAAATATAAATTGCACGAAATAAGAGCACAAAATCAGATCCTATATAACAAAGAGGAAGATGGCTAAAATATTGCTCAATATTACTTAAAAGAATTAGTTGTATGTGACAGATTTGAATATCATTTTTGAATGGCGTCGTTTGGATCCCGACCTACCAGCTGAGAACCTCTCTATTATTATATAGAAGGAGATGTTCTTCTATTTTTTCTATTATATTTCTATGTATATAACATAGCAATATTTATATATTATACAAATGTATTTTATACAATATGAAGCAGTCATTCCTTTGCTAATTTGAGGAAAGTAACTAGTAATTACTTTTCTAAAAGGAATTTCCCCAACACTGCATGATTATAGTTATGTGTTTTGATTAGACAATATTAGATATGAAAAGCAAAAAATGATAATTGACTTTGTCGTGACAAGAAAACGAATCCCCCAAACTCCCTGCGTCATCAGCCTGCCTGAGAAAGAATGCCACTGAGGTCTGCGAGGTCCTGTCCCCCCCCATTGTTGAGCCGGTGGCATGGCACAGCTCCCCCTCCCCTCCATAAAATGGAAGGCCTTTGTCTGTGGGGGTGGGGGTGTGGGGGGGGTGGAGAAGCAGATTTAGTGCGGATGGTCTCCCTACAAAGGAGCACGGCGCTGTCACAACAGGGGCGGGATCAGCTGCTCGCCCTGTGTCCTTTAACGCTGCACTGCACACGCTCACTCGGGCACACGGGACGCCAGTCACATTATGGGATGAGGCTATTTCCTGGAGACAGGGAGTTGCGCCCTCACTGCTTCATATTTGCTCTGAATTTGGAGCCTGCATCGGTGCATCCATCCGACCGTGCATCCCTCTCTCCTGAGAACTATCCCACCCTCCATTTGTTTGTCCATCCGGCTCTTTGTCTTTTGTCACTTGCTTTCACTGTCCCACTGTTCTGGACCTTTGCTGTTATTTTTATTTAGTATAGTATGTCAAGTAATACCAAATGTATAATACAGTATAGTCATAAACCCATCAAGCCATAGAATACAAAAACAAACAAGTCAAAGATCCTTTACGTGACAGGAGGTCTCTGCTCTTTGTAGGAAAAAATGTTAGTGAGTGAAGGTTCTGTACCGCCTATGCCCAAATCGTACGTCTTTTGACTTTTTGGTTGTTGTTTTAGCTGAATAGTAATCCTACATTTGATCAACTTTACTTAAGATTTGTCAGATCCATAATTGACTTCCACTATATTTCACATTCCACTATCTTTCACAATTTCACCATCAAACGGAGCAGCAGAAAACACAGTTTTGGTCGAGTGATTAGCATGCAGACCTCACAACTAGGAGACCAGGGTTCGATTCCACCCTCGGCCATCTCTGTGTGGAGTTTGCATGTTCTCCCTGTGCATGCGTGGGTTTTCTTGTTTTCTAGTTTTTTTGGCGACTCCAAATTGTCCATAGGTATGAATGTGAGTGTGAATGGTTGTTTGTCTATATGTGCCCTGTGATTGGCTGGCCACCAGTCCAGGGTGTACCCCGCCTCTCGCCCGAAGACAGCTGGGATAGGCTCCAGCGCCCCCCTCGTGAGGATAAGCGGTAGAAAATGAATGAATGAATGAATAAGCTCTCGCCACCTGCAGGTGGTCACCTGATCGGCCGTCAAGTCGACAATCGGACACAATAGAACCCTCCTTCCTCAGCTCCAGTTACGCCAACCTGCCCGGGGCCGGCGTGACATGAAAGTGCTCTTTTGTGTGGCGGCCGGGACTCAGGTGAAGGCACTTACACACCTCTTTGCCTCCAGGGTAAGGCAAGCCAGCCACTACATTAGGCACACCTGTACAATGGAATGATGCAGAATATTAGAAACAGCTCTCAGCATGAGCGGTTAGCACGCAGACCTCACAGCTAGGAGACCAGGGTTCGATTCCACCCTCGGCCATCTCTGTGTGGAGTTTGCATGTTCTCCCCGTGCATACGTGGGTTTTCTCCGGGTACTCCGGTTTCCTCCCACATTCCAAAAACATGCTAGGTTAATTGGCGACTCCAAATTGTCCATAGGTATGAATGTGAGTGTGAATGGTTGTTTGTCTATATGTGCCCTGTGATTGGCTGGCGACCAGTCCGGGGTGTACCCTGCCTCTCGCGCAAAGACAGCTGGGATAGGCTCCAGCACCCCTGCGACCCTCGTGAGGAAAAAGCGGTAGAAAATGAATGAATGAATGAAGATCATGACATCATGCAAGAGGCCTCTGATGTG
The DNA here is from genome assembly GCF_030265055.1 of Doryrhamphus excisus. NCBI lineage: Eukaryota > Metazoa > Chordata > Actinopteri > Syngnathiformes > Syngnathidae > Doryrhamphus > Doryrhamphus excisus. The sequence goes on from NC_080474.1 coordinate 3,649,150, forward strand.
TTTAAGTGCATCGATGTCAACAGAGATGGCATTCATGCATTTCACACAGGAACCGTGTGAGTCATTTACCGCAATTAGGAATGTGGTGCATAGACAATGGGAACATTGTTTACGTTCGGGCCTTCATATTGCACATTGTAGCAGATAAACTTCATAAAAATAAGTTGGGAAAAACTCTTCCAAAGTGCCAGCCTCCATCCAAACTGTACTTCAAACATAAACGATGATGAAAATCAGTGTGGTGTTAAACTCCTCCCATAAAGCACCCCCGCCCCGTAGTGTGTATTGGTTATTAATTCATCAGCATGGCAGCTGTTGTTGAGGGTTCACATTCATAATTGATGTGCCTTCTTCTCACTTCAATAATCATTCGTTTTCACTTACTGTAGCTTGAATTGATAAAGCAAATCTCTTTCAATCCTGTCACTCCACCGCGTCGCAGTCCTTCAAATAGTCCCCTCTGCTGACAGCAGCTGCTTGTCCCCCATCCTGGTGTCAAGTCAGGAGGTTTGTTTGTCCAGCTGACCTGCTCTTTAACTTGTAGAACGTGTATCCATGGCATATCTTCAGCCTGGCAGGTGAGGATGGTGGAATAAAACTAAGTATTAGATGGCTATATGTTACTCTAAAAAATAGGCAACAAGCCACAATTCGACTTTAAATTGGTCATTTTTGATTGGGGGGATTACAGTACTCATTCATTCATTCATTTTCTACTGCTTTTCCTCACGAGGGTCGCGGGGGTGCTGGAGCCTATCCCAGCTGTCTTCGGGCGAGAGGCAGGGTACACCCTGGACTGGTGGCCAGCCAATCACAGGGCACATATAGACAAACAACCATTCACACTCACATTCATACCTATGGACAATTTGGAGTCCCCAATTAACCTAGCATGTTTTTGGAATGTGGGAGGAAACCGGAGTACCCGGAGAAAACCCACGCATGCACGGGGAGAACATGCAAATTCCACATAGAGATGGCCAAGGGTGGAATTGAACCCTGGTCTGCACGCTAACCACTCGACCGCCGTGCAGTTGGATTACAGTACAGTTAATTAAAAAAACACAATAATCCAGAGTAGTCTTTAATATTGCTATAGTTTGAGATAAAGAGGTTTTATCACACTCCTAATTGGGGGTGCGGCCTAATTGGCCAGCTCCCAGCATGCATTGTGGTACTTGGTTTGTAAAGCATTGCTGAAGTTATGCTTTTAGATTTAACATAGTTGTTTATTATTATTATATTATATTATTATACTGTTATTCTTTGATGGGCCTCAAAACGCAATTTGGCGGCCTGCAAATGGCCCACGGGCTGCGAGTTTGAGTCCTGTGTTTGAAAAAATATTTGACCTGAAAACATTGTTGTGCAAATTGTTTTACTTTGAAGGAACTGATGAATTTTCAAAATGTAATAATTTAGAGATTTGGCCATAATATATAGCTCCATAATGTACAGCTCTTTGCATCTGCTCATACTGCAGGTCGTCATACCTTCTATGGCCGTAGGGGTCACTGTTGAGCAGGAGCTGACATCCCCGGAGGTGAGAAAGCGGCTGTGCCCTACAGTCGTCCACACCGCAGCGCCTCAGTGTCGGCGAAGCTGAGAGCACAGGAGCCACTCGGCTTCTTCTCCTATCTTCTACCACAAGACCAGACACCAGGATGCTGCTGCAGGGGAGATTCTCCGGTGCACTTTGTGTGGGACTTTGCTACCTTTTCAACGCACCTTTATTGCTGGGCTTTAACCTGGACACCAGCCATGTGATCAGGAAGGACGGACAGCCTGGGAGTCTTTTTGGCTTCTCTCTTGCCATGCACCGGCAGTTGAACCCGGACAAACGAATGTGAGTCTTCTTCACCATTCACATGATGTGCACTTGATGGTTTCAGTTGGACTTTTAAAGCAATGGATGCTTTAAAAGTTGTTCTTGTTGTCTGAAGCACTTCCTATTGTGTATCTGTGTGCCACTGGGATGTGTTGCATGTGAAAAGTGAGCCAACAATGGTGAAGTGTCATGCAAATGTGTTGTTAGGTCAAACTGGGTGGCTTTCCTGTATGGTACATATGTAGTTTTGTTGTTTTAAGTACTAACTATGTGTATAAGTTGTAAATTGTTCAATGTTTCCTCCAGTCAGGCCTGAGGGCGCAGAAAAGGTTGTTCAGGTGGATGAAATAAAGCCTCAATGAGGAGGGGAAGTTGTGATCACCTCGTCATGTTCCTTCAGCAGAACCTCGATGGTTCCTGCTGAAGGTGGCATGTCCAAGCCTGCAGCTGGCATGAGGCTGCATGCATGCTGACCCTTGGAGCAGCAGAGTGAGGATGAGAAGCACTGATAACCAGAGATTTGACAGAGATTAGAAGCTGTGGAATGTTATCTCTGTGCTGTTTTGACTGTGGTGCTTTGTGCCAGAAGAGCAGGCTTCTTGCATCGTCTCGTTGACTGAAGCACATTTGGTCATTTCAACTTCCACCATGCTGTAGAACCATGTGATGGTGGTGTCTTCTACTCATGTCACTTAACAGTATGTGTCACCATTTACTTACGTCAGGGGTGTCCCACCAAAGGCCGTATGAGGGCGTAGGATGATCTCAACTCTATAGATGACAAAGCAAATTAGTATATTTTTGTTGTTTTTCCCCCCAAAATATTTTAATTTTCTTCTTAAATAATCTTCTCATAATATTTTGACATTATTCACATAATTGTATAACTTTTCCCCCTTTTTTTCTAATTTCCCCAAGCTTTGATTTAGTTCTCACTTTATTACTTTAAAAAATATTTCAAATATTTCAACCATGCTACTAAAATGACATAATTTTTCCTCATAATAGTACAAGTTTCTTCTCATAAAGTACTTTTTTTCTTAATATTTTGTCTTCATTTTCATACAGGTGTTCGTTTCATTTCTGTCATGTTTTTTGACTTTATTTTTTGCAACATTAGAACTTTTTCCGCAATCTAATTTTCTGACAATTAATGTACAACTTTATTCCTTGCTTTGTTTGTTGTCATATGAGGACTTTAAAAAAGAATATATTTTCTTATCTCTCATAGCGTGACAAAGTTATTCGTGTAAAATTGTGACTTTTTAAAAGATATTTTGGTGAATTATTGCTGATTTTTTCATTTGTGTGAAAAATCGCATGTTTTTACAAACAACGTGGATCAATTTAAAAAACTGCCACGGACCGCAAATGGCCCCCGGGCCACACTTTGGACACCCTTGACTTACTTGCTGTTGCCCAAGGCTGATTTAATTTAAAAAATCAAAATAAAGAAGAAATAAGGAAGAGTTGTCTTTTTGTGTCCTACAGCACAAAGGTGCGTTCAAGGACCTCCAAAGTGCATCATCTCAACACAGGAGGTGTGTTTCCTGCTGAAAAAGTACTTTTTGAGCCAAAATATGTGAATTTGCAACCCCAGTATTGACATGAAGTATTGTCCACCAAAACTTGTGTAACAACAACAGGATTATTTGCGGGTCAGAAAAGTATGAAACGAGACAATGGCTGATGAACTTTTCACTTTTTCTTCCGTGATGTCAGCGTGGTGCTTCACAGCTGGAAGGAAGTTGATTAGCTCTCTCTGTGCTCTCGGCTCTCACTTGACTTGTCAGGCTAATTAGCTGTGAGTCACATGAGCACGGAGACGACATCACGGCAGAGGCAGAAAGAGCGGATGTCCGCTCGCCACTTTTCCTCGCAGCAACAGAATCATCTTGTGTTTAGTTTGCTGACAAAACCATACGCGAGCGTGGCGACCAACTGTAGCAATTAGCAAATAACTTTAGCCAGTGTTTGGATTCCTGTGAAGGTTGAGAAAATCAAACGCTCCCACTTGTTATTCTACAATGAATGATGGTCATCTTATATAACTACAATGTTTCCTTGCTAATCAGATTCCTCTGATGTCATCCCCAGGCTACTCATCCTCAAGGGAGCATGGTTACTTCTTATGGAGCCCTTCAATAAAGAAGCATATTTAGCGTTAAAATTATTTTTTAAAAATTACAACAATTTGAACAATATTATAAAGATACTGTGATGTTTGTTTTAAATATTTGTATTTCTTTTTTAATTTTTTAAAATTAGGGGTGCACGATGAGGGCTGATATCGTGGAATTATGAAAGTGAAAGCGGAGCAAGCGCCATTGATATTCGTCAGGAAGGGCATCCGGAATATAAAAGGCTCAAGCCAAAAATCAGTATCCGGATCAAAAAGATCCGCTGTAACGACCCCGCAATCAGGAGAAAAAGCCAAAAGAAACAAAACAATGCAGTCCAGTTTGAAATGTCGTTGACTGATTAAAATATTTTCTTTTGCTGGTATGGAATCAGGAACTCCAACCACTAGTCCCTGATGTTTGCCTCGTTAGGAATTGTAAACAAATGTAGCTTTCCCTTACACCCGAAGAAACACTTCCTGGGAGACATTGCTAACACTGTAAACAGAGAAGTTTACCTACAGCACATGCCCATATAAGGAAGCCTGCCCATCTGTGACATCACAAAGGGGCACTTTTACAACGCGCTCTGAAACCGAGTGTTTTGAGCCATCTCAAACATTTTTCACAGCTCACTTAAAAAATGTACAAACCTCATTATCTGAAACATTGACATCGTTTACCTTGAAAATACAACATTATAACTTAATTTATAGGTCAGAAGAGTGGGAAATAATAGCATAATAAAGCATACTAAAAAAACGCTCAGATGAGGCCAGATTGCCGTACTGTACAGGTGAGCAAATCAAGCGTTCCTTTTTCTTTTGCCTGCGGCGCTAATGGCTCACTTGTAAACAAACATTCACTTTCCGAGGAAGATATTTGAACCCCATCGAGCACACAAAAAGCGCTAAAGGTTAGCTACAGACCTCTGTGGCGTCACAGCTAGCGTGCGCCCGAGTACAGTGCACCTTGCTGGGCCACGCTAGGTGGTTCCCTCCACTCAATACTGTGTTTGTGTTGATAGTGGTGATGTACTCACAGATTCTAACCGCATATGTAAGATCTTTTTTTTTATGACACGGTTATTTTGTTCACACACAAGCTGTAAAACATAGTGGAAGTATACTCACCCAGCCCGAATCCCGCACATATAACCATTCTAATGTACTAAACTAAGCTAACGCCTGCTAGCTTCCATTGACACACAGTGTTTAGGTAGAGAATGGGTTGTTTAGTGCTACATTCAATAACACAACTGTTCAATATCAGAGTGGCCTTTGCATCATTTCACATGGTAGCTCTTGCTAACAAAGTTTGGACACATTAGCATTTAGAATCAAAGTTTGGCTGAAAGGCTGAAAGTGTAAAATAATGTTTTGGGTGAGTGTAACCAGAGAAAAGGACGACTAATAGACAGGACATACGGGCCATCTGTCCATGTGTAACCTGATAGATGAAACACATCAGCCAATCAGTAGTTAACGCATTCCATGCTTGCTCATTGATAGTTTGGCTACTTTAATTTTAAAAAAATGAAGAGCAGGCGCACCTGACACAATTTAAACTCTTAGAGAGAGTAGAGTTGCGACGTTAAGTGGCGCGGCGGTAGGTGAGTGTGTGCGTGATTGTGTCGTGGTGTGCTTGTGAACAGCTGCACCCACTGAGGGAACAGCTGTGGCGGCGCTTTGCACATCTGCTAACAAAGCCCAGTGACATCATTGTTTGGCGCCGCTGTGTGTTCGCACTTACGCTTCAGTGACAGACATGATGGTACGATCTCGTCTGCTCCGTGCTCGGTGTGTGCGTGGTGCACATATTTGCTCCATGTAGATGCTAGGCTAGGTACCCAAATGCTACCTGGAGAAAACCCACGCATGCACGGGGAGAACATGCAAACTCCACACAGAGATGGCCGAGGGTGGAATTGAACCCTGGTCTCCTTGCTGTGAGGCAACCACCGCTAACCACTCGACCGCTGTGCAGCCTTCTTCTAAACCTAAAAGCCAAATTTCTTAAGAAGACCACTTCCACACGGAATCGGAGGATAACTTTATTTTCACGCGCTAACCACTCGACCACCATGCCACCCTGCACTTAACTCATTTTCAATAATATATTCTGTAATAAATTATCCTAGACTATTAGCACTATTATCACAGACTATTATTTGTCAAAAATATGCGTATTTCAGCAAATTTTGCATATTTTTTGCCTGAATGAAGCATTTTCAAGCCTTAAAATGGCTAAATGAAGTCAAATACAAATGTAAGGCATCCAGAAGATGCATTCAAAGACATGGTAAGGACATGTGACATCCTATACTGCTCGCCAGAGGTCGGTAATGCTACCCCGACATCACTTCCTGTCCGGCTGCCACTCAGCTTCCTAGCACAGGAACACATTTACAACAGCAAAAAGTCTTATTTCTATATTGGGTAATTGGAGTTTAACTATAGGGGTGTTATTTCATGTCTACAGGGCTCTACTCATGTTTAAAGTGTATTTAGAAGGTCATAGAAGGTTTTCTAGGTTCTGACGGAAATTAGGGATTTGTGTAATCCTTAACACGGGATACTGTTGAGTCCGTAACCCACACCAGGGTAAAACGCAACTCTGAACCTCTGACATCACTTCCTGTTCACCCCTCACTCAGCTCGCTTAGCACCGCAAGTACAAGTCTTGTTTATGTCTCATTTGTCTTATTATGTCTACTTTATTGGATAATAAGAGTGTAAAGGTGACTGGTGGGGTGTTATTTCACTTCTAGAGGGCTCTAATAATATTAAAAACCATATTTAGAATGTTGTAAGAAGGTTTTCTATGCTCTAACTATGTAAATATTCAATTTATTAATTAATCAGGAATTCTATTTTACTTTCGCTTCAATTTTAAACTACCGCACCAAAAATAGTGTTGCTTTTTTGTGCTGCAGGGACCCAAATGACACCAAATGTGGAGCCATGCATTCCTGTAGGAGAGCAAAAGGCTGTCTCACATGTCCAGCAGATGTCTGTGTTGCATGTAAATGTCAATGTTAACCTTCAGTTACCTGCTAAATTCTACAACTCCTCCCAGGAGCTCTGCTGTTAACTTTCTTTACAATTGTTGCACTAATGTGCTTCCCGGCGTCGAGGATGGTAGCGAGTCAGTCAGCTAGTCAGTGTCAGGGATAATATATCATGTTCTTGTCCCCCACCATGGCTTCCACGTATTTATAGCCCAAGTGCTGAAACGTCAACTTTGAAAGAAAACTCCAGTTTGTATTTGCATCTGACTGCTCTTTGTTTGAGGCTTTGCACTTTGTCTGGCGTCAGACCTCCCCAGGTGTCCTTGTTGAGCAAATGAAGCCCCACGAGGCCGCTGAAGAACATGGGTAGATAGATAGTTCACCTAAAGAGCCTGCAACGCAGAGGATTTCCTTTCTGCCCATGAAGGAAATCCCTGCAGTGATGGGCTGCGGTCGCATCAAGCAGTTGCAGCTTCCTTATGTTGTTGTGTTAGGACTAGACAAGAAAAATCATGAAAAATCATGAAAAAAGAATGGGCGGCCATTTTTAAATTTTACTTTTTTTTAAAAAACTAATTTGTGTAGATATGATAAAAAGTTTAATAGATATTTCAACAACAAACAGCTTGCTCAGTTTTCTGAAATTGGTGAAATAGCCTATTTTTAGTATCATAATGATAATAATCATATGATGATAATAATAATAATAATAGCATCATAACCCTGAAGTATGTCGAGGTAGTGGGGTGCAAGCAACAACAACAACAGAAAACGGAGAACAAAACCTTAAAACTGCACCCAACATGTGCTCTTTTATTGTGCAGTTGCGTAATCAACTCTTTAGCCCAAAAAAACGTGACGACATCTTTAGGATCAGGCGTATAAATATTTCTTTGGTAGTCTTCTTCTTAATGTTTGCATGCATACTATGTTACATTAATGTATCTCACATATACACTTACAATACAATACACTTACAATATCGATTTATATACTTACATATATATATATATATACATGCAGCATACATACACATATATACACACACACACACACACACATATATATATATATACCACCCCTCATGTTGTCTGCCTATAAAATAGGCAGTGAATGTTGAGAAATATTGAGGAGCTAAAATTGTTAGCTTTGTTGCAAAGACTGTTGACAGTAAGATGATGCTTTCAGACAAAACAATAGCCGCTTATCAGCCATGTTTTTGGTTTCCGTCGCATGGCATGGAGGTCAAACCTTGTAAACTCAGAGTGGCAGGTTGCTGATTTCCAGGCAGTCTTGAATCCAGCCTAAGTTCAGCTGGTTTGATGGTGTGATGTCTTTTTGGAAAGAGTGGAACCTTTTCATTTACGTACGTTTCTTCTCGTAATTGTGACTTTATTCCAATAATATTTTGACTTTATTCTTGTAAAGTTAAAACTTCTTTTGTAACCTAATTTTCCAAAAATGACTATTTTATTAATAGTTTTGAATGTTACTCATAAATTACAATTTTCTTTAATATTTCAACTTCATGCTACTAAAACGCTGTTTTCTTCCCCTCATAATATCACAATATTATTTGGTAAAATGACCAATTTTCTCATGAAATTACATTTTTGTTAATATTTTAGACATAGACATAGACTTTCTTCATTGTCATTGCACAATAACACAGCAGTGAAATTGCCAACGAAATGTTGTTGCCTAGCTCCCGTATAATAGTATATATAATAGTATATAAATAATAAATAATAAATAATAAATAATAAATAATAAATAATAAATAATAAATAATAAATAATAAATAATAAATAATAAATAATAAATAATAAATAATAAATAATAAATAATAAATAATAAATAATAAATAATAAATAATAAATAGAATAATAGGAATAAATAGATTACATCAAATATGAACAATGTACAGCGTAAACAGTAATTTGTACGAATAATTTAAATAATTTTGACGATGATTATTATTTTATATTTTATATTATTATTATTTTTATTTTATTTTCCATATTTGTTGTTTTTGTGTCCTACAATGCTAACTAATAAAAACATACATGCATACGTTGTTGTTTTATATGATCAATTATTATAAAAGATAAATATCAAAGGACAGGTGTACTTTCAGTGTTACTGCAAACCTGCCTGAAAGCAAGTACCAATGTATCATACTCCACATACAATTTGACTCTTGAATATACTTTTACTGTGTGCTTTACAGCTCCCCATTTGTCAAACAACAATGAAAGCAACTTTTTCTTCTATTTTTCTTTTTGTCAGGTTGTTGATCGGTGCCCCCAGAGCCAGGGCTTTAGGCAAACAGACGGCCAACATCACCGGAGGTCTTTATAAATGCGACATCAGCCACTCCCCAGATTGCCAGCGCATTTTATTTGACAGCGAAGGTGAGAATGTACAATATAATATTCATCCAGTTTATTCAAACTAGGGCATCACAGCTTAGGGCGTTCCTGTTCATGCTTTTGTTTTGTTTCCTCGTTCACTTTGAAAGAGGACATCCGAGTTGAGAACAAAGAGAACCAGTGGATGGGGGTGACGGTCCAGAGTCAGGGACCCGGGGGGAAGATTGTGGTAAGTCAAGACTGACGTATGACGTGTAGTATTAAGATATGCCTTTATTCGTCCCTCAGTGGGGAAATTTGTAAAAGGTGTGGCCCGTACGGGGATCGAACCCGCGACCTTGGCGTTATTAGCACCACGCTCTAACCAACTGAGCTAACCGGCCATGAAAGGTGTGGCCCAAACGGGGATCGAACCAGCGGCCTTGGCGTTATTAGCACCACGCTCTAACCGACCATAAAAGGTGTGGCCCGTACGGTGATCGAACCCGCGACCTTGGCGTTATTAGCACCACGCTCTGACCGGCCATAAAGGGTGTGGCCCGTACGGGGATCGAACCCGCAACCTTGGCGTTATTAGCACCACGCGCTAACCGGCCGTAAAAGGTGTGGCCCGTACGGGGATCGAACCCGCGACCTTGGCGTTATTAGCACCACGCTCTAACCAACTGAGCTAACCGGCCCATAAAAGGTGTGGCACGTACGGGGATCGAACCCACAACCTTGGCGTTATTAGCACCACGCTCTAACCAGCCATAAAAGGTGTGGCCCGTACGGGGATCGAACCCGCGACCTTGGCGTTATTAGCACCACGCTCTAACCAACTGAGCTAACCGGCCATAAAAGGTGTGGCCCGTACGGGGATCGAACCCGCGACCATGGCGTTATTAGCACCACGCTCTAACCGGCCATAAAAGGTGTGGCCCGTACGGTGATCGAACCCGCAACCTTGGCGTTATTAGCACCACGCTCTAACCAACTAAGCTAACTGGCCCATAAAAGGTGTGGCCCGTACGGGGATCGAACTCGCGACCTTGGCGTTATTAGCACCATGCTCTAACCGGCCATAAAGGGTGTGGCCCGTACAGGGATCAAACCCGTGACCTTGGCGTTATTAGCACCGCGCTCTAACCGGCCAGGAAAGGTGTGGCCCGTACGGGGATCGAACCCGCGACCTTGGCGTTATTAGCACCACGCTCTAACCAACTGAGCTAACCGGCCATAAAAGGTGTGGCCCGTACGGGGATCGAACCCGCGACCTTGGCGTTATTAGCACCACGCTCTAATTGGCCATAAAAAGTGTGGCCTATACAGGGATCGAACCCACAACCTTGTCATTATTAGCACCACACATTAACCAACTGAGCTAATCTTGTGACCCGTGTTGTGTGACTACAGACGTGCGCTCATCGCTACCAGAGGCGCATGTTTGTGAACACGCCCCAGGAGGCCCGTGACATCACGGGGCGCTGCTACGTGCTGAGTCAGGACCTGACCATCGACGAGTCGTCCGACGAGGACGGCGGCAACTGGAACTTCTGCGAGGGTCGCGCCAGAGGCCACGAGATGTTCGGGTCGTGTCAGCAGGGCCTGGCGGCCACCTTCACCAGGGACTACCATTACTTGGTGTTTGGGGCTCCTGGGGCGTACAACTGGAAAGGTGTGAAGACGTGAAAGCTGAAACGGAAGGAAGTGACTGATCGGTGATTCTACACTCAGGCATCGTGCGCGTGGAGCAGAAAAACGACACCCTGTTGGAGATGGGCGTGTATGATGACGGCCCGTATGAAGTTGGCGATGAGCACGTCTTGAACCCGGAGCTTGTACCCGTGCCTGCTAACAGCTACCTGGGTGAGACGCTTGGATGTAAACATAGAATCAATCAATCAATCAATCAATCAATCAATCAGACCTTTAACTAATTAATTAAAACCACCATCAGCCATCATCATAATGATCTGTTTGACATTTAGGATTCTCCCTGGACTCGGGCCACAGCATCACCAGGAGGCGTGGCTTAACAGTGGTGGCCGGAGCACCGCGAGCCAATCACAGCGGAGCCGTTCTGCTCCTGAGAAAGGAGAACGCCGCCTCGGCTCGGCTGGCGGTGGAGCACACGCTGCACGGCCCCGGGTTGGCGTCCTCTTTCGGTTACGACGTGGCCGTGGTGGACTTGAACGGGGACGGGTGGGTCACAATTGTTGTGGTTACAATTTCATTAGTGGTTAACGATTTCATTTCATAAATTGGCGTTGGCGTCCAGATGGCAGGACATCGTGGTGGGAGCGCCTCAGTTCTACATGAAGGACGGGGACATCGGGGGTGCTGTTTATGTCTACATGAACCAGGCGGGACGATGGGGAGGGGTGGCTCCTCTCCGTTTAAACGGGACCAGAGACTCCATGTTTGGCCTGGCGGTGGAAAACATCGGAGATGTCAATCAAGACTCTTACAAAGGTCCTTGAACTGCTGCGTTTTCTTTTTTGCTGACTTTGCAGTTTTTTAAGTGCCCCCCCCACCCCTCCCTCCAACAGACATTGCCGTTGGAGCGCCCTATGATGACGGCGGCGCAGGAAAAGTCTACGTTTACCACGGCTCTGCACGGGGAGTCATCAGCAGCCCGGCTCAGGTGGCTTTTATTAAGAAAACGCTAATGTGGCTAATGTGGCTAATGTGGCTAAATGTGAAATATAAATACAAGGCATTCAGAAGACGCATTGTGATTGCAACATCAGTAGGGTAAAACTAACCTGTCTCACGTTCCCTATGTATTCGACACCGGTCACTAGGTGTCAGTAATATTTATGAGACAATAGCCACCACAGGAAGTGTTAAATATAAACAGGAAGTAAAACAGGAACAACAACAAGGAACTCTTCCGATGCTAACATGAGTCTATGTTATGTCCTATTTTCTCTTGTTATGTCTACTATATTCGGTAACTGGAGTCTAAAGGTGACTATAGGGCTGTTATTTCATGGCTGGAGGGCTCTAATAATTAGTCAATTCTTTCTCTTCTTTCTCATTTTCTTCTATTCTGTTACAGATTCTTTCTGGCAAAGAACACAACATTGGACTTTTTGGTTATTCTCTGGCGGGGAACCTGGACCTGGACAGTAACTCCTATCCTGACCTGGCGGTGGGCTCGCTGTCAGACTCGGCTCTCATTTTCAGGTTTGTATTTCCTGCTGGATGATATCGACTTTCTTCAAATGATTGCCTGGTACCTGTACTCAACTGCAGAGAGTACCAGGCGTTTGTGGATTTGTAAAAAAGGAACCCTGTTTGATTCATAGGAATAGCTTTTTATAAAAATACTGTGCAGTTGTCATTTGATTTATTTTTATTTGGAGTAAAATATTACAATTGTGTGCATAGTATATGTATGGATACAATAATTATTCTATATGTAATATGATAAGGGATGTCCTTTTTTTGCTGAAATGTGTCAGATGACAGATCGGTATTGGTGGAATGAACACATACAGTATGTGTTGTATATTTTAAAATTAAATTAAAATAAAAAAAAATTAAATATCGGTTTTCATGTTTGGGAAATAAAATCAGATATCGATATCAACCGATATTGCATTATTATGCTGATATCGGGTCAATAATTATCGGTACCAATAATTATCGGACATCCCTAAATATGATATAATTATATTTTGGTGAATGATAAACTGTATTAATAATGTGTACTCATTGTGTGTTCATATTGATAAAGTTTTCCTTGGTTTTTTTTAGTTTTTTTTTAACCACGAGAATCCAATTGAGGAAATACAGTAAATATGATCAACATTAAAGTTGTAAAGACTGATTTAGCATCCTTGCTTTCAGGGCAAGACCAGTCGTTACTATCCACCGAAACGTGAAAATATCCCCTCGGGAGATTGACCTGACAAGAAAAAACTGTGGAAACAATATTTGGTAAATATTCCATAATATTACATAATGTACTCTGGTATACGAACTGATCATAAACGCACCTTCTGTCTTCAGCTTCACTGTAGACGCATGCTTCAGCTACAAAGCAAACCCAACGTCTTACAACCCAAAACTTGGTAAGTCATTAGAAGCATCTGAAGTACGGTACCGCTAAGTAAATGTTAGCATTTTACCAGCAATGACGTTCCTTCTCTTGTGTAGCCATTAGCTTTTCCGTGGAGGTAGATGGAGATCGCAGGAAACAAGGCTTGCTGTCCAGGGCGGTGTTCTTGAACAAGTCCCATTCGGAAACAGAACATCACTTTAACGGGACTTTGGACCTGCGGGGGCAGAAACAGGAAACGTGCATCAAAATAAAAGCCAAGTTAAAGGTGAATATTTTATTATAATACATAATCTTGATTACGGGCGACCTCACAGCTAGGAGACCAGGGTTCAATTCTACCCTCGGGCATCTCTGTGTGGAGTTTGCATGTTCTCATCCCGTGCATGCGTGGGTTTTCTTCGGGTACTCCGGTTTCCTCCCACATTCCAAAAACATCCTAGGTTAATTGGCCACTCCAAATTGTCCATAGGTATGAATGTGAGTGTGAATGGTTGTTTGTCTATATGTGCCCTGTGATTGGCTGGCCACCAGTCCAGGGTGTACCCCGCCTCTTGCCCAATGCTAAAAATTGTGTGACATGTTGGATGGGAACGGTTCATCTGAATTCTTCATTTCATTCATTCATTTTCTACCGCTTTTTCCTCACGAGGGTCGCGGGGGGTGCTGGAGCCTATCCCAGCTGTCTTCGGGCAAGAGGCGGGGTACACCCTGGACTGGTCGCCAGCCAATCACAGGGCACATATAGACAAACAACCATTCACACTCACATTCATACCTATGGACAATTTGGAGTCACCAATTAACCTAGCATGTTTTTGGAATGTGGGAGGAAACCGGAGTACCCGGAGAAAACCCACGCATGCACGGGGAGAACATGCAAACTCCACACAGAGATGTGCCGAGGGTGGAATTGAACCCTGGTCTCCTAGAGACCTAGCTGTGAGGTCTGCGCGCTAACCACTCGACCGCCGTGCCGCCCTTCTTCATTTCAGTAAACCTTTTTGTAGAATTCTACCCTCCAACTTAGTGGCTTGGGTAAGTTGTTCCAGCACAAAGCCGTGACCTATGACCTCACTGATGCCCCCGTGGATGAATGGACAACATTTCCCACGCTCACACTCTTAAATCCTCACATAATGTCTTCTTAGACGAGTGGGAAGGTTTATACTCGCAAAGGGGAGAACAAAAGGACATAAAAAACAAAAAAGATACATTTTGGCCAAAAAATCAGCAATTCCGTGGGGGACAAAATGGCGAATGTGTGTTCCAGTTTTTATTGAGCTACATTTTTATCCTGGCAGGACAATATCAAGGACAAGATGCGGAGCATTCCCATCGAGGTGTCAGCACAAATAGTAGGCACCAAGCGTCAGAAGACCAAGAACGGCCTCCCCCAGCTGATGCCCATCTTGGATTCTTCTCAGGCGACAAAAGGAATCATTCAGGTGAAACAAGAAGGCTGTGATTATTTTCATATTAGACGACATATGTACATTGAAAAATTACAAGAACGTACACTTTGCACTGTTGGATCTTATGGAGGTTCTAAGTAGAGCTTGAAAATGCACCTTTAGCGCTCCATTGCTGCTGAGGTTGGATGCAGCAAGACAAGTCATTCATGGGGACAATGGAGCTTCAGGTTGTGCAGGGGTGTCAAATGGCAGTCGGTCATGTGGAGATGTTGCAGGGGGGGGCATCCCTCATGACTGAAGGCCCTGGTCTGTGTGGTACTTATGTGCCCTGTGATTGGCTGGCCACCAGTCCAGGGTGTAGCCCACCTCTTGCCTGAAGACAGCTGGGATAGGCTCCAGCACCCCCCGGGACCCTCGTGAGGATAAGTGGTAGAAAATGAATGAATGAATGATCATCGGAAACATTTAAGTGTGACAAACGTACAAAAAAAAATTCAGAAAGGGGGCAAACACTTTTTCACACCATTGTATGTACCTGATACAAAAATGGCAATAATTTAAAAATGCAATTAAAAAAAATGGGAATAAGTGAGGGGGGGGGGTGATTTCATGCAAACACGAAGAGTGAAGCATCAGAGTGAAATCAGTTCATCGGCTGATCAAAAATTTAACAGCATCGGTCAAACAAATTCTGCCCCCCCCTCCCCCTAAAATAGAAATAAACTGTTGAAAAAAAGAGTGAGTAGCTGCACCAGTCTTGGTGAAAAATGGCCTTGGGCATGTTTGATGCCAGTGTTTCCAGGAGGCTCACGGGTACCATTTTTGTAAACTTCTCTTTGCCATCCATCCCCAAATGTTCTCCATTGGGTTTGGATGAGGGGAAGACACAGGATGGTCCAAAACAGTGACATCATTCCTCTGGAAGAAGCGATGTATTGATTGAGAACAGATGTGGCAATCATGTTGTTCCAGTTGTGTTGTCATTGACTAATATTTACATTTATTTGAACATGTGAAACATTTGAGTGTGACAAACATGGAAGGAAATAAGAAAATTTCCACGGCAACTAAACATAACTTATGTATAACATGCCTCGTTGTTGTTGTTGTTGTAGGTGAATTTCGTAAAGGAAGGCTGTGGAAGCGATCACGTTTGTCGCAGCAACTTGAAGATGGACTACAAGTTTCTGTACAAGCAAAGCAACCAAGATATTTACACACCGTTGCCCATGTGAGTGCTCACGTTTCATGCATATTTATAATGCCATATGAAACATAAATATACAGTATCCAATAGTACAGGTACTGAGTGGTAGTGGAGTTTTTGTGTCATTGTCAACGTACACACAATTTATTTGTTATTATTCCAAAGTTAGTGGTTGTTGTTGTCGTGCGTCCACAGCAGGAACAACGTGCCCGTGTTTCACCTCAGCTACGAGAAGAAGGACTTAGCTTTGCGGCTAAGCATCAGCAACGACAACGGCGACGACGCCTACGAGGCCAAGCTGGCGGGCTCCTTTCCTGACACGCTGTCCTACTCGGGAGTCCGCTCACATCGCACCGCGGTATGATTCTCAAACTATCCAACAAGCCAATCACAGGGCACATGTAGACAAACAACCATTCACACTCACATTCATACCTATGGACAATTTGGAGTCGCTAATTAACCTAGCATGTTTTTGGAATGTGGGAGGAAAACCGGAATACCCGGAGAAAACCCACGCATGCACGGGGAGAACATGCAAACTCCACACAGAGATGGCCGAGGGTGGAATTGAACCCTGGGCTCCTAGCTGTGAGGTCTGCGCGCTAACCACTGGACCGCCCTATAATCATAATAATTATTGTAATTAATAATGAGATTGAATGAATGATGAATGAAAATAAATAAATAAATAAATCCGGAGATACCAGGGTTCAATTCCACCCATCCACCCATCTCTGTGTGGAGTCGAGTGGGTTTTCTCCGGGTACTCCGGTTTCCTCCCACATTCCAAAAACATGCTAGGTTAATTAGCGACTCCAAATTGTCCATAGGTATGAATGTGAGTGTGAATGGTTGTTTGTCTTTATGTGCCCTGTGATTGGCTGGCCACCAGTCCAGGGTGTACCCCGCCTCTCGCCCGAAGACAGCTGGGATAGGTTCCAGCACCCCCCCGCGACCCTTGTGAGGAAAAAGCGGTAGAAAATGAATGAATGAATAAACCCGGAGATATTTGTTGCCGGGCAGAATAATAGCGTTACATCCCTGTTTAGATTTTCATAATTGTCTTATATATATAGTAAATGATTATTATTAATTAGAAATGATCATGAATTCATAGTTCATAAGCCAACCCTTCTCCCACTTCTCCATAGATGGACAAGCACATCATCTGTGTCGCCAACCAAAATGGCTCCCAGGCCGACTGCGAGCTCGGCAACCCGTTTAAGCGGGACTCCCAGGTACTCCACCACATTCTCATCATGGCGCTTTTTCATGTCTCTGAGACCCGAGATGCTTCTTTTCCCAAAAGGTGACCTTTTACATCATCCTGAGCACCGTGGCCGTGACGCTGGACACCTCGGAGATTGATATCGACCTGCAGCTCCAAACGTAAGCGTCAGCGCCGCCGCTGCATTTATGCATGAGTCATACCGACTTCCTCTTCTTTGCTCTTCAGAACCAGCGTACAAGAAGGTCTGGCCCATGTGAGAGTCAAAGCCAAAGTGATGATCGAGCTGCCGTTGTCCATTACTGGGTAGATTTCTGTCCGACTGCAATGGAGACCACAGCTTGGCCACCAATGTGACCTTTGCTTTCTACTCAGGGAAGCCAATCCTCATCGGGTTTCATTCGGAGGAGTCGTGAGAGGAGAGAGCGCCATGAAGACGGAAGAAGACATCGGCGCTTTGGTCAATTATACCTTTAGAGTACGTACATTTCACTCGAGTACGTGCCCCTCCCAAAAAAATCCTCAAGCTGCTGCTGATTGGTTGGCTCTCGTTTATCACGGCCATTGTTTTTCACAAGGAAAAATCCAAAATACATTGAAAAATCATTTAAAAATTATAATTTTACTAGAATAATGTTGTAATATTTACAAGAAGAAAATTACCAAGAAGAAAGTTAATATAGTGAAATAAAACAGCTGTAATATAATCAAGAAAAATAACGTTATTTTAGTTTTAATTTTTATTTAATTTTATTAAATTTTTAATTTAATTTTTTATGAGAGACAAACAACCACATAATTAAATAAATACATTTTTTTTAGAAAATTAGTGAGTGGAAAAAACTGACAATAAAGTCAAAATATTATTGGAATACAGTCATAATTACCAGAAGAAAATCTACATGAAATAAGTTAGAAATACTTTTAAAAAAAACTGATTTTTTAAAAAATTGCTGAAAAAAAGTTTAAAAACACGATAAAAAATCATATAACTTCAGAAAATCAGGGATGTTTCATATTGGCTTTTTTTGCCAAAAACGATTTTTTTTCAACCCAATTACTGATACTGATACCGATACCAGCCGATACCGATATGTGTAACATGACATATCGCCTGTGGTGGAATGAACACATGTCTTGTAGACAGCATGGAATTATTATCAGTTTTCAAAAAATCTGATACAGATATCAACTGATATCACATTTTTAATGCTGATATCGGGCCGATAATTAACACTACTGATAATTTTTGGAAATTTCTACTCACAATATTAAAGGGAATATTAATTCCGTTTTTTTTTTGTAGCACAGAGTTGAATATTAAAGGAAAAATAATCATTTTTCTTGTAATATAATAAGAAAGAAACAAAACAAAATAAAGTAGTCATGTTTATGAAATTAGGTTGGGGGAAGCTATGATATCATGGGAATTATGTCAACCTATAATGGGAGTAAAGTCATAATATTACGAGGGTAGTTGATACTAATAATTAGTTTTTTTAACTAGTTGAGATGCATAGAAATAGTATATCTATAACTCATATCTATAACTCATATCTATAACTCAGCAGCAAAGTTGCATCCTTTCATTTTTGACTGAGAGCCTCCCTGGACACCCCTGCGTCCAAACGGACTCTGAGGTTTCCCAACGCTGACGTATTTATGTATTTCTTTTTGATCAGATAAACAACCTGTGGGGAACATCTGTCAAGTCGTCCCTGAACATCCAGTGGCCCAAATCCACCAAAAACGGCAAATGGCTTTTATACTTGGTGAAGATGAGCGCTAAGGAGGGGTCACATGATGTCCTTTGTACGCCGCAGTCTGAGATCAACCCTCTCAAGCACATCCAGGTACTATTTCATACACGGGGTAGGCTTGGAGAAGAAACCTGGTTTTACTATAAACCATGTGTGCTTTCCAGGAGATGTCGGCATCCCGGAAAAAGCGGGAAGTCGGTCAGAAGAAAACAGCGAGGTCGTTGTCAGACAAAAACAGGATTTTGGTGAGTTGGGTCATTGGGTCCAGGCCAGGAATGTTGAAGGAGGTCTAAGAGCAGGGGTCTCAAACATGCGGCCCGCGTGCCAAATGTGGCCCGAAGGACACTAGTTTGAGGCCCTTGCCTTGATATGAAAGTTTAATGTTAGTGCGGCCCGCGCAAGTTTGATATGGATGCTGTATGGTATCATGTACCCAGAAAAAAATATTACATTTGATGAATGTTCATGTTAAAGGTTAAATAACTGCTAATAGTTATCCTCCCTATCCATGTGGAAGTGGTAAGTTTTTGGCTATTTAAGTTGAAAGGAAATAACTTGAAGGCTACCGTTTAGGTCGCTAGGTCTCTAGTTTGCGAGTTAGCATGTGTCTCAAGACCCTGCAGTTGCGCAATATGTTGTAAATAAAAAGAGTATAAATGTGACTATAGTCGTGTTTTGTCATGTCTACAGGGCTCTAATAATGCTTTGTTCATTTTAATCTGAAAAAAATAATTTGTCTACCCACCAACTATATGTGGTTTCTTAAGTTTTTATTAGTTGCCATTTTATTATTATTATTTATATTTATATTTATTTATTTATTTTCTTTATTCTTGATTTGTTTATTTATTTTTCATCTTATTTTGTGTAGAAAAATAAAAAGTAAGATATTTGAGAACAGTGGAATGTTTTTATGTTTTTTAATTTTTTTTTTTTTTAATAAATGTTTTGTTTTTTAATAAATTTTTAATAAATGCGCCCCAGTCTCACCCAGACCCTAGCTCCAGTGGCCCCCAAGTAAATTGAGTTTGAGACCCCTGGTCTAAGAGGCTTTGCTTTCCCTACAGACATGCGGGAAGGACTTGCAGTGTGTGGTGCTGCAGTGCCCCCTGCAGGGATTGGATGGAACCACAGTGGAACTCAGAGCTCGTCTGTGGAACGCCACCTTTCTGGAGGTGACATAGTTGACCTTTTGCGTTTTTTTTCACAGCATGTATATTGTTTACTCCTGCTGTTATTCAATTCCTGGACTCACCTACGACATGTTGTTTTTACGCAGGATTACACCTCCATGTCGTCGGTGGACATCATCGTGAGGGCTTCGCTCGTGCTGCACACTCAGGCCACAAACATGATCCTCACGACCCCCAACACTGACGTAAGTGGATCAGATGTCCTGGTCGACAGCCCGGGTGTTCCAAACCCCGGTGCGTGAATGACTGGACTGCACGGATGAGCACCCTGTTGTACCTGTGATGTCGCAGGTGATGCTGACGGTGTTCCCAGAGAGTGCGGTGGCCCAATATGGCGGCGTGCCCTGGTGGATCATCGTGGTGGCTGTTCTGGCAGGGATCTTGATCTTGGCGTTGTTGGTGTTTCTGCTGTGGAAGGTGAGTGGGAGGTGGGCGGGGAAATATATATAAAGTCCATAACAGACACATTGTATGACGGGATAGAACATGGGCCAGCATCCAACCCCCAGTTTGATTCCATAGGCATCCATTACAGAAGAAATAATACATAGAATTGAACAAGCTATATATTTATATTTAAAAAAAGCCTGTACTTTTTGTTTTGTTTTTCATAATATTAGAACTGATAAAAAAAGTTACATTTTATTCTTTAATATTTCAACTTGAAGTAATTTTTTGTCTCAATATTATGACTTTATTTTCCTAATATTTAGTCATGATTTAAGTCAAATTAATTCAATTGTTTTCCTCCTAATATTATGTCTTTATTATCATAATATTTGGACTTTATTATCATAATATTACCACTTTTGCCTCCAGCCTAGATTTCCTAAAATGTCAACTTTATTTTCTGTTTTGTTTTCCATATCACAACTTTTTTTTGTCTTTAATACTTCAATTTTATGCAAATCTTTCACTTTATATTTATAACTTTATTCTTCAAAAGTAAAATTAAAAATCTAGTAAAATTACTGCGCCTTTTAAAAAATTTTGTCGTACACAATATCACGTTGTTGTTCTCATATTTTGACTTTATTATCATACTATAACTTTTGCCTACTAATTAGGGATGTACTGATAATTATAGCAGCATAAAAATGCAATATGAGATTTTTTCTCAATAATCATTTTTTTTGTTTCTTTCGGCTTTTTCCTGATTTCGGAGTCCCTGCAACATGTCGATATTGGCTGAAATTGAGAGTTGGACAATATCGACATATCGGTGTTCAGACATTCCTTCCTACAACAAGTATCCTAAAATGTCAGATTTGTGTTTTTTGATAAGTTTTTCATAATCCAACAGTGACACTTTTATTCTTTAGTATGTCGACTTTATGCTAATTTTGGTCATTATTCTCGTAAAATTACTGCTCTTTTTTTCCATTTATTTTTTCAATTTGTTTCCATGTGGGGGCTAATGTAAAGAACAGCCATGAGCATCCACATGTTGGACAGCCATGCTGTGCTACTTGGTAATGGGAATGGGAATGCTACTCTTTTACTGGTGGCATCAGTTTTTGATGTTGGACAGCACTTTTGCTTTGGCTGCTGATGATTGATGACGGTTGCTCCTCCTCCTCCTCCTCCTCCTCCTCCTAGTGTGGTTTCTTCAAGAGAGCATCCAAAGACGATTACGATGCGGCCTATCACAAGGCTGAGATCCACGTTCAGCCATCTGACAAAGACAAACTCTCTGCCGAGGCCTGATTTTATGCTCTTGAGTGGCGGTAAAAAAAAAAAAAAAAAAAAAAAAAAAAGAAAGCAAAGGAAATGGCCTACTGAGCATGTGCAAGCCACTAATCAACTCACCTAGCAGCTTTTTTTGCAGCCGTTTAACCTGACGCATATTTGACACAAAGGCAGCCTTACTCTGACTCGCTGTTTGAGGCAACTTTTTCTCTTTTGTACCACAGGAGAAATGTGTGTCTTTGTAACCAATCAAACAAAACAATTATTTGAAAGGGGTTAAATATTTACAGACAAAAATGATCAATTGCAATGAAAGATAACGGAGTTTAAGTTTAGAGAATTTTTACCAGAATTGGACAAGTGAGCCATGTGAGTGAGTTTTCAACCGAGGGAATACGAGTACATGAGTACTCAGCCGGTTAGTCCTCTTCCAGGATATTACAATATTTGCTGCAGGTATAAACACTCTGAGGTATCCGTCTACCCTTCTTTAATATAAGCAGGAAAAACTTCAATTTGCAACAAAACACATCACCCCCATCTAGTGGTCACAACGAGATACAGCATTTGAAAACAACGTAGTTCAAAGATGAAAAACAGTGTATTTGTATAGAAGTGTTACAATGTGCAGGGTTGTTTTATTCCACCTTTGCTCTATTGGTGGTGACAGTGGTGCTTTTAGGAACTCGTATAAAATTGTATAATTTTTTTATTAAAATTAAATAAATAATTAAATAAATAAAAATTAAAATTACACTCTTGGCAACACTTTATTCCACCTTTGCTCTATTGGTGGCGACAGTGGTGCTTTTAGGAACTCGTATAAAATTGTATAATTTTTATTAAAATTAAATAAATTAAAATTATAATTAAATAATAAATAAAAATAAACTTGTTTAAAATTCCATCAACACAGCTTGCTATTCCACTAACTAGAAAACCCCAAAATGGAAAGTTTCATGAAACATTTTTTTTCATTTGTAAACAAAAGCAGCATTTCTCTATTCTAATTTTATTCACCATTTGTTTTTGATTGTCTAAAAAGACACACAGTTCTTTCCACATTTTAGCTGACATGCTTGGCTTTTGGCAAAATGGTCAATCAAATGCATGCCTTTCATGACCTTTTTTTTTTTTTGCACAAATGATGTATTTTGTAATAAGTGCGTGGATAAAATCCTACTCTCTCTGCCCAGTGTGGATTCTTCAAACGCTCCAAGCAAGACGACACGGTTCCTCAGTACCACGCCGTGCGGATCCGGAAGGAATCCCCTCAACGTGAAGACGGCAAAGTCAAGCTGGATCCTTTTGAGAAGAAGCCGTGGATGACCACGTGGGTTGACAATGAAAGCTACTCTTGAATCATCTGAGGGACGTATTTGTCCTAAATGACCAGACGCTTCATTAGGTACACCTGCAGTTTGAGAGATCTCACTCTATCCTTTTTATGGACGTTGTTGTTAAGATTGTTGGAGGTGCCCAAGCCAGTAAAAGCCGACACAAATGTATTTTTTTATTGTATTCTTGTGCTCACCAGCAGTTGTCAGTCTTTCTACACTGTAGAGATGATTCTTTTGTATATATTTCAGCACATTGTGTATTTATTTTTGCATAAAAGGAGCCAAAGATGCTCATACTTTTGTCTACACTGGAGGAACGTGCATTTCAAAATCAGCTACTGACGTGTTGCAGCGGTACCGACTCGTTGAAACCTTGCGGAATTTGAAAAACAGTTGAATTTTTTGTATGAATGTAGTAGTTTTTACATTTTTTTTAGAATTTTTGTGCTGTTTCGATAACGTTCCTGGTGACCGAGAACGCTCACTCACCACCGATTCTCAAGATGTAATCAGATGTTTTAGTTTTGTAATTGTTACGTCACTGACGGGGTGGGAAAGGGACGATAAAACCACAATAAAAAAAATCATAAATGTGCAGAATAAAAATATTTTTCAAAATGAAAAGTACTGTGAGTTGTTTTATTGGATTTTTCTTTATAGTGCTGCTATTCATTTGCCACTAATTGACTTTAAAGACTACACTTAGTACTGTAGTACTACAGTATGAACCACATTTGAACCGCTACCGTATTGATGTCAAAATCTGTATTGGTACTGACATTTTTGGTACTTTGTGTGCGTTTATGAGGTAATAAATGTTCAGTTGTTGAATAAAATCTCCAAATGCTTCAAGGTAACATACAGTATTTTTCAATACATAATACTTGTATTATTACATTTAAAAATGAACTGCAGTAGAGACCAGTGAATGTACTACTGCATATTTTTTTATTATACACTTGTTTCATAAATTATGCAATTAGCTTTTTTCAATATCATTTGTATTATTGCTTAATATGTTGGATAAAAAAATACTGCTGACACCAGTGAATGTATTACAATTATATAATGAACTGGTGAGAAGTACTTCAATTCTTATTCATTTTATTTTATAAATGACTACTTAAATGTTTGTTTTGGTTAAAATGGTTTCTCCCACAGTGGTGGTTTTCAATTGACTGAGGAAAAAACCACAGTAAAACATTTTTAATTGAATATTTATTAACATTACTGTTGTAATTTCTTTTCACTTTGATAGAAAACAAAAACAAGCCGCATTGAAAACGATTGACAAAAGACAAAAGTATTTTTGCTATTTTGTCAGAGAAGATGGAAATCTAACCTGATGTAAATGTTAAACACCTGTCAGTCAAAGGTTAAACGGAAGGTCTTCTCCTGCTCTTTTCGCTGGTTGTCACACAGTTTGGACACCTCCTCCACTCGTCTCTGCAGGAGCACGGAGTTCTGGTCGATCCACTGGAGGGAATCCATGTGGGCGTTGAGGATTTTGCAGATCTGCTGCAGCTGAGGAGGACGGAGGAGATTTAGCGTTTACGTGAGCACTGAGCACGTGTTTATTTAGCGGCGACTTACCGGGTCGCTGGTGTCTGCCGGGCCGCTGGACGTGTTCAAATGCTCGATGATCTCCTTCAGGTCCTGCGACATCCTCTTGAGCTGTGCATCCACGTTCTCGGCTAGCTTGTAGGTTCTTTCCCTCTCCTCGTCGGCATTTTGCATGTAGATGGTTCCGCTCTGCTCCTTCACGGACTCCTCCAGCGGGCTGAGAATGTCCTCTAGCTCCTTCTGCTGAGACAGGATGAAGTCCAACTCCTGGTTGAGCCTTCTCTGGTCCAGCTTCACCTTCTCCATTTCTTTGTGTAGGGATGTGATCTTCTCGCCGTTCTCCACCAGCATGCGGTCCCAGGCGTTGACCTGCGTGGCCTGTTGCAGGAAGTGTCTCTCTTGGTCCTCCAGCTCCAGGCTCCACTTGTTTATGAGACCCTCCAGTTGGGCGTAGGTCATCACGGGAGGAGCAGCGGCGGCGACAGTTGTGGTGGTGAGAGTGGCGGCCGCCGTTGTCAGAGCTGTCGTGGTGGCGCTCGTGCTGGATGCAGGTTTGAGCCCTAACGAGAAGCCCGTGGTGGTGGCCCCAGTTGTGGCTGTGGAGGCCGGGGCGGCGATGGAGGTGGTGGTCGCTGCTCCCAGGGGCTTGAGCGTAAATGTGAGACCTCCAGCGGCTGCTGTGGTAGTAGCAGGAGCTGCCACTGAAGCGGGAGCAGCACCGAAGGAAAAGCCTGAACCCGCTGCAGGGGCGGTTGTCGGGGCCGGGGTGGTAAACAGAGAGGGGGCTGTTGATGTGGCCGCTTGGGTCACAGCAGGTGGAGCTGGGGTTGATGAAGGTTTAATTCCCAAGCTGAACCCTCCACCCTGGACAGCTGGGGCTGCAGTGGTGGAGGCAGGCTGGGCAGCCAGAGAGAGGCTTGGGGAGGCGCTGGAGCCAAAGGTGAAGCCTCCCCCGGGTGCAGCAGGGGCGGCTGCAGCTGTGGTGGTGACTTGGACCTTGGGTCCGCCAAAGCTGAAGCCTCCAAAAGAGACACTACCTGCTGCTGTTGTTGCGGTGGTGGGTGGTGCTGCTGCTGCTGGTGGTGGTGGTTGGGTCTGAGCCGGGGTGGCGCCCCCAAAGGAGAAGCCTCCTCCTGCGGGTGCTGTTAAGCCCGCGCCGAGGCTGAACCCCGATGACGCTGCTGGAGCCGCGGTGGTGGAGCCAGGCATTAGACCTGTCCCTGGTGCCACCGCGGTGGTTTGAGGAGTCGAACCCAGACTAAATGTGGTGGTGGTGGGCGTCCCAAAGGAGAGGCTGCCACCGGGGGCTGTGCTCTTTGCTGGGGTGCCGAAGCTAAAACCACCGGTGGGGTTACCAGCACCGGCCTGCGGGAGGGCTGACCCGAAAGAGAAGCCGCCTCCAGAGGCGGCAGGCGTGGACGTCGTCAGACCAAACCCCGCTGTGGGTGCTGCTGCGGCTGTCGTCTTCGGAGCTCCGAAGCTAAACCCCGTGGAGGGCTGCCCAAAGTTGAAGCCGCCACTCATTTCTGCTAGCAAGTCGAGAACAAAATGGGCACTGACCTCGCTAGCTTTTTGGCGGGCCACTGGCCGGAGTTTCCAACTTCCTGAAAGTTGAGTCTAATGTTGTTTTTGTCGACGCTGAACCTTGAAAGAACTCGCTAAATGAAAAGAGATGAAAGCAGACTAGCAACAGATCAAAATAAAAAACATTGCTTGTACATTCTCACATCGTCACGCAGACATGTCGGTAGCACACTAGCGGAAATGACAACAATACTACTTCCGCCTTTTCTCTTTGCCTAGGTAGACCGACTTCCTTCCCTGAGTTTTATCTGCAGGCGAGGCTGACTCGCGAGTCCCGCCCTTTATAAGATGGACAGATTATATAACCAACCACGGGACCGAATTGAAATTACATACAAATATGATTGGCCCCTGGTTGCCTGACAGACCAAGTTTAGGAAAAAATAAAAATTTTAAACCCACCACTAAGTTTACATTACATTAATTACACAACATTTAAAGCAACTGTTTTCCAAGGAACTATGCAGCAGCTCAAAACACATGAACGAAAGTGAAAATAAATATGTGGACTTTTGATCTATTCATATACATATAATATAATCATATATATTAATGACATATTATATATGACACGAGGAGATATTAACTTGTTTTGGATTGTTTTTGAATATTATTTTTTCCTTCATACCAAATTCTATACACACAAATGCAAATATCAACTTTGATGTTGCATCAGGAGTTTGACTTCAAATTCTGAAATGTACAAAGAATGCAACAAAATGCAACGATGCAACAAAACTACACAATTAACTCAGTCACAATAATTGAATGGGAAAGTATGATTAATTAAGAAATTAATTTTCAGGTTTTTAAGCTGTAAGCTAAATAGAAAGTCTAACGGAACTGCACTATCTTGACATCGCTAGGTATCTTTGGGTCCGTATAGGGCTGCACAAGGAGAGTCAGCTTGCATACACGTCCCGGTTTGACAAGTTTGCTTCTTGCAATCACATAATTAATCAGGAATTACCCCGAAGATTCCAACTGGGAGGATGAGTGCACAATTTTCACCGAGCTGCGCAACAGCCACGTTTAGATGTTGCCTTCGTTAGCTAACAAGCTAATGCTAACGTTGCAGCTTGCCAGGTAGTTAGCATCGTTAACTGCGAGGCCCAAGCGACACCGGACGACAACAAAAACAACAACAATGAGGCTTTTAAGGTTTCTCAGGAGCAGCGTGTCCATCGGGAAGGACATAGACTATTATTCTAAATTTTCGCCCTCTCCTCTCTCAATGAAGCAATTTCTGGATTTTGGTAAGAGGTGGAATTTGCATTAACTGTGGATGTACACTGCATCTGACTATTGGCAACTTTATTGACAATGACAGAGATGTTACGTTAACAATTGTTTGGTGCTGGTAGTTTAGGTGTTCCTAATATTTATTTATCTCAATGGGGTGGCCATAATATTAGATATACCTCTCAGTATGATATACTTGATACTACTATAATATATGCATGTGTATGGAAAGCTCTATTCATGAATATGTATAAAATATGATGAAGTGACCTGCGTGTGATGTCATCCTAGGTTCGGAAAACGCTTGTGAGAAAACGTCCTTCAACTTCCTGAGACAGGAGCTGCCAGTGAGGTTGGCAAACATCATGAAGGAGATTAACTTGTTGCCAGACAACCTGCTCAGGACTCCGTCAGTGCGTCTGGTCCAGAGCTGGTACGTCTAACCCGACTGGACCTTCACCTGTGTACTCCAAGGGGTTCGAATAAAGGTTCACAGAGGAGAGTTGAGCAGCACTAGCCGACCAGCAAACACCCCCCCCCCCCCCCAGGTCTCAGCTTGTCGTGCAGTGCAGCCTTTAAGGCCTCAGGGAAGGAGGCTTTATTTACTCTATCACGGTTTTGCAAAAATATATTAGTTGTTGAAATATTCTTTTATTATTATTATTAATATGTTACTATTTTTAGTTTATAAATATGCATATTTAAGCAAATTGTGCTTTTTAACCTAAATGAAGCATTTTCAAGATTAAAAATGGCTATTATGTGGAGTACTCTACACTGGCTACTCAGTAATGTTACATAGATAATACTAACTATTGTAGCTATTCTTCCAATGCTAACATGTTTGAGTCTATATCATGGCCTATTCAACTATTATGTCTACTATATTGGATAATAGGAGTGTAAAGGTGACTATAGGGCTGTTACTTCATGTCAACGAGGCTCTAATAGTGTTAAAAATGCATTTAGAAGGTCGTGAACAGATTATCTACACCGAATATGGCTTATATTTGCTTATCATGTCTACTATATTGGGTAATAGGAGTGCAAATGTGACTATAGGGCTGTTACTTCATGTCAAGGAGGCTCTAATAGTGCTAAAATGCATTTAGAAGGTCGTGAACAGATTATCTACACCAATTATGGCTTATATTTGCTTATTATGTCTACTATATTGGCTAACAGGAGTGTAAATGTGACTATAGGGCTGTTACTTCATGTCAAGGAGGCTCTAATAGTGTTAAAAATGCATTTGGAAGGTCGTGAACAGATTATCTACACCGAATATGGCTTATATTTGCTTATTATGTCTACTATATTGGCTAACAGGAGTGTAAATGTGACTATAGGGCTGTTACTTCATGTCAAGGAGGCTCTGATAGTGTTAAAAATGCATTTGGAAGGTCGTGAACAGATTATCTACACCAAATATGGCTTATATTTGCTTATTGTGTGTACTATATTGGATAATAGGAGTGTAAAGGTGACTATAGGGCTGTTATTTAATGTCATGAGGCTCTAATAGTGTTACAAACCTGCATTTAGAAGGTCGTGAACAAGCTAGCTGTGCTTAATATGTCTTATTTTCTCTTTATGGCTACTATATTGAATAATAGGAGTGTAAAGGTGACTATAGGGCTGTTATTTCATGTCAAGAGGCTCTAATAGTGTTACAAACCTGCATTTAAAAGATTGCAAACAGGTTATCTATGTCTAGTATGTCTTATTTTCTCAAGATTTGGTCTACGATATTGGGTAATCTGAGCTTAAGAGTTGACTATAGGGGTGTTATTTTATGTCAGGGGGCTCTAATAATGTTTAAGTGTATTTAGAAGGTAAACAGGTATTTTTATTCTCTAACTACGGATAAGGAATCCTTCTTGGTGGAAATTCCATATCAAGGTCTGTTCTGGAATTAATTAACCGCCATAAATGAGGGATTACTGTATTAGTTTGGTAGACCAAAATCATGATAGAAATGTTGGTTTTCACATGCAGGTATGTGCAAAGTCTTCAGGAGATCCTCGAGTTCAAATCCAAAAATGCAGATGACGAGAAAGTGACGTATGAGTATGTTTTTCCGACAATTACACCAACATGTTTTATTACACTTCTACGCTTGTGTGGCTCACGCTCGTCCTCTGCCAGTTTTACAGACGCGGTCATCAATATCCGAAATCGTCACAACGATGTGATCCCGACTATGGCTCAGGGCGTCGTGGAGTACAAGGAGACGTACGGCACGGACCCGGTGGTCAGCCAGAACGTGCAGTACTTCCTGGACCGGTTCTACATGAGCAGGATCTCCATCCGCATGCTGCTCAACCAGCACAGTGAGCATCCTGTTATTCACTACTACCAACTACTAACAGGATGCGTCTAAGCATCTTCTTCTATCATCTTCTTTACCGTTTCACCATAAGTTTGGGGAAATATGCTTCCAAATTTCTCAACAAAAGGCCACTTTGATATTTTAGAAGGCAACATGTGAAGATAAGAAGTTATACAGTTATGGAAAAATGATTACATCACTGATTAGAATATATATGTGAAAGCTATGCTTGAAATGTACTACATGTATGCTGTACATTTTATCTGGATTGTTGTGTATTTTTAAAAGATTGACAAATTTAAGGTCAGTGAGATGTGTTTTCTGTGGAAATAACGCCCAAATTTGTAAAAACTAAATACAGGAAACCTCGGATATATCGGATTCAATTGTTCCCACTGGTTTTGTCCGATATAAGCGAAATCCGTTATATGCGTATACCGGAAAATGTCCGTTTTACGCATATATCGGATTTATATCCGGTATATGCGTAAATCGGATTTTATCCGTTATAAAAAGGCACTTCCTTGACTATGTTTCCAATGTACCTGGACGCGCAGGCAACGCTGCAAATGACGTCGTATAGCGGCCTGTCATGATTCGGCAAATCGAAGCGCCACGATGCGGCCATCCGATATATGCGAGGGAAATTTAATGGAAATGCATTGGAACGGGACTGGAGATTTTGTCCGAAATAGGCGAAATCCGTTCGATATATGCAATGAATTTTTATTGGAAATGCATTACAGAAAAATTGGTTCTTTTTTTATCTGTCCGTTGTGAGCGAATTTCCGATATATCCAAGCCTTATATATCCGAGGTTTACTGTATGTGACCAAAAATGAGCAAATATACATCGATGTATTTCTCTAAAAAACGTGTCTTGCCAAAGAGGGGTCATCTTATATTCAGGTCAGTGTGGTATTTTGACACTGGAATGTGAAAAACATTCCCTGTATGTGTCCATGAATGAAGGTCTTCTAAAACTTGGCCTTGGAAGACCAACATTTTGGAACTGATTATGTTCAGCTGCAGAAGTTCCCGCGTTTTAAAAGCATGTCTATTTATTCCAGCGCTGCTCTTTGGTGGGAAGGTGAAGGTAAATCCTGCACACCCCAAACAAATCGGCAGTATTGATCCACACTGTCGAGTCAGTGACGTTGTCAAAGGTAAGGACAATTTGCATACAAAAATACATACACTGCTGCATATTTTACTCCGCCTTTCTTCCGTAGATGCTTATGAAAATGCGAGAAACCTTTGTGACAGATATTACATGAACTCTCCTGAGCTCATACTGGAGGAGTTCAATGGTAAGCTTCTTTGTAGTACTACTACTCATTATTATTTATATTTTCAATACTGTTTTTATGTTGACTTCCTGGTTGAATGTCCTGGCAGTCACAGATGAGGGCAAAGCCATCACCGTGGTGTACGTCCCGTCTCACTTGTACCACATGGTGTTTGAACTTTTTAAGGTACGTTCTGGTTGGTTCTTAATGGTTAGCATAGTATATTTATTAGGTCTGCATGATAATTATATCGATAAATCCAATATTATTAAAAATAGCTTGGATAACTGTTAATTTAAAAAAAATGCTCCAATGAGGCGAGATTACCCATACAGTGGGGGTGGGGGGGGGGGGGGGTGGGGGTGAGCAAATCAAGCGCTCCTTTTTTTCTCCCACCTGTGACATTAATGGCCTGTAACTTCCCCGAAAGTGCAAAAGGTGTGCCAGGGTCCTCCATGATGGCACCCCAGCTGCTTGGGGCATGTGCCCAAATAAAGTGTACCCTGCTGGGCCACAGTAAGTGGATCCTCCTGCTCTATACTCTGGTTCTCCCAACTTCCATAGCGGCACACCGGCTGCTTGGATCATGTGTCCGGATACAGTGCACTTTGCTGGGCCACAGCAGGCGGCTCCTTCCGCCCTATGCTCTGGTTCTCTTCATAGTGGTGATGTCACGACAACAGGTACATTTGGTCAAATTCTAACTTCTTCCAGTCCTTCTTAGAAATATAAATGGAAAAAAAATGGATCTACAAAAGTTATGGGTCTTGAGGAGCAGAAAGTGAAGTAGACATGGTGCATCTGTAATATTTAGAAAGGTGATGAGCATACAGCCTGCATCGCTGTTTACACCACGGTGTTTGTATCCTCGTATTAGAACGCCATGCGAGCCACCATGGAGCTGTACGGCGACGCCATGGACTACCCCCCCATCCGTGCTCAGGTGGCCTTGGGAACAGAAGATCTGACTGTTAAGGTTGAGCTGAGCAGCCTGAATGCATTTTTTTGCCAGTGCATTAAAAAACACACAAGGAATAAATAAATAAAAATGCCTATTTTGTTTCCACACAGGTGAGCGATCGTGGAGGGGGCGTGCCCCTGCGTAAGATTGACAGGCTCTTCACGTACACGTACTCCACGGCACCTCGACCGAGCCTCGATGGGCGGGCTGCTCCTCTGGTGGGTGATGCCGACCTGCAGCTAGGGGGTGTAAAAACAATGACATGACCTCCAGCAAAATCAAAAAGGGCAAAATGAGGTCTGACTTTTTAACACTATCATGCTACCTAATACTAATGACCTTTATATTATATCTGATTATATAAAACAATTAAATATATAGCTCTGTGATTGGCTGGCGACCAGTCCAGGGTGTACCCCGCCTCTCGCCCGAACACAGCTGGGATAGGCTCCAGCACCCCCGCGACCCTCGTGAGGATAAACAGCAGAAAATGAATGAATGAATATATATATATTAATTTAATATATATTTAATAGTTCTAATATATATATGTTAAGGCACACCGGTCTAGTGGTTAGCGCGCAGACCTCACGGCTAGGAAACCAGGGTTCAATTCCACCCTCAGCCATCTCTGTGTGGAGTTTGCATGTTCTCCCCGTGCATGCGTGGGTTTTCTCCGGGTACTCCGGTTTCCTCCCACATTCCAAAAACATGCTAGGTTAATTGGTGACTCCAAATTGTCCATAGGTATGAATGTGAGTGTGAATGGTTGTTTGTCTATATGTGCCCTGTGATTGGCTGGCCACCAGTCCAGGGTGTACCCCGCCTCTCGCCCGAAGACAGCTGGGATAGGCTCCAGCACCCCCGCGACCCTCGTGAGGATAAGCGGTAGAAAATGAATGAATGAATATATATGTTAATATTTGATATCTAATTTAATGATAATCTATATTAAAATAAATATAAAATCCATAATTACTATATATCTTTTTAAACAAAATTTGATATATATTTATGATTATACTGTAATGAATTGAAATATAAATTTATAAAGCAATGTAAAAAAATATCAAATGTGTATGTACTGTAAGTAACAATGATTATAGAAAACTATTGTAAAAGAATTGCTTTCCTGCCGTGTGATACATTGTGGTCATCTACGACATGTACTGGTAGTTATAATATAAATATGCGTGATACCAATTTGTAATATTTTGATAGTGTATGAGCAACAGGAAGGGCCAAATATGAGAGTCAGTGTGAAATACAGAACTATTATTTGTTCTTATGTTTTTCATGCAGGCTGGTTATGGCTACGGCCTCCCCATCTCTCGACTCTACGCCCGCTACTTCCAAGGGGACCTGAAGCTCTACTCCCTGGAGGGCTACGGCACAGACGCCGTCATCTACATCCGGGTAAAGCGCCACATTCAGCCGTATGTCCTGTCCTGTCTTGTCATAGGGTGTAAGTATGACCATCTCGACTCAGGCGCTCTCCACCGAATCCATCGAGAGGCTGCCGGTTTACAACAAATCGGCGTGGAAACACTACAAGACCATGCACGAGGCCGACGACTGGTGCGTGCCCAGCCGAGAACCTAAAGACATGAGCACATTTCGTCGCTTCTAGAAGCCTGTCTTGCTTGAGTGACTGTGATTGTTAAGAACTTGGAACTTCTTAGACCTGTTTTTATCTTTGTTCCTTAGGATCATGTGGACTCTTTTTAACATGTTTTACGGTCGTGACAATACAACTACCGTACTTTTGATCAGTATCACCAATACCAATGCCGTGCTTCTCTTTCTCTAGCTCAGTCTCCATAATGTGGAACACATTATGAAAGGCAGATGTTTTTAATGTTTTACACAATGCAAGTTTCATAATGTTACATTTTAAGCTGTTTTCTAAGTACAAATGTTCTCCATCTGCTCTGCTTTAAGGCTGGCGACAAGACCACACCACCTAAAATATACATTTCATTTCAAGTCCTCATAATAAACTTGGAGCTGGTTACAGTTGAGCTTTGTTCTTCCCTAAGCCATGTATGCTAATCCCTCGTTCAATGCGGTTAATTGGTTCCAGACCCGACCACGATAAGTTCAAGTGGTGGCACGAGGTTGGACGCAATAAGACAGTCATTTGAAACTTCTTTAAACATCCTGAGGGTTATGGAACAAAGAAGTCAAGAGGTAAATCCCCAAAAATGTCACCGGTCCTGAGCCGGAGGATCCCAGTGGCTGCCTATCAAGACACGGGACCATCCTCGACCCAAATGAAGGTTTTACTGGTGCCGAGTGCAGTCCAATCATCATCAGACATCATCTACTGGAGAAGGCAGAAGGTCTCATCCCCTTCAAAGCCACAAAATGTTACTTTGATAGCTTCCAAGGCGATCCCGCCTGAGATGTTTTTTCCACGCAGCACAGTGGAAGGGGGACCATCACGATCCTTCAATGGAACAATGGGACTTCAGGTTGTGCAGGGGTGTCAAACAGCAGTCGGCTGTGTGGAGATGTTGCAAGGGGACATCTCTCCTGATTGAAGATCCTGGTCTGTGTGGTAATGACTGGCTTTTTCCAACGGGACAACACAAAGACCCGCAACATATTGTACACCAACTGGAAAATATATGGGGCGGCACGGCGGTCGAGTGGTTAGCGCGCAGACCTTACAGCTAGGAGACCAGGGTTCAATTCCACCCTCGGCTATCTCTGTGTGGAGTTTGCATGTGTGGGTTTTCTCCGGGTACTCCGGTTTCCTCCCACATTCCAAAAACATGCTAGGTTAATTGGTGACTCCAAATTGTCCATAGGTATGAATGTGAGTGTGAATGGTTGTTTGTCTATATGTGCCCTGTGATTGGCTGGCGACCAGTCCAGGGTGACAATCCAAGACAGCTTGTGAGGAAAAAGCGGTAGAAAGTGAATGAATGAATGAATGGAAAATATCTGTGGTGGACACTAACCAAGGCTCCACTGTATACTAACCAAGGCTCCACTGTATACTAACCAAGGCTCCACTGTATACTAACCAAGGCTCCACTGTATATTAACCAAGGCTCCACTGTATACTAAAGTGCACTAAGGTGGAATACAGCCAGACGTACAGTAAGTGGACAACGGTCACATGACCACTATTATGCTTTGTGTAAAAGCAAGTCAGTCAACTGTTAAATTGTTCAAATGTGTTTATTTACGTCGTTTGTATGTAAAAACGCTTCTCAGATTCCAAAGATGCGAGTTCTCTTGCGGTTTCGTAGGCGCAGAGAGAAGCGCCTGGCTGCGATCGGTCTTCGTCATAGGCACGTCTTTCCCCTCCAGCGGACCAGTGAGGCACCGCGTGTTTTCATGGACAGTCGTGGTGCCGTCTTGAACCCCATAATTCGGGACCGGAGCGGCGCTCACTCACCTGGTCCCTTGCTTCCACCCCGCAAACATTTGCATTTGTTTGGTCTTTACTATTCTACTTAGTAGAAAACATTAGAAGGTATAAAAAGCAACAATATTTCAATGCAGGTAGTTGGCACATGTATAAAATGTGTTTATACATTTAAAACCTTGTCGTTCATGGAAGCTTAAAAGACAAATATAGTGCTCTTGACTTGACTGTACAATACAAAGTTGGACATAATACAGCAAAGTTATGTTCGCAAAAAATATCACATATTTCATAAAGATGCGCACAATATATCTGAAAACAGATTTTATATTTTCTGCTTGCAACTTTATAGTGGTGAAAAAAACTGATGCAGATCGTTTGGACCTTAATCTCATGATTAAAATGATCTTTTAGTTAGTGTTAACGTGTGACAGAAAGGATAGGAGCTTAAATATGAACAAAAAAAAAATCACAACTGGCGTCATAGTCTGCTCAGCGTGGGCACACTTGGTGTGAGAAAACCCGACTTTCTCCACGTCTTTGTGGGTCAAAGTTTGTGCAAGACAGCTTTGTTCAGTTCAGCAGACAGAGTCGGTACTAACCGGCAGTCGTCCGCTACGCCGGATCTCCTTCTCTCTTTTCTCTCGTTGCTTCTCCAGCTTCTCCTGAGCCTTGCGCATTTCCTTCAGTTTCTTCTTGATTGTGGAGCGGTCGTTTTGACTGGACACACCAAGCACCTGAAGGACACACAGTCAGCATCACTAAAAATGGTTCTAAACAGCTATTGTTTTCTTTGGGTTTATAAAAATGGACATTCATTTTCTACCGCTTATCCTCACGAGGGTTGCGTGGGGTGCTGGAGCCTATCCCAGCTGTCTTTGGGCGAGAGGCGGGGTACGCCCTGGACTGGTGGCCAGCCAATCACAGGGCACATATAGACAAACAACCATTCACACTCACATTCATACCTATGGACAATTTGGAGTCACCAATTAACCTAGCATGTTTTTGGAATGGGGGAGGAAGCCGGAGTCTCCGGAGAAAACCAGGTGTGGAATCGAACTCGGGTCTCCTAACTGTGTGGCCTGCACGCCAACCACTAGTACACTGTGCAGCCCTAAACAGTAGGCCCCCGCCTATTCGTGGATTTCTTTTCTCTGCTT
This sequence comes from Doryrhamphus excisus, assembly GCF_030265055.1. NCBI lineage: Eukaryota > Metazoa > Chordata > Actinopteri > Syngnathiformes > Syngnathidae > Doryrhamphus > Doryrhamphus excisus. Next base: position 3,685,876 of record NC_080474.1, read on the forward strand.
TAAATTGCAAGACAGAAAAAATAAAAGCTGCTGAAGCTATGAATCCAGCAGAGGGCGCTGTCAATTAACATAACACTTTGATAAGCCGCATTGATAAGACCTGATTTTCTCCAAGTTCAGGTTTTCTAGTATAATACTGTCCTCAGTAGGTGACCAAAATCGCTGTATTGAAAGAATATAACCATACAGTAATCCCACAATTTTGGGAGTTCATTGTTGATGTGCGAATTTCTGCCAAATAGGATTGCTTATTTATAAATGGAATATTTTACTTTATTTTTGCAACTAGGGCTTTGAAAGAGTTTCAAACAGAGTGGGGAAGTACAACGTAAGAAGCCAAAAATGTACCACTTCCACAAATAGTAGAGCACTTCCTTTCACTCTTCTCATGTAGGATGTGCCATGGCTGACTACATGCAGTGTGACGGTAACGGAATGAAATGTGATGTCTCATCAATGTTGTGTGTACCTATTGGCCACAGTACTACATATAACTTGGATTTGGACATTTTTGACTAATAATCATTGTTAGTCAACCCCGAAGTAATCATTTATTTATTAATTCATTTTTGAAAAAACGTGATATTCAAACTTGAACTATACGTGGCCCTTTGTTTTGTAAGTATGTGGTCCTCGGTAGAAAAAACCCTGGTTTAGAGTATCAGAAATATGCATTACTTTTGATAGCTGTGTCCATTCACATTTATTCACCATACGCTGGGGCTCTTGGAACATAAGTCTTACTTTGTTTGGGTGAAATACTGTATGACCAAGCAAAGTCAGGGAGTGCCAGTCGCCACAGGATGGCGTCTCAGGCTACAAAGGCCAATTTAACAATGCCCTTACACAGATGGAACACATTCTACACACATTGCATTCTATCCAATTTCTATCCATTTCTATTTATGAACATGTACCTTTAACTTGTCGCTGTCCAGCTGCAGAAGTTGCTGGCCGTCGACCCCCTTTGCAGTAAATTCAGGTGTGTACTGGTCCATGTTTATGCCCATTAACCAGTGACACACCTGCTGATTGGTCCATTCACAAACAGGTCGGGTCTGCCACTGATAGTCCTTTCCTGCGGCCGTGGGCTCATCGTCCAGCGTCTACACGGGCACACAAACAATATGATAATAGAACATTGCACAGCCTTTTTTACACTTTATGATAAATATTGTATATCTCATGTAAACAATGTCATGCATGGGTTGCTGAAAGTCTTGATGTCATGCATGAGATGTACATGAGATTAATCCACATGGAAACGTCTTTTTGTGCAAGACTCAAGACACAACACTGCATGCTAACTATATGCTAACTAGAGATGCACGATATTTTCCAAACTGATTCCTTTACGCTTCTCAAGACCGATATGGTACTCCTAACTTTTCCATATCTACTTTTGTAAAAATGTTATTTAACTGTAGTTTGTGCACACCTAAAGGCTGGAACAAATTTAGATTTGACCAACATTAGAACCAACATTACGACCGCCACATCACTACCAGAGTACAGAGCAGAGGTGGCCAAGCAAAGTGCACTATATTCAGCCACATGCTCCGAACATCCAGTATACTGCTACAGAGGTTAGTAGAACCAGAGTACAGGGTGGGAGTAGCCACTTAGCATGACCCAGAACAGTGCACTGTATACCGGCACGCGCTCTGAGCATCCATTGCAACACCACAGAGGGCTCTGACAAACCTTTTGCACTTTTCAAACGCTGCACCAGTGGTAGCGATGTGGCGTTTCAGACGGCTGATCAGGTTGTTTTTTTTTCATGTGCTCAATGTTTTTTTTTCCCGTTCATTGCAGAGCCTTTGATCCATGTAAAATGTCTCTGAAATAGTGAACGTTTCAAGAGAATTGAATGACAGGCCATTAATGTTACAGGCAGGAGAGGAGAAAAAAGGAGCGCTTGGTTTGTTTGGGTAATCTCACCTCCGTTTTTTTGAATTATCTGCACTATTTTTACAGATTTATCGGTATGACGTCATCATTTAGTCCAATAATTGTCGTGCACCCCAAGGCTAACTACTCTACACATGCAGTTAAATGTACAGAGAAAAAGAAAGCAGTTGCAGAGTCGTCACACTGTTGTTTTCTGCTACACCAAAATAGTAAAGAACATGAAGCAGTAGCTTATTATGGCTCTGTGAGGAACAACACTATTAACATCTGAGCAGATATGACAAAAGCTGGGCCGAGACCTGTATAACCTCAACAAAACGGCTTAAAGACACACAAACACACATGCAGTTCTCCTCTATTTCCTCTCTATTCATGGTTGAATCACAGCTGTGTGGGGGGGGGGGGCCCTGAAAGAGCATGCTTGTAAAGTGTCCCCTTTCAGCCTCATCAAGGCGCCCCACACAGCTTTTGTGACGGCACAACAAGGAGAGCACTCACCTCGCTGGAAGAGAAGATTAAAGTGTGTGAGCGCCCAGACAGATTGGGTTCTGCCACTAACCCAGAGATGTCTGAACTGGGACTGGCAGGGTTACAATCATCGATGACTGACACACTCTGCAACAAGTAGAAACAAGGAACGCATTTACAACACGAAAACATCAACAGTTCTTTTCACTGGGGCCAGCCTAACACACAGACAAGTACGGCTACAGGCGCTAAGGACCGTGTATCAGCACAATTTATACATGACGTACAAAAGCCAGCTCATCGTCTGTCATCTACATTGACGCAACACCAAAACTACCACCTACTAAATAACTAACACACAGACACTAAAAATGACAGGTATGGGGTAATGTTTGAAAGGATATCAGTTTAACCACAGTGCCTCAGTATCTCAGTTTTCATTAGGAATTCCTTCCAAATGGTTTGATGAAAAATGAAAATGTACAAAAATAGCGGCATTTTCCCCATAGAAAATAGTGGAGTGTAAGAAAAGTCAGCACTAGACTTGTTAGTAATGCTCTAATGAGTTGAGGAAAAAAATGAGCATACTGTACCAAATCTAATGAGCGACTGAATAAAGAAGACCAGGAGAGATTTGTCTGTTTAAAGGAAATATGGTGGGTTCAGTAACACATACAGTATGTACATAGTGTTCAGCCTAGGTCACAACTGGGTGATGTGCGGATCGATACTGAAATATCTACACTTCTGATACCAACTCCTTATGCTCTATACTGAATTCTCAAATCCAAATATCAATACTTTTGATGCTTGAGATTAGAGATGCACAATATATATATTTTTTTTTCAAACCGACAGTTAACTTTGAGCGGAGCCTTTTACCACACAAATCAGATGTGGTGCACATGTTGAACTTACAGGTTGTACGGTGGGTGTTAGGTGATCTTATTACTTCATGGTCATCACCACTAGTTCCCACCAACAAAAACACAGCGATTCGGGGAACACCATAAATCACATGGCCAAAAAAGACGCACTTCCAGTTGTGACCTATGCTTTAGCTCAGTCTTGCTTTCATGTGTGTCACCAAGAGAGAGAGAGAGAGAGCGCGAGAGGTTTCAGTTTGAAGTAACCAAATTCTTTGCTGCTTGGCTCTGTGATGGCTGACGTATGGATCCACTTGGCTTGGCTTCTGCATCGTGTCGTTTTCTTGCTTTGGTCACAGCAGATGTTTGGAAGTGTGTAGTCGTGTTACGCTTACAGTGACGATGGTGTGATGATAAAAAGAAGCCAGAGAAAGGATCAGGCTCTTGGCCTAACTGATGTTTTTCTAAGTTGGAATTCATTACATGTGAAAATACTCCTGCCTTAAGTCCGTGTTGGATATAAATACTCTCAACTTCACGGAAAGTTAGAGAAACATCAATACCTTGTTCTTGCGATCCTGGCTTTGCTCACTGCTGGTCTCGGCGTAGGGCAGGCTGCTGCTTGAGGAAGACGGCTCCCTGTCTCGGTCCTTCTCTTTGTCTCCAAACCAAGAGAAGGGCATACAGGTTGGGATGGAGGTCATGGACTCCGCAGGAGACACGTTACCAGAGTCTTCCAGTAACTCTGCCGAACCCCTAAACAGTTGGGGGGAGGGGAGAGCTCAACAACACATGACGCAACTGGTGCAAGAACATAACTGAGTTTATTAGCTTGAGAAACACTTGATTTGACTTTGGGGGGCGGACCAAAAAAAACACCAGACTGCTAGCTGGCTTCCCTAAAACAAGAGGTGCCCTAGAGCAGTGGCGCTCAATTGGCGGCTCACCGATCCATTCTGGGTGGGTCGCAGATCACAAGACCAACATGACATTAAAATATGACTTATTTTGAAGTACAATTGAGCTATCTTCCTCCTTCATACTGGATATGTACATTGCACAGGTCTAAGTGAAATACCTGATTTTATGGTCTTTTCATTTTTCATTTTACTTTACACATTATTTGTATTCATGCAGGTATCATGTTTGTCCTTATTTCCTTGACAAAATGCATTCACACATTTCTCTAAAAAGTGAAAAAAAAGTGAAAGTTATACTTGAAAACCATCTTTTCATAAAAAGCTGTTGGAAATAATTTTGCTGAAACTTACCTATTCCTATTGCCTAACATGTTCTACTTACTAAAGAACAGAAAGGGGTAGAAACATTTCTCGCCATTCTTTTAGTACTGTAGATATACCATGTCTATATAGCCCTTGCCCATAATATTCCGTGTGCCTTGAAAAATCAGTCAGAATCACCCAAAACGCCCGATGTGAATGTGAGAGGCTTTTGAAAAATGGTTGGGATTGAATGAGTTAAAGACAAAGTTTTGTGTAATTATTGTTAATATCAACATTTCACCTTTTTCTCACTACATTATGCCTTTTAGTCACGCAGTTATTGTGATTTTGGTGCAAATGTTGATCTAAAATGGTTCCAAGCGTAATGAAGGGTGAAACTGTGTGCGGTGTATGAAAAACGTGCACATGTTGACAGGTCAGGTCACGGTATTAAAACACGATATACCAAGTACTGCCACTACCTGCTGTCCAAAGACATTCTCATCGCCTCCTTGTCATGTTTTTTTCCTTTGCCACCCGACTTCCGAAGACCCCTGCACAGACCAATTATAAATAAGCTGGATTAGGAAATGCAGAATGGGAACAATAAAAACAATGTTGTGGAATATCATGGAAGCTTACCCAAAGTCAGGAAATCGTCTTTTGGGTTTTGTTGCCGATGAGGGTTCAATTAATTCATCTGATGGCGAGGTGGATAAGCACTCAATTTAGTCTATTGCTATTTGAGAGATTATTACATAATCATCAAGTCCTTCATACCTTTGAGCACTTTTTCCTTGCCTTTGGACTCCCTCTTCTTGGCATTACGCATTAAGCCAGAGGGGGATGTTGGAGATGCGTCACTTAGAGGGGACAAAGCGGGACTTCCGCTGCTTTCGTTGCTACCCCCCTGTGATGGGGACAAGGACGGGCTGGTGGAGAGCTCGGCTTTGCTCTTGGATTCATCTGTAGTCTCCCCTGGTTCCTCTTTTTGTTCATTCCCGGGATAGCAGACAGGCACTGGGAGGGACAGGCTCTCCTGGATGGAGCTCCTCCTTCGAGGTTCCTGCTCCTCCTGGTCATCCTCTTCTTCAGTTTCCTGTCGGGACAACGCCAAGTGTGTACAAGGACAATGTAAGGAAGAGGAGATGGACTGGCTGACTCGCATATAAACAAGCTGGATGATACAGTAACTGCACAAGAGTAGCCTTGTACTGTATGTAAGCATTAACTGTTTTTAGGAAAGATAGAGGAAAACAGAGTTCAATGCTCCGGATTTTCAAATAAATCCTTGTAAAAAAAACAAACAAATCTCCAACACGAGGCATGCTGTAACTGGCTCTTGACACGGACATGACATTTTTATTGGGACACAAGATTCAGGCTGATCCCGACTGACCTGGGAGGGGCCGGAGGTCACCGTGAGACTCTCCTTCATTTTGTTTCTAGAAGGACGCTGGCGTCTGGCCTTCTGGGCCAGCACGCCTTTTGCTTTGTGTGCACTGATGTCCAGCAGCTCCGTCTCAGGAACAAGCTCGCTCCAGTCTTTCTCTGCACAGTAGCAAATGCAACCCACAGAAGTGGAGAAACTGACATTTTAACATTTACTTCAAGGTTTTGAAAATTTTGTAATAAATGTTACTGAATTAATAAGCTTTTGTACCTGCAAGTGAGTCACATGATTGTTCATCAGGGACTGGGACCTGGGAGAGAAGGCTGTCTTCTGCCGGGCTCTGAGCAGTCGTCCGAGAGACACATGAAGCATCCCCAGCCTCCAGGACACCTATCTGCAGACAAGATACCACCACTTACACTTACTGTACACCTCCTGTCTGTTTCATGTAGAAACACACTGCTTTTAACCAGCTTACTTACCCTATTCTGCAATAACCCCAGCTGTTCCTTGTACCACCTTTCTTTTTCATCAATACTCTTCCTCAGCTCTTCCTCCTTTTTCACAAAGTCTATTTCCCTGAGGATTCATGAAAATGGGAGTTCAGTAAAGCCTTTGTGCTTGTATGTATGTATGCAAAAAGAAGAAAAAAAGAAAAAAAACAACAGAAGAATGGAAAACTCAGCAGTAATTTGACAAGAAGTCAAAATATTAAGAGAAAAAAGTTGTAATCTAACAATAAAAAGTCAGAATTTTACGGGAATAATGTAAAAATAACAATTTTAATGGCATAAAGTTAAAACACAGAAGAGAGGTAAGTTGTAACATGAAAAACGATGTAATTTTAGGTTTTCTTGTGTCACAAGAAAAAAGTTAAAATAAAGTCATAATTACTAGAAGAAAATTGACAAGAAGAAAAATGAAGGGGTTGTGGAAAAAAACAAAAGAGGAATGGGCCAAACAGCTGTAGTTTTAAAATAAAGTCGAAATAATTTTCGAACAAGAAAAAAGTTAAATAATGTAATATGATGAAGAAAAATAGTCATTTTAGTCGCATAAACTTAAAATACTGAAGAAAGACGTAATTTAATTAAATAATAGTTTTATGGAAAAATATGAAAAACGACAACTTCTCAGAGAAAAATTCACATTTACAAAATATGCAAGTGGCATAATATTTTACACGATGTGGCCCTGGTTGGAAAAATGCCCGATCTAAACAAACAGCTGAATGTAATGCAAGCCAATCAAGACAAACTCACTTCTGCTGGTAGTCTTTTAGAAGTTTCTTAGCCTTGTTGTACTTCTTGTCCAGGGTCTCGTGCTGAGCTTGGGTTTCTGCTAATTGTTCGTTAATTGTCTTGCACAGAGCCTGGGTTTCCAGCCAGTAAGTCTCCAACTTGAGGATTTTTCCATTGCTCTCCTCAATTTTCTGCTCCAGTGCAGACTCTCTGGCTTCCCACAATGACTTGTCCTCCTCCGATCCCCGAAGCTGTGCCAACAAAAGTGACATTGGACTTCACATGACTTAATACTGTAACTTAAAAGAGAATGGGGGAAATACATTTCACTAAATAACATCCTATTTCAATTTACACTATATTCCACGCACCGCCCCCAAGTAGCTTGTTACCATTTTTTAAGTATTTGAAAAAATAATATATTCTAATAATAAAAAATGTATTAATGACTTTTATGGAGCACCAAATCACAACAGATGTATATTATATAGAACAGGTCTATACATTGTTCTCTTATGAAGGAAACAAAACAGTTTGCAGTTTTGAACATGGTGAATATCCACAAAATGTGATATGTAGTATATAGATGTAGATATGTAGTCATCTATGACTACAAAACTGATTTTTGCCATCTTGATAAGATAGATCATTTGGAGTCTTTCTAGTGCTTTCTATTATGAATAATTTTCAGCCCAATCCCACAGAACCCTTGCACGCCCCAATTGCAACTGGAGAGGAGTAATGACATTTAGATCATGCATGCGTGTGTGCGCTCGCCCTCCCAACGCCTCAAATCTGTAAACCTAGGCTGAAAATGGACTTCATTAACACAAAATTTTAAAACAACTCCAGCATAACAACAGTGAAATCGACACACTGGCATATTTGGAAGCATAAATGTATACCATGTTGAGAATTGTCATTGTTTTATAAGCATCTGATACAACACAAAAGTGTTGATTTCATGTCGACGTACCTTTTCCTTTAATTGAATAATTTCAGCCGAGGCAATGCTGTGTTTGAGCTGCAGCTACAGAAAGAATACATTGTGTTATACAGTGCTTATGAAATGCCATCTCTGAAGAAACGGACAACTGCAATGTTGAGGAATCTGTACCTCTTTCAACTTGAAGGCCATCTGAGAGCTGTCCATATTGGATGGCATAAACAAAGCTTCTGAATCAGGCAGCTCAAATACCTCCACGTTGCGGCCTGGAGAAAAATTAGAGCCAAGAATCCGCTCATCCGCTGCGTCCTCGTCCTCGTAGCGCTCCTCCTGTAATACGAGATCACACATGGCATCACACATTGCAAACAATAACACACCCAACAGGCCCGGGAACATGCTCTGCATGTGTCAACAACACTCCCAGTGGCACAGTTCACCACAGTCCGGCAGCAAATTCTGGAATGACGTCCAAAGAGCGGGCTGGTACTGGCTCAGCTGGAGCCGGATTGCACGCTTGCCACAAGTCATCCTGTATTAATTTGGTCCAATTGTAAGCAGCCAAGCATCAAAATGTATACACGCATTGTCGGGCCTGCCAACCTTAAAGAAATTAGTAAACCCCCCATCATTGTGGTAGTTTGATGCTAAATCGCTAACGCTAGCAAAACACAGGACTTCAGCCACGGTCATCACATTGACAGCCCGTCAATAGCAGCTGGAACTCCAATCTTAAATGGCAGTTCAATGCAAAAATCATCAGAGAGATGTAAAAATGTAAAAAAAACACTGGTTAGTTGGGCCACTTTTATGCCAAGGTAGCACTGTATATGACAATAAAAACAATACCTGCACTGCTGCAGTCTCTGGAAGGCCATGTAATCCATGATAAGTCAAACACAGCCACAGTAGATACAAATAAGTTTGGGTCTTGCTACAAGAGCCATCTGCCAGGGCTTTGAAGCTAACATTACCAATCTAAATACGCTTTTCTTTCTCCATTTCCCATCAGTATTTGTTCCAGCTTGTGGCTCCAGAGTTACCGTGCCTCAACCAAACTACGGTGTGGGTCGAGGGTCAAACAGAAGGAACGTGCGTTAATCGCGTATCAAAAAATTTGCCGCCATTAAAGTGAACTTCTGTTAACGCGTCATTAACACGTCAACTTTGACAGTCCTAGTCATCATTTTAATTTTTATTATTATTATTATTATTATTATTGTCTCATGGGATACTGTCCCCGAGTCATTTTTTTAAGGAGAAATCTTGCAGCGTTTTAATCTTGTGGGCTCTCGAGTGACAACAGTCGGAGGATTGCACAAATGGAAGAAAAGGAGTTTGCGGAGGTGAGCTAGCCATCCTATGAACGAGTCGTTTGCAGACAGGAAACGATGTACTGCAAGCCCACCAATCACAGCCCATTGTCCCACATGAACACGGATATTTTCAAAATAAGGCACATTTAAAATGAGGCACAGGTAAAAGCCTTAAATTTTCTCAAAAAGTCTTCACCTTGGCCAGAGATTTCTAAGTCTAAGTCTTTAAGGACAAAAACCTACGTTTGCAGGTATAGAAAAAGCATAGAAAAAGACATGAGTTTAAAAAAAATCTGTATTCATGCAGACATAACCTTAGTATTAAAGTTAGAGAGGCCTGTGTAGGGCCATATGAAATCTGTTTTCTTTTTCCCCCACAAATGTTGTCTTTTTTTTTTTTTTTAATTCCGCTCCACCCAAAAAATTCTATTTTTAACCTTTTAGTGGAATTTTGCCAGCAGAGAGTGTGTGCTTTTTGGATTAGTGAATAAAATGTATTGGGCGACTATTCAATATTGTACTTATCAAATATTCACTAGATTACTTTTCCTCTCCTTTGCTCACCTCCTCTGTGGAGTGTTCATAGTGGTCATCCAGATGATGATGTTGCTGCTGCTGCTGCTTCCTCTCCTGCTCCAGCGTCTCACTTATCAAGCGGGCTACCTCGCTCTGTGTGCCAGGCTTTTCCCGACCAATCAGAAACCTGCATGCAACATGGTGTTAAAGAACCGTTGAGGTATGAATGAACCTACACTATCACGCTTGGCTCCACGGAATAAAGGAAAAAAAAGGCTTTGTGTTGCATCTTTCTTCAGCTTGAGCAACCACAAGCTATTCGTAACCAAAAAAGATAAGCGGCACATTCTTGCGTTGCAAACATCTTTGGAATCAGTTGACGTGAAAGAGCAGAGTGGGTGGTATTTTCAGCTAACCTCACAGAGCCTTTGGTGTTCTTGAGAACAGTGGCAGCAAACAGCTGGGTGACACCCACCAGACTAACACCATCCACCTCCACTATCTGGTCATTCACCTGGATGCTAAAGGAAGAGAAGACGCCATTTTCATGAAAAGGTTAAGCAGCTTCTTCAAATAGTTGCCGGTACTAAAACAAACAGGGTATAAAAAAGTCTGGGAAACACAGGAAGTTAGATTATTTTGTGAGCTTCCTCATGAGGTTATAATTAGATATGGTTATTTGTGTCCTGTGAGTGGCTGGGACCTTCAGAGAATGATTGAGTGTGTAATTGTGTGCAATTAAAACATATTATCTGATCTGTGAATTAAGTGCCATGTTTGCTCGGAATTCACATTTTCTACTCACCGTCCATCTCGCTCAGCTGCCCCCTGCTCTGTTATGGTTTTTACAAAAATGCCAAGCTTCTCCAGACCCTGGTCCGCACCCACCCCCATTCCGATGATACTGATGCCAAGACCATTGTCTCCTAGATGCAGAGAAATTGGAACTAAATTCGAGTTTTCCCCTCCCGTTGCTAGAAAGCAGCTTAGCGTTGTGTGTTTTGGATCACCTTTCTCAAGCTCCACGGGAAATACATCCATTTTCTCCACTCTCTTCTCCAGCTCATACTCTGCAGATGCCGAAACAGGGTCCACGTCGTCATTGCGTCGATCGTACTCCTCGTTAGAGAAAGTGCTGAAGACCTGTGGTTTGCAACATTTACAACAGATACTGTCAATAAAAAAAAACATCCTGTGGGCTAAACAATACATGCATAGTTTTATAGTCACACAGTCTACACACAAATACGACAGGAATGACAGATATTTTTACTGTTTATCATTAAGTAGCCACACATTTTTAAGTCATTTGTATTTGTTTTTATTATTTGGTACACTTTTACTGAGGTCATTTCTAGTTTATTATATTATTCCTGTGGCCTTAATAATACATGGCTCGAGACACAAAAACATGATAGGAATGGCAGAGCCATTTTTTAAATGACATTTTTAAAGTTGTGATCTATAGAGCAGGGGTCATCATCACGTTCTCCACTGGTTAAGTTGTGACCCACTTTTATTTAAGTCATTTTTATTTATTTTGTACACTTTTATTTCCGTCATTATTTTTTTTTATCATTTGCTATGCTTTATTATTTTCAATTATAATTTTCCCATTTTTATTTTAGTCATTTTTTTATTGTACACTTTTATTGGACGTCATTTTATATTTTACACATTTACGTACATTATTTTAATTGCTTATTTGTATTCATGCTTTTAATTTTTACTTGTCTATATTTAAATCTTTTTACACTTGTAATTATTTACTATTTACTATTAAATACTATGTAATTATTTATGCTTTTTAATATCATTTTTATTCAGTTTAAATTTATTATTATTTGTATGCATGCTTTTATTTAAGTCAAACCCAGTAAATGTACACTGCCTGTCAACAGAAACTTGATTTTCACTTTGAAGCCCTAAACTGGATTGACATAAAGTAGTGCTTCTCAAATCGTGGGGCAACTGTCGAGGGGGGCACGAGAGGCTTTCATTTTAGTGCTGTCCTGCCAACATGTAGAAATGTATAGTACACAACATGCAATTTAATTACAAATACGCAAAGACAAGAAACAAACGAAGAACACGGCTTTCATCTTGTACTTTTATGATCATTTTGGTAAATATTTGTGATCATGTATTATTATCACAAGTTGTATTTTGCACATTTAATCACATTTTTTGCAGCCATGAATGAAAAGTCTCAATCACTACAGCAGACCCCGGTGTCATGGAATCCACAGACATCCATGAAATGAAGCTGATCAAAGTTTCTACGCAGCTGTGAACTTTACAGTCGGGTCTCATAAATCTCTGAATGTCTTCTGTTGTTTGCTGTTCTGCTGTTTTCTGGTTGGAATTAGAAAAGTTGACACACGTACGCCCAATATGGCAGCGCATGGGGAGTGCAGAAAGTAGGACACAGCTGTGGGGCAAGCTATGCAGTGGATGTAGTCGGGAACAGTCCTCCAAGACAAGTGTACCGTTTTAAACCAAATATGAGCAATCCAAAGAAAATATTCCGTCATCTCCGGCCAACTGGGCAAGTGTTCAACCCAAGCTTCAATATTTTTTCATTTAACAATTAGTGTTGTAGCAATTCTTCAATGATCATATGACTTTTTGAATGACGGAACAAAGCTTAATAGAAATTGCTGACTATGCTGTAAAAAAAAAGACAATTAAAATGACTCTTTGTTGTTTGACTATGTAGTTAGTAGTGGCTTTTTGCATGCTATCACTGCTGAGGACAAACGTTAAATTCATGAAAGAGGCCTACCTACAATGCTGATTTTTTTCAGCTTTTTATCTCCATATTCAAATGCATGTGAGAAATGAAGAATGCTCGGAACAAACACAAAGCAATTCTGTGAGTCTGTGTTATATAAGCCACGCCTTTTTCCACACACTTTGAACCCCGTGGTTTAAACAATGATGCATCTTATTCATGGCTAAGGGAGCTACGGTTCCCATGACGGTTGGAGTGCAGTACTCAGCGTGTGATGAAGTGGTCGCCAATGTCACGTTTTGACGTTTGATGCAGTAATTGTGTTTTTGATCTGACAAATCCTAAGTAAGTTTGATCCAGTGTAGCTGCTTTTGGACTGCTTGGACCGTCTCGCATCTCATCAGAGTTGGGAACACAGAGTTGAGTTAGGTAGGTGGGATTGCAAGGTTTATAGTGTGATCATGACATTGTTATATGATTTGACGGCAAGATTGATTGTCAAATCAGACTGCTAAATCTATGACACGCCTGATATGTAGTAATATGTAGTATCCCGCCTTTCGCCTGAAGTCAGCTGGGATAGGCCCCAGCGCACCCCTGTGATCCTGAATGAATGTTTATTTCCTCCAGTCTCAGTTGTGCTCTCATTTTGTGTCAACATTTAACTGTGGTTAGTCCAATTAAAAAAACACGAGAACAGAAAGGGTGATTACTAATTACCCCATTTACAATATGGAACATGGTTAATGCAATCAAGTAAACATTTCCAGTTAGGTAGGTCTTTAAGTGTGACATTCTGGCGCAGACCCAGAGGCATGTCAAGACGTGAAAAATCTGCCTCTATTTCTTTCACTCCCATTTGTTTTTCAATAACCTCACGGCCAGAAGCAATGTAGATCTGGGGTTTGTCCAAAGAAATCAATTTGGCTGAATTGCACGTTTGCACATTGCTGAGCAATGAGCTATACTGGCACATTTGCAGGTACCTTTCTACAATAACGTGGCAAGCCAAATGAAAGAAGTCAGGAAATACTAAGGTTATACAGGCATTCTACATAGGACTGTAATTCTCACTCTGTTGTCCTGAGTACTTTGCTTTAGTAATCATAATACCTCTATATGTAATATTATGCAATATCTTTGGAAACAAAGGATGTAGTAGGAGTAGTGATTTTCTGTCACCAAAGTTGACAGAAACTTCAGTAAGGCAAAAAAAAAACTTTTTTAGTTTACGCATTGGTAATCAAGGACTAAAAGAATACACAAAACAGTACCCTGACCGTAGCGGTTATTCAGCTACACCACTCTCACCATCCCCCCCACTCTCATGCCTAATTTCCCTGTTGCTATGGACTCCCAGGCTTTTCATTTCAACAATGTGCTGCTTTGCGGTAACCTAATCAACCACTACCTTTTTTTACAAGAAGAAAAGACAACACACAACAGGTTGGCAGAGAAGAAGGCAGAGCTAAAAAAAAAAAAAAAATCACACCAAGTTTGAGGAGATTTCTTTCATTAGCAAAGTTCAGACAGCAGTCCGCGACTCCTATGCCAGCTGTAAAGTTCTCCTTGTCCTTACTTCATGTGCAGCTGTACGGACATAAACATACTCTAAAATTGTAACCCTTCCCATATTTTACTCATTTCCCTCCCCACAACAAAATACCAATGTGGGAAATGAGTCAGCAGCGGAGAGGGAAGCCAACCAGAGAAATAGGCAGGCAGACGGCGGGATCAAGGAACTGGTAGTAGACAACTAATCAGTGTATGCTACAAGAGCTGAAGCTCAAACAGGCGTGGCAGCCTGGTACAGATTGTAGAGACATTGGGAAAGAAGGCATACAGTGCTATATACACACACCCATCAAATATTAACATTAACATACGCTTCTGTAGAGCAGCAGTGTCCAAACCTTTTTCCACCGAGGGCCACATACTGAAAAAAGAAAGGATTCAAAGGCCACTTTGATATTTTGTCTATGATATGCTAGGTTACATATACTTCAAGAAAAAAAATGTCATCTCAGCTTTCTGATATCAATGAAAAGGTCTAATATTAGTATAAAACTTTGCCCTTTGTGATTGTTTTCCTCAGTTCTTGCTGTTGTTATTTTTTTAATTTTCCAAATATTTAAACTTTCTTCTTTAATAACCTTGAAAAAAATATTTTTTCTTAATATTTTGGCTTTATTTCCCGAATATTATAACTTCTTCCCAACATATATTCCCCAAAATTAATTAATTTGTTTTGTTTGTTTGTCATAATATGTCAACAAAGAATAACTATGGGTGTAACAATTAACAATACAATTTGTATCACAATTTGTGGTTGCTAACATGAAGGACAATATTGGTCCATTTAGCACAATAGGATCCGAAACAGTTCAGTAACCATACATCCATTTTCCGTACCCCTTATCCTCACAAGGGTCGCGGGCATGCTGAAGCCTATCCCAGCTGTCTTCGGGCGAGAGGCGGGGTACACCCTAGACTAAAAACAATCCAATATTCTCTTCAGGTTGAATTACCAGTAGGTTTACCTGCTACTTGCTTTGTTTCACATACTGTAAATACCTTGGGTAAGAATGTTACAAAGTTTTCAAAACAAGGCCGTGTTTCTCTCCAAATATATATTTTTTGGGAGCTGCGGGCCTTAAATGGACGCCGTGCTACACTTTGGACACCCTTTCTGTGGCCGAATATATGACAAATAGCAAGGAAAGTTAGCGACAGTGAAGAGCAGATATCCTTTCCAAAAGAAGTGCAAACATGAGCAGGCTCAACAGGTTTGCTTAGAAATGGCCAACACAAGCTGTTTGTGTGCACTGTTACCTTTCAGTTAGCATCTAAGACATCAGGGTATTTGTTGAAGCGCACTCATCTTTTGCCAAGTTGCTTAATGAAGAGCATTGAGAGGACTGCATTAGTATTCCGCCACTGACAGATAATCAACCACTAGTCCAGGTGCCTGGACGGAATGCAGATCCGTGCTGGCTGGGAGAGGGTGGAGTCTTGCCAGAAGTACGAGTACTATGATAGGTGAGATTGCTCCAACATTATACATGAATCTTCTGACAGTCCCTAGCTATATGCTATATATATTATAATCATTAAACCATAAAAACAACAAAAAAAAGATCAATACTGACTTACAATGTGAAAACCATTGCCTATGGGACATTTTTATGAATACCTGTTTCCTCATTGCCAACAATTCTTGGGCAAAACAACACATAAAATCCATGTCAGCCCACATAAATGCCTTTGTCCCATTGTAGATAACATACCTGCAGCTGAGCCTGTTAATCATTCAGTAACTTGGTGATTTGCCATATTTTGCAGTTTAGTGGTAAAGCCTAAAACTGTAGTGGACTTTAACCACTATAATCTGAGGTAGCCTTCCTGGAAAAGAATATTTTGTGTAAAAATAAACCCCCCGGTTATGTTTGGTACATAAAGTAGTATCCAGTAGAGGTACTATTTGAATTGAAAAAGGGTTCCTACGGAGTTGACATTTCAAAAGAGACTTTTTCTTCTGCATACGACTTTAAAAGATGATGTTAGCTACAAACTCACATCACTGAAGCGCTCTAAGCATCATGGGAAGTGTAGTTTTTAGCCATACATTAGACGCAGGGCTCAAAGCATGAGGAAAAAGTAGCATCACCAGAAATTATGTACTTATACTTTTATATACATATAAAAGTATGATCTACCTTACCTAGCTATCATATACTAATTATGATATAATTAGAATTAGAATTACTTGGAGTAGGATAAGCACATGGATGACCGTGCAACTTGTCAATCATTCCCAAATGTTTTGTTCTCACTCAAACATCTTATATCCTCTGGAAAGCCGCTTAGAAAAACAAATCAATCTATTTTCTTCTTTTCTTTTTTTTTAGTTCTTCACAATTTTATCTTTTAGAAGACAGAACACTGGTAACAGTCTTGGAAAAATGAATATTTTTCCATACTTAATTTTCCATTTTGCAGACTTGGAATTGTATCAAATCAAATTCCATACTTCCGTAGGACCCCCTATTGAAATCCCCTATTGCTCATTTTTGCCACTTTGTATTGACTCCTATATAGCAGCTAAACACGATAGCCCGCACAGAACGCTTTCTAGATCTTCTAGAATCTGTAATCTCTGTAGAACAGAGTGTGCAGAGCCAACCTAAACTTCTTTCAGGGCTCATTTCCAAATGCGCAAAGCACATTATGTGATGCTTTAGCATCATTTAACACAAGAATACAACATTCTAATAACATTTATAGGTCAGAAAAGTGGAGTCTATGATGACATGTATGCCTCCTAAAAATCTGAAAAAAGTCTGTAGAACAGCTGAAGTAAGACATTCTTGTTTAACTTTGGTAAGAGTAGTGACAAATACTGTATTAAGACCACCCATTCACAAAGCAAACCTTTCTTTCATTGTTAAGAGGACTTGGGTTATGTTGGGACGTAATCCAGCTTTCAGACACAATCATTACATCATTCCTCTCTAGCAGTCACTTGCTACAAGCTTGTTTGCTCAGCTTCACTTCAGACCCCCAGACAAGAAAACACAAGCAGTTGCCTTTTTGATCTTTGTGACTTCAAAGTCCACGATTAATGCTGATGACTTTGTGTTCTCTCACCCAACCCCCCTGAGTGGTCAATCATTCCAATGCTATGTTAGCCATCCTCATTAAAGACATGATTATGGGACTCATCCTGCAGTGTTGGGGGGAGAAATCCATAAAAATGAAATGCATCATGGTTAATTACCTAAATTAGATGATGACATCACCCCACCCACCATGCCACAATTAGAACGCCCTGATGAAGCATCCCCTCTATGATCATCTCATCCTTCTAATAGTCTAATAAACTTGACACAATCCATGGTAAACGACATGGTATCCACATGGAAACGTTTTCAGGTCAAAACACAAAAGTATTTGATCTACACGAAAACTCAATTGGTAAGTTTTGAAACACTTGCAACACTTTCTCTGCAATCAGACACGACGTGTTGCTCATATTGACATGGACAGGCTGTGTCTGTATGTCAACATACAAACACAAGCTGAATGAGCTGCAATCGTGCAAATTGTTGTCAACTCTACTGTGTGCAACTCCGTCACTGCTTGGCTTGGCTTGGATGGAACGCGGTTTTGTTTATGCGCCCCACAGCAGGTCATAGGACCCCCTGCCAGGATGACTAGAATCGTGTGGGGGATCCACACCCAGTGATAACAGCACTTTATCGGGCTGGATAAACACTGAGCTATTCCCAGCCTCTGTGGACGGCGCAGCAATTATTAGTTTTTCCCCTCGTTTTAACAAAAAAATGGTGATTGGATACACAGATGGTAGAACCTCAACGCAACTTCGACCACACCCCCATGACAGACAATGTTTACAAAAAAATCAGCAGTAATACCAAAACAGATTACATCAGATGGAAAATGTTAGGTACTGCATACTGAACACAAAAATAACAGAAAAAGTATGTTGCACTGTAAATCATAAAACTATTTCTATAACTAGATCACAGTTTTCTTTGCTAAAGTCCTCTCATTTTATTAATATACACATTGACAAAATAGTTTGTGTAATATGTTTATGGCAGGGGGGTGGAAACTTTCCAGCAAGTTCCACATACTGACAGGTGAAAAGATACAAACGATATTATTAGTAGAACGTGCCCTTGCCCCCCCCCCTTTTTTTTGTTGTTGCATTTTCCAATAAGAGGTAGAAAATGAATGAATGAACATTTACATTTTCATCATAATTTTCATACCCTTTCCTCTGGTAATATTACGTTTTTTTGTTTTTATATTTTGACTTTATCTCGTAAATTTGCTATTTGTGTTTCCCTAACTATTTCAACAGTAATGTTATTTTAATTTTTGTACTATTACATTCTCATATTTCATATTTTTCATTTTCAAACTATTTCAACTTTCCTCATAATTGTCATAAACTTTCTTCTCATTATGATTTGCCCCTGTTTTCACCTTATTCCAATATTATTATATTTTTTCACCCAAGCTAATGTTCCAAAAAACTACGACTTTACTTTGTTTGGTATTTTTGTCAAAATATGAGACGTTTATTCTTGTAAAACTGCAACTCCAAGATTCGGAATTTATCGCACATTCCATGTCTACTATTTTAACTTTCTTTTTTTTTATGTTCTTCTCTCACTATTACACCATTCCAATAATATTTGGACTTTATTCCCATAACATAACTTTCTCCCTCAAACTAATTTTCCAAGAATTATTTGTTTCAAGTTCATTCTACTTAAACTCTTATTTTTTCCTCATATTACTACCATATCCTAAAAAATATATTTTTAGATTAGATTTTTTCTCAATAATTTCACTTTATTGTTGTGAAATTCCTCAAATGATGTCTTACCAGAATGGGATCTGTGGAGAACTTGATTTTCCTCTTTGGGGGAGGTCCCTCTTCGTCAGACAGTCCAGGGGCCTCATAATAGTCATCATACTCCCTGTACATTTCTTCCTCCTCGTCCTCTTCCTCCGCCTCTCCCTCTTCTGTCACCTCCTCCTCTTCCATGAGGACCTGGTCTACATCCTTGTCATCCTGAAAGGCTGCATTCTCAATACCGTACACGGGGGCTCCGTTCACGACGCTTTTCTGAGCGTGCTCCACCAGCTCCTTCTCTTCATGGTCATCATCTTTGTCGTTATGCTGGTCTTTAAGCGAGATAGACTCTGTTGCTTTTTCATATCCGCCTGCTACAGGAGTGGTGCTATTCTGTTTGTCTGCCTGAAATTCCCTTGTTGCATCTTTGGCAGGGTATTTGGCCACAACAAAAACAGCATCTTCAATCTCATCGTCATTGTCATCACTCTCGGAAGACTCATTCTCAACCACGACAAGCTCTGCCCGTACCATGCCCGCCCCTTTTGAGTCAATGGATGAGGTGTGGCTGGATGTCTTTGCCCTCGTTGGACTTTTAGCGATTTCTGTGTATTTGGTCGTGGAGGTGTTCTCAAACCCCGATCTATGCTGCTTCATGTCTCTTGAGGGCACATCGACGGTCTGATTCAATCCATCCCTGGATGAATGTCGCTTGTACCCGTGGCCGACCAGACTCGTTGACTCGGGTGACGGTGGTTTGTGATCACTGGTAGGAGAAACTGATTTGTATGCTGCACTAGTAGCTGGCAATGTTGCTTTACGCTCAGACCCTGACGATGCAGTTTTGTGTGTCGCATGAGATTTTGTTGGGCTTTTGTTGGCGCTGTCAGCTACAGGTGACGAGTTAGCAGCTTCTTTGACAGGGGAGGCGGGTTTGTGTAAGCCGCCTCTCGACGGAGAGGTTGTCGGCGAGTGTTCAGCCATACTGTCAGATTTAGCAGTCATCATTCCTCCCGTGGCGGCAACCGTGTTGTTATCTTCTGAGTCATTCCCGGCCATGTAATTCTCCAGCCTCTTTGACATGGGCCCTGCATTTAGCGACACTCTCGGCACATTCTTTTTCTCATTATCAGCGTCCGCTCTACATTTAACTCCCGATGTAGGCGTTTGCTCAGATTTGACAGTCTCCGAGGATCCCGATGCTCTCCGTGTGCTTTTTCCCTCATCTGAGGCGCTTCCGAGCGACAGGCGATTCACAACCCGGCTCGGCGACTGCTTGTCAACAGCAGGCTGCTCAGTGATGCCCCTTTCAAATAGTTTCCTAGTTACGGAAAACTTCTCCGCCAAAGCCACTTTGTCGATCTCCACATCCTCTCCTTTGGGAGTTTTATCTAAATTGAGAGATTCGGGGCTTGTAGGGCTGTTGAAGTTAACTCTGTGCGTGCTGACGGGAAGCTGTAGCTTGGGTGGAGACACTTGGGCCGCGTCAGACTTGATGGTTGTTTTCGCATCTTGGCCTTCTTGCTGCTGACCATCCATCTGGAGAAATATGTTCTTGATCTTGTTCACTCTGGTGCCGAAAGGCCTCCCCCGGGAGTCCTCACGAGTGTCGCTGGAGCCATTTGCATAGGACTTGGCAGCACCTTCAGGTTTTTGCCCATCAAAGGAGCATTTGATGGCGTGGAAGTCAGACTTGTATGCGTTTCTGTGAGGAGACGCACTCCGGAGGGTCCTGTCGCCTCCTTTACTTTCCGCTTGGATCATGTTGCCAGCTTTTTTGAAGTTGCTGCACAATTTGAAATGGAATTATTCCCTCTTCACCTCAACAGAGGCAAGGCCATGGGTCCCACGAAGCTTCTTCAACTAAAGACACACGGTGACGGCATCTGAGGAAGGACATATGTACAATGGAACCTTGGTTAGCATCATTTATTTGTTCCAAAACTTCAAACATTAGCCAAAATGGAAGCTAACTGAATAAACGTTTATTTTCAAGCCAACTAACCCAATCCAGAAAACCAAAAATGTTAATGTTCTAAAACATATTTTTCTAGTTTTACGCGCAGTAAAGAATTCCCAATGAGTGTAAATGATTAATGAAAGAGATGAATGAGCATTTCAGGTTACTTTTACCATCACTAAAGATGTAATTCTTGATGTGAGTGTTCCTGACTACAGGATGTGGCAACAGAGAGACCACCTTCCTGTTTTGCCATGATTTGTTTCTTGAATTCAATAGTGTTTCAAACCACCACAGCCCAAAATTGAGCTAAAATATGTTTCAAGTGCCTTTTGATCAAGAAGGTGAAGAAAGCTATTGAATTTAAATGAATTCAATAAAAAAACTCACGGCAAAACAAGAAGGTGGTGTCTGTGTAGTGCCCTGCTGCCACAACCTTCTCTGAAGATGTGATTTTTGATGTGAGTGTTCTCAAAGACACGATGTGGCAGCGAGAAACCACACGGATTAAACTGAATTCAATTCAAGAAATAACTCATGGCAAAACAAGAAGCATGTGCTATCTCAACTCTTGAAGATCCAATTAAAATGTCAAATCCTCTAGGCTCCAGCATGCCCACGAACCTCGTGAGAATAAGCGATACAGAAAATGGATAGAGAGAAGTTCGTGAAAAAATTGTCTCAAAATTATGTTGCCAATATCATTAATGGCAGTCATTTGTAGGACAACTTTTGTTATCCTGACAGGTTTACTAACTATTTATTTTGTTATGCTTCGACTTAAATAGATTTAATCTGCTTGAAAACCATGAGATGTCGTGTTTTCTGAATAACTTAGTAGCATTAAGACTTAAAAAAAAATCCTACAGTTATGTTATTTGGTTTTTGTTTGAGCCTGTGGCAGTATGGAGATTTTATCATGTGAATCGTATCACATTAGGGTTGTCACGAGACACTTCGTTCATGAGATTAATGCACGAGATTGGATCTACGAGAAGAAGATGAGAATTTAACATTACGTTTAAGAAATGTACATTGGAAAAAATATATGACAATATATTGGCGATCTACTACTACTACGGCCACGTTTACGAGAAACACTGCACTGTTGGCTGTCACGTTCACCTTTGCACTGCACTGTACACTTTGTTTATTTATTCATATCAATTCTACCTCACCTCATTCTACCTCTTGTCTCTACCTAGTTGTAGTTGTGCGCATTCGGCAGTATTTGCACAATTGTTGTTTCTTTTTCAGACTGTATATGCCCCCTTTTGATATTTTACAATTCCCACGAGATGCACCTTTTTACATTCTCTCTATTTATGCTGTTTATTTTAATTGCACCGTGGAGAGGAAAAAAAACATTTTCAATTATCTGTTTGTCCTTGAGATATGAATTGACAATACTCTTCTACTACGTTACACTATTTTGCACTCAGTGTGTATGCTAGCGGACCCGCCTACACTCACTGAAAGAGACTGCATGAAAAGGATCACTCCGTTCATGCCATTGTTCTGTGGAACCATGCCTGTTTCTGAGTGACAGGGAAAACAGACACACAGTTCATTTACAGGTACTGTGTGATTAATTTATTATCAACCAGGTCTAGTGCTCACGAGACACTTTTGCTGAATTGTAAAAAAGTTTTCATCTCGCGAGATCTTGTGACATCGCATTGTGAAGTACCCTGACATTTCCAGTCCCTACAGTGTGTCATTCTTACTCTGATACAATATACAACTATTTACAGAGCATATGCGTGGATTTAACTTGTACAAAAAATGGGAAATATTCCGCTAAACTGCTCAAGGTTTGGCCGTGGATGTACAACAGCCTTGGTGCCTGTTAGCATTAGGTAACATTGGGCACATTTCAACTATCACTGCACTGCTAGCTTCCAAAGCCTTTGTAGTGTTAGCTTTGTGGTAATCGAGTATTATCGACGGAGACGCTCAAGCTCAACGTCGACGTAATAAAAACCGACAATAGAAAGCAACAACTTTCCGTGAAAGTGTGTTTGACTTGAGTTAAATTTGTTAGTACCTGCAACTAAGTTAAGTTGCGGGCTACTTCAATGCAGCACGAGCGTATCCAAGTCTCATTGTGGAAGTTTCAAGCACGAATCTTCCCAAAATGTGGACGCAACCTCCAAAAAGCTGAACTACACAAAAACAAATCTCACCTCCGACTTGTTTCATGGCGTCAGGCACCGATAGCTGGCCCCAAGGACGTCGCCGTTTGATCGTTCAAAGTTGTCCCTTCGCCCAGCTCAGCGCCATCATTCCCCGCTCCAACGTCGTCTTGCCTCCTCGCGTTCCCAGCAGACCTGCCGGGGGCCGCGCGCGCGAATCTTGGGGTCGCGCGCACATTCCAGGACAGACGCCACTACAGTATTCTCCTCCCGTGATGAGAAAGTCGATTCTTTTACTGACTTGACGTCTTTATGAGTCACTCACTGATTCACTCGAATCACCAGCCACAGAGCCTTATTAGAGTCACCTATCACAAGTCCCACCCTTCCCCGACTTGTCCCAACCACACTCTGTCATGTGCCGGAGAAGGGTGGGCCCAGTGAGTCTCGATTCAGTAAAAAAAACAAAACAACTCTTGAGTTTTGAACGATTCGTTCGCGACTCGCACATCTCTACTGTACTTTACTTGGGCCCACCTCCCTTCTCTCCTTTCTGCACTGAAACACAATGAGTTGCAACACAAAGCGTGGGAAAGAGCTTACTGTACAACACAGCTGGCCAGATATTGCAAAAATCTCTCTGCAAACTCACAATTCATCTTCATAAGTAGAAGTTTGCATTTGGAAATTGTAATAAAAACACTACCTGCAAAGCCAATCATTTGAAAATTGATTATCTTTTGCATACTGGATTACATTTCAGAGCATCAATATTATGATTTCAGTACATGACGTTATCTTTAAATTATGTTATCCTTCTGTTAACTTTAGTTTAATAACAGTGCCATCATGTGGTGTATTTGTCAAACAAATAATAGCAAAGGACACAGCAGGCGTGTCCAAAGTTTGGCCCAGCGCCCATTTTCGCCCACGGTTCTTTTTTATTGGCTCGTGGCTCATTCTAAAAATACAATTTAACAAGAATACAAGAACATATTGAGAAAAGGAAATACTAAGAGAAAAAAGATCAAGTCACAGGAAAAAGTCACAATTATATGACAGTTTTAATATTGTGAGGAAAAATAACTAAATTTGAATTTTAAATTAAAAAAAACATCAGTTTTTAAAAGTAGTGATATTATGAAAAAAAAACAACAAATACAGTTGTCATTTTTGCAAGATTTGGAATGCGGAAAAAGTCAAGAGTTGAAAATAAAGTCAAAATATTATGGGAATAAAGTCCTAATTACGAGGAGAAAGTAAATAGTTGGAAATCAAATATTATTATATTATAATAATATTATGAGGAAGAAAAAAACAAAAGTAAGAATATTTGGAAAAAGTTAATACTAATGATAGGCTTTTCCCACAAAGTTGAGATGCATTTTTTAATTGTAATATGTGTATATATATATATATATATATATATATATATATATATATATATATATATATATATATATATATATATATATATATATATATATATATATATATATATATATATATATATATATATATATATAATCTACCAGAGCACAAAATACCCCAAATTAACAAGTATACACACGTAATTCTGCTCCAGCCATAATTCTCACAAAATTGAAAATCAAAATGTAAGGAATCATGCCATTTCAAGAGAGTATATTTTTTTCCATGTGAATGAATGTTTATTAAATATGAATTCCCACCTGAAGCCAAGCACACAAGTCATCATTTTAGAAAACATGTATCAACGTCCATAATACACTTATGTGCTAAAAGTGGAAGAAGCAGATGGTTTATACGGGGCATCTCTCCCCTTAGGTCTAATCTGCATATTTCATTGATATTTTTGCATATTTAATATGGATCTCCATTGCTCCCTTACATCTGAACACATTTTCACCAACATCTTTACCTCATTAGATTCGGTACTGATCATCAAAGTTGTCAATGAGTGTGTGGAAACGTTCTAATGTTGAGGTGTTTTCGTTTAGTTGATCTGACTTCTCATTCTGCAGACATGCAAAGATTCATGACTCTTTAAAAGCACTCATATGAATGGGATTTATCTAAGCACCTTGCAAGCATCATGGCTTTCAACTTTGTTCATGTTGAATGTAAATCCACCAACATTTTTTTGCCTCTTGAGGACTTGAGCGCTCTGAAATAGGAGGGAAATATCTGAGCTGCGTCAATTATCACTCTTCTAAACAACATTTCCTTTGGAATTTAGATTTCGCTCCTTTGTGATAGGATGCCTGAGATATGCAGCAGCAGTAGGAAACGTGAAAATAAACACTCAGCAGCCACTTCATTAGGTACACCTCCAGTACTTGGACCATACAAAGATGAGGACATACTGAGACAATACTGCTCACTTTTTATATAAAAAGTATAATGGGGTCCACCACTGCCCCCAGATCTGGTCCTCGTTGTTGTTCCTGGAGCACATAAATAAGAGTGGCCAGTACGGGGGTTGAATCCGTGACCTTGGCGTTATTAGCACCACGCTCTGACCAACTGAGCTAACCGGCCACAGGATACCATTGCATCAAATGTTTCCAGCTCAAATCGACTAACTGAGGTCAGCATTCTCTGTGCCCGTGGTCCAAATTTTGGTTCTAGGACAATGGGGTCGTCTACCCCATTGGTCTTTTTCAGGCAGTCACGGTGGCCGAGAGGTTAAGGCCATCGACTAACTCATCCTTAACGGTCAGCATTCTCTGTGCTATAGTGGTCGAAATTTTGGTTCTAGGCCAATGGGGTTGTCTGCCCCCATTGGTTGCTTTCAGGCAGTCATGGTGGCCGAGAGGTTAAGGCGTTGGACTTGAAATCCAATGGGGTTTCCCCGCACAGGTTCGAATCCTGTCTGTGACGCTTAGAGGCTGCATTCAGCAGTCTGATGGCGAGTCTGTTGGCGAGAAAGCAGTTGATGCTGGGTGTGTGGGGTCAGAGTAGATCCGATGGGCTCTTGATACGCAGCGGCTGTTTGCTATGTCCTTAATGGGGGCCAGCGGGTTCCCAATGATCTTCTCCGCTGTCCTCACCTTGCCATTATGAGCACCAAGTGGCAACAAAACTTGCCATGTTTCTGTTGCTCTATTTCTGCAAAGAATACATGCAATTTGC
Source organism: Doryrhamphus excisus (assembly GCF_030265055.1). Classification (NCBI taxonomy): domain Eukaryota; kingdom Metazoa; phylum Chordata; class Actinopteri; order Syngnathiformes; family Syngnathidae; genus Doryrhamphus; species Doryrhamphus excisus. Next base: position 3,712,087 of record NC_080474.1, read on the forward strand.
CTATATAACCACAAAACAACAATCATTTATTTCTGAAAAAACGCAATACAGCGAGAGAGCCATAATCCAACCACGACATTGCAAGGAATTACTGTATACGGTTTTTAACAGTGTCTTTCAACGTGAAAAAAAAATCTGAAATCCTTCTTTGCTTGCACTAAAAGGCTGCATGCGTCCTTGTGTTTACTATTTCAGGCTTTCTGGATCATCTCCTAGCAACTGTGGGTCTGAGAGGCCATATATACACAGTCAGTGGGCTTTCTCCTTGGGGTAACATGGCATACTCCAGCCAAGGCAGTGGTTCCTATGGCAACATCCCGTATAATGTCGAAGGCACAGGATTAAAAAAAGAAGCAGGCTAAGATATCTGGTCATATACTTGTGGAATATTGTTGAAACCCGCTGCACCTTTGTGCAAGTCATCAATACTGCTGTGCGGTTTGCTTACCATAATGACCTGCTAGACTTACGTACATTGTGATGCCGACTGACTTTGTTTGGTTTTGCAGTCTTGCTTGGTGGCATGCAGCATGGCAGGAATGCGACTTTCATGTTATGCATTCACACACACCGGCCTCAACTTTCATGTTTCAGACTTGAATAGTTAACTGTGTGCCAAGCTCACTGCAATAGTTAATAAATATCCAAGGCACACATTGCACTTAGTGTACTTACAAGCTTATGGATTACATGATTACTATTTTATTTTATTTTATTTTATTTCATTTCATTTCATTTCATTTCATTTCATTTCATTTCATTTCATTTCATTTCATTTCATTTCATTTCATTTCATTTCATTTCATTTTATTTTATTTTATTTTATTTTATTTTATTTTATTTTATTTTATTTTATTTTATTTTATTTTATTTTATTTTATTTTATTCACATTCAGATGTCACACTAAGGCCTATTCAGGCTTGAACACCCATGATAAACTTCTGTTGTTTAAACCTTATTTAACAGGACTGGCGGTCAATGGCCACTGACGGTAAACGCTGTGACTGCTGCTCTCTTTTGGCAGATGAGAGTATTGCAGGAGATTTCATGGTTGCACAATACTATAATGAAGCTCACAGGTACTACAATATAGACAAAAGGATCATTAATTCACTCATACACCCACAGTCAAGTCATTTATATTTATATTATATAATAATGGGGGGCGGCACGGTTGATTGGTTAGCGCTCAGACCTCACAGCTAGGAGACTAGGGTTCAATTCCACCCTCGGCCATCTCTGTGTGGAGTTTGCATGTTCTCCCCGTGCACATTCTAAAAACATGCTAGGTTAATTGGCGTCTCCAAATTGTCCATAGGTATGAATGTGAGTGTGAATGGTTGTTTGTCTATATGTGCCCTGTGATTGGCTGGCCACCGGTCCAGGGTGTACCCCTCGTGCCTCTCGCCCAAAGACAGCTGGGATAGGCTCCAGCACAAAGTATAATTTCGAATGGAACAATTAATCCATTACCAAAACAGTTGATTAATTGGATTAATTGTTGCAGCTTTAAAATAAACATTGGCAAAAGGTTTGCCAGAGACCTCTTTAGCAACACACCGGCTGCTCGGAGCGTGTGTCCGAATACAGTGCACCCTGCTGGGCTGCATCAGGTAGCTCCTCACACTCTATACTCTGGTTCTCCTGATAGTCGTGATGTTGTAGTAGTAATGTCATGATATTCAATTAGGACAAATCAACAGGTACACTTCCTAATTTGATCCAGTCCTTCTTACCTCCATGTGTTAACAAATTACAGTTCCATTTTACAGACAGGGAATGAACCCCCGAATCAGTTGGTTGAGAATTTCCAAAGTCCACTACCAAGTTAATATTAAAGGTGTCAATGAAACATGCATTATTGTTTTTGTATTGGCTATCATTAGACTGTGCTGCTGTACTTCATGTTGTGTCCAGTACGCGTAGGCTCATTTCTGGAGGAACAACATGCTTCAAAAGAAGCATTAAAGAAAGTTACTTTGGCATGCTCACAGTTTTCTTCACAATGTTGGCAGCACAGACAGCACCACTTAATGCGGTTCTGTTGTTTGTTACCAAGGCAACTGTAAGACATCAATGAAGTGAAGGCATATTATTCCAAAGCATTCTCTAAGCTGTAATGCAGGGGTGTCCAAACTTTTTCCATCGAGGAAAATTGAAGGACATTTTAACACATTGGATTGGTCCCAGCAAGTTAATGTAAAGATGATGGTAATGGTAATGGTTTTATTTCATTTGAACATGCATCAGATTACAATTGAATGCATCACATAATCAGTTCACAGTTCCACATGTCCAAAAGGAGGAGGAAGAAGCAAAGCTTATTTAATCCTACCCCTCCATCTGGTACTTTTACAATCAGTAACTAATACATTTGTTCACTTCCTGCTTTCCATAATAAAGTTCAAGGTTTTTTTTGTGTGTTTTTTTTAAATAATGCACCTCATCCCTTAGTACCCTTCCCGGCACCCTGGCTCATGGTTAACGACTGCATTGGCCACCACTAGGGGGCACTACAAAGTGCCAAAAACAAGCATCAGCCACAGATTTGACCACTTTTGTATTGTCAGTGTGCAGCGATGACCACTGTCACAAATATGATGAATATATTCCATGCACGACCAGTCCAGGGTGTACCCCGCCTCCCACCCTAAGACAGCTGGAATACAGGATGCCCCCCCACCCTAGTGAGGATAAGCAGCATAGAAAATGGATGGATGGAGATTCAATGCAATATTACTTGTTAAAGAAAGTTAAAAACATTATACAAAATAATCTATATAATTATTTTTGCTTCTAGCCTACAGGATGGGTGGTGTTCAGGGAATCCAACCGGTAGGGTCTGGGCTTCCCTGCTTAGGCTGCTTCCCTCGTGAACGGACCTTGGATAAGCGGAAGAAGATGGATGGACATTCCTCACGAGGGTCCCAGCTGTCTTTGGGCGAGAGGCGGGGTACACCCTAGACTGGTCGCCGGCCAATCACAGGGCACATATAGACAAACAACCATTCACACTCACATTCATACCTATGGACAATTTGGAATCGCCAATTAACCTAGCATGTTTTTGGAATGTGGGAGGAAACCGGAGTACCCGAAGAAAACCCATGCATGCACGGAGAGAACATGCAAACTCCACACAGAGATGGCCGAGGGTGGAATTGAACCCTGGTCTCCTAGCTGTGAGGTCTGCGCACTAACCACTATACCGCTGTGCCGCCCTGGTTCCAGACTAGTTAAATGAATTTCTGCGATATTGGGAGGATTCAGTGTAAATAAATGGAATATTTTTGTAGTTAGAGAATAAAAATGTTTATGGGTTTCTAAATATTGTTTTTAACATTATTAGAGCCCTGTAGACCTGAAATAACACCCTTATAGTCACCTTTACACTCCTGTTGTTGTTTACAGCACATTGCAACTCATATGTTCATAAGCTAACCAGTTAGCCTCAAATTCCATCGTTTCATCCATTTTCTGTGTTTAGGTATAGTATATACATCCATATAATGCTTTTCTGATGGGTACAAGTGTGATTAACAGGGAACAGTAAAGAAAAAAAAAAGAATAAATCCATCAATAGATGGATATGTGTCAATACCTTACAAGGTAAGATGTCTCACCCGCCATTTTTAATGGTACTGATTTGGAAGACAAGGTGGTCACGTGGACCCGGCCACGCGAGATGATGATATTTTGTGAATAAATCGACGTGTGTTATAAAATCCAACGTATCCGCCCGCGATGCTTCATAGCCAAGCAGCCTGACAAGATGGTAGCGGCTCACTCTTCCTCCTCCGAACCCGCGGAGTGGATTATTTGTCTGGATAAAAGGTAATCCACGCAGTCGTACGTGCCACCGCTTGTAGGAAATGTATTCTAAAGCCTGATTAAGTTTTTTTTTTGGGGGGGGGGTCTGTAGTGTCGCGTTCGGCATCGTGTACCGAACACAGATGTGTGATTGATTGTTTAATTTACTAGAATGAAGAACCCCTTGCGTAAAAGTGTTGATTTTCACGAAAACTAAATTGACAACGAACGCACCATGTCTGCCTTGCTAAACCCTCCACACTGAGGAATTACTTTTTGAGACGCGTTCATGTTTTGAAACAAACATTCATCAATTTACATAGCAATACATTGTTATTTTTGACATATTTGAGCAGATAATGTAATGACTATTTGGACTTAATCTTCAAGGATATGTTTTCTTTAGGTGATGGGAGCACTGAATGATGCACTGCATGGGGAGGAGTGTTTTCTCACTAAGGTCCAAAGTACATGTGATGCAGTGTCCCACATTTGTTTACAGGACAAAGCTGCTTATGGATGTTCCTAACTGAAACGTGAAAGATGATGCAGGTTGGGGGAGAGTCTTGTTAATCATTTGCTGATCTCCGTACTGCTCAAGTTATGCTGTACAGCAGGGGTCTCAAACTCAATTTACTTGGGGGCCACTGGAGCTAGGGTCTGGGCGAGGTTGGGCCGCATCAGGTTTTTAAAAAAAAAAACAACAAAAAAACGCATTTATTAATAACAGAAAAATGAATAAACTTTGCTTTTGTTCCGATTTTCTACAAGAAAAGCTCTGATAAAACATTCCACTGTTCTCAAATATCTTAATTTTTATTTTTCTACATAAAATTCGATGAAAAATAAATAAACAAATCAAGAATAAAGAAAATCAATCAGTAATAAATAAATATAATAATAATAATAAAACACCAAATAATAAAAACTTTAGAAACCACATATAGTTGGTGGGTAGACAAATTATTTTTTTCAGATTAAAATGAACAAAGCATTATTAGAGCCCTGTAGACATGACAAAACACGACTATAGTCACATTTATACTCTTTTTATTTACAACATATTGCGCAACTGCAGGGTCTTGAGACACATGCTAACTCGCAAACTAGAGAGCTAGCGACCTAAACGGTAGCCTTCAAGTTACTTCCTTTAAACTTAAATAGCCAAAAACTTACCACTTCCACACGGATAGGGAGGATAACTATTAACAGTTATTTAACCTTTAACATGAACATTAATCATTCATTCATTCATTCATTCATTTTCTCACGAGGGTCGCGGGGGTGCTGGAGCCTATCCCAGCTGTCTTTGGGCGAGAGGCGGGGTACACCCTGGATTGGTGGCCAGCCAATCACAGGGCACATGTAGACAAACAACCATTCACACTCACATTCATACCTATGGACAATTTGGAGTTGCCAATTAACCTAGCATGCATGGGGAGAACATGCAAACTCCACACAGAGATGGCCGAGAGTGGAATTGAACCCTGGTCTCCTAGCTGCGCGCTAACCACTAGACCGCTGTGCCGCCCGAACATTGATCAAACGTAATAATTTTTTCTGGGTACATGATACCATACAGCATCCATATCAAACTTGCGCGGGCCGCACTAACATTAAACTTTCACATCAAGGCGGGGGCCTCAAACTAGTGTCCTGCGGGCCACATTTGGCGGGCCGCGTGTTTGAGAGTGATTTCTGCGTTGTCTTCTTTTGCTCTTCAGACCGTCTGAGCGCTCGGGGGAAGACGTCAACACCGTCCTGTCGCATCTCCAAAATGTGAAGCTCTTTGAGAAGTTACACCCCACCTTCCTCCAGCAGATCTGCCTGTGTTGCTTCTACGAAAGCTTGGAGAAAGGCATCACTTGTAGGTTCGCGCTCTCAAACGCTGGCGTTGGTTTACCTGCAATCAAGAGGCCTGCTTCCTTGTTTCTCTGCAGTGTATCGCCAGGGAGACATTGGCACCAACTGGTATGCCGTCCTGTCTGGCTCGCTGGATGTTAAGGTGTCGGAGACGTCGCGATATCAGGTACACATGATGTGCTTTCCATGCTTTTCCATCTTCCAGTTCTGAAGCCAACTAAATGAGTTCTGGCCAGTTTAGCATCACCTCAACTCTGAAATGATATCTATCAGGCAGGGGTGTCCAAAGTGCAGCACTGACGTGTTTTTTAGGCCTGTGGCACATTCTAAAAATATAATTTAACAAGATTTTTTTAAAGAAAAAAAATATGGAAAAATTAGCAGTAGTTTTCAAAATAAAGTCCAGAAAAACTACCAAAGACACAATTTAATGAGTATAACTTTTTAATATTAGGAGGAAAAAGAACATAATTTTTAGTAGCATAAAGTTGAAATATTAAACAAAGGTTATTTTTTTTTAAGTAGGCTGGAGCCTATCCCAGCTGTCTTCGGGCGAGAGGCGGGGTACACCCTGGACTGGTGGCCAGCCAATCACAGGGCACATATAGACAAACAACCATTCACACTCACATTCATACCTATGGACAATTTGGAGTCGCCAATTAACCTAGCATGTTTTTGGAATGTGGGAGGAAACCAGAGTACCTGGAGAAAACCCACGCATGCACGGGGAGAACATGCAAACTCCACACAGAGATGGAATTGAACTCGGGTCTCCTAGCTGTGAGGTCTGCATGCTAACCACTTGACCGATGCACAGCCCGTGTCAGGCATTAATTGCTTTAAATTTTTATTCACATAACCCCTATATGAATGAATATGACGTACCCCCAGGGGTATGCGTACCCCACACTGGGAACCACTGCTATATATATAATCCTAAACTGTGTCTGATATAGGATGCTGTTACCATATGCACACTGAGGACTGGCACAGCGTTTGGGGAGTCGATCCTGTACGACACCCCCCGACATGCCACCATCGTCACACGGGAGTTCAGTGAGCTGCTACGCATCGAACAGAGGGAGTTCAGGTCCCTGTGGGAGGTGAGAAACTTTACAGTTTTTTTGGGAGTTGTTTTCCGGAACGAATTAATAACAGAGGTGACACTGTCTTTAAAATGAACCGCTGTTTAACCACTAGGGAGCGCAAGTACTAATAGTATTTGAGATTACATGATATATCAAAATGTTGATTATCCAGTGTGATTATTGCCCAGGCTGGCCACAGTAAAAGGCCAAAATTTTTATATTTTATCACACAGAAAAAAATGCATATTTAAGATTTTTTTTTGCTTAAATAACACATATGCAAGCATGAGAGTGGTTAAATTAAGTGAAATAAATATCGAAGGCATTGAAAAGATGCATTCAAAGATATTGTGAAAAGATGTAGTAGTCTACACTGGCAACTAGGTGGCAGTAATGTTCCCATAATGTTTGGTGAGACACACCAGCACGAGACTTGATGGGTGGAACAATAGGAACAATAGGCTTCTATTGCAACACGGGCTAATGTTGCGGCCGTAACCCACACCGAGCTAAAACTCAACCTGCGACATCACTTCCTGTCCGTCCCCCCATTCAACTCCCCTATAGCACCGGAACACATTTATAGCAACACACACAAGCATGAGTCTTATTTATGAAGAAGGAACATGTCTTATTGTCTCTTATTACTATTATAATGTCAACTATATTATGTAATAGGAGTGTAAAGATGGCTATAGGGGTGTTATATAATGTCCAGAGAGCTCTAATCATGTTAAACAACAAATTTAGAAAGTGATGAACTGGTATATCTTATTTTCTCTTTTTATGTCTACTATACTGGCTAATAGGGGTATTATTTTATGTTTTATTTTGTCATATTATATATACTATATTGAGTAATATAGTATAAAGCTGACTCTGTGGTCTTATTGTATGTCTCGAGGGCACTAATAATGTTAATAACCTGTACTTAGAAGGTTGTAAACAGACTTTCTTTGTCTGATAAGTCTTATTTTTATAGCTACTATACTGTGTAATAGGGGTGTAAAGGTGACTATAGGGTTATAATAAAATTACAAATATATATTTAGAGGGTAGTCAACAGTTTTTCCATGTCTCCTATGTTTTATTTTGTCATATTGTGTCTACTATATTGGGTAATATGAGCTCAAAGTTGACTCTGGGGTGTTATTGTATGTCTATAGGACGCTAATAATATTAAAAAGCCATATTTAGAAGGTTGTAAACGGCCTTTCTATGCTTTATGCTACCAAAATATTCTTACTTACAAATAAAGAATCCTATTTTGTGGAAATCCACTTACCTCTGTCAGGTTACTGTTGCATATTTGAAATACATCAATGTTTAAAATATCAACATTGATATCACGCTTCTAATGCTTTCCACGCTGGTTTTATTTTCAACCCACTGAGTTTTTGCTGCTTTCACTGCCAGACCTGAAAAGATCAAATTGTGACTAAGGCATCTTTGTCCAAGCCAAAGTGTGGGTGGTTTAAGTGTGGTGTTGGATTATCCATCATTGTTTGCACTTCTTTTACCCTATTAACCTGCATCTTCAGGTTTTGACCACTAGATGGCGGTAGTGAGCCTTGAGGACCATAACTCTGCTTGTGTGTGTCAGATTTGGAAAATATTTAGCTTTGTGACGTTGGATTATTCTCTCACCGCACATAATATAAAGATGTCTTCCTACTGTATATATAATTGCACGTGAGGTGTCTGTGGATTCACATCGCTTACTTAGCTGGTGCTGCTGCTGCCCTCAGTTGGTTTCCTGAGTGAGACAGCCCATTTCCTCTGGGAGAGAAGGGGCGCAGGAGCTGTTAAATCACAGGCTGCGTGTGCACTGCAGGCTGCATCTCATGTGGGATTACAAGCAGGCTTCACGTCACCTCTGCTACCTCCTAACAAGGTTGGTTTCACGGGAGCTTGTTTCTAATGTTATGATATGGATAGCACGGGATGGTGTGGCCGCAAGTCTTCCCAGCATGCTTTGCGGGTCGTTTCTGAATGGAATAGTTTTCCCTCTGCTTTAAATGAGACATACTTGTTGATAGCAGCCATCTTGGTCGGTACAAACACACTCGTAGCTATCTTCCGCACACACACACACAGTTTGTAGCTAACCTTTGTAGGTAGCTAGTCACTGTTGGGAATGGAACATTTTCCCTGCGCTTTGAACAAGCCGATGACCCGTGTTCATTAGTTTTGGTTTAATAACCCCACCCCATAGTACAGTCATTCATTCATTCATTCATTTTCTACCGATTTTCCTCCCGAGGGTCGCGGGGGGTGCACATGCTAACTCGCAAACTAGAGAGCTAGCGACCTACACGGTAGCCTTCAAGTTATTTCCTTTAAACTTAAATAGCCAAAAACTTACCACTTCCACACGGATAGGGAGGATAACTATTAACAGTTATTTAACCTTTAACATGAACATTAATCATTCATTCATTCATTCATTTTCTACCGCTCTTTCTCCACGAGGTTCGCGGAGGATGCTGGAGCCTATCCCAGCTGTCTTTGGGCGAGAGGCGGGGTACACCCTGGACTGGTCTAGTACAGTCATCCCTTGGTTAATTGGTTTCAGACCTGCTAGATCAGTAAGATTCTTTGTGTACCTCGCCTCTCACCCAAGGACAGCTGGGATAGGCTCCAGCATATTGAAAAATGGATGGATGCACGTTTTTGGAATTTTGCAGATCATCCACAATCCTTATGTGAGACATGAACACACATCTCTCTCCGGACGGTCTTAGCTCTTTTGAATCTGTTGGAAAAAGTAACAGATTCATTTGCCCTCGGCGGGGTTCCACCAATGTTTCTGCGGCCAAAACCCGACAACAGCTTTACTTTGATTTTGTGTTGTGACTGAAGTGTTACCAAGTGAAAATGTGCATAATTGGCTTGTATACAATTTCTTTGGCTGAGGTTTTACTGAATAATTCGCTGGCACAGGTTCTTCTTTACTCCTGCCAGTTTTACGAGAGCTTCGTGTTCTGATGGCATCCAATTTGAGACGACAAACTCCCTCCCAGCCCAACCCCCAGGGCGGCTTCCTGGCAGGTCTAGCCATTTAAGTTACAGAGGCACCATTTGGGTGAACAGAGACTAAAAGTAGGGGAGAACCTTCAACAAATTATTATTATTTTGCCATGAGTTATTTCTTGAATTCAATTCATTTCAATTGTGTGTGAGAAGAGACAAAATGCGGGCACTCGTCCGTCAGCTTGGCACCACTGCTGAAATCAGTGTGCCCCTTTGCCCCCCCCCGCAGCAATAGTGAGTAGATGTGTCAAAGGTTACACACACAGGTTATAAACACAGAGTTGCAATTTTTGTCTTTATTATTGCATTTATGGACAAACTATCTCAGTGGTAAGATGCCTATAACCCGGGCTCACACTGGATCTGTTACGGCTCCATTGCAGCCCCCCCGGAAGCATTTCCAAAAATAGAAATATAAAAATAGAAACATTTTTTTTTCATTTACTCATAATAAAAATGAAAAAATATTATTCATTCATTCACTACCGCTTTTCCTCACAAGGGTCGCCGGGGTGCTGGAGCCTATCCCAGCTGTCTTTGGGCGAGAGGCGGGGTACACCCTGGACTGGTCGCCAGCCAATCACAGGACACATATAGACAAACAACCATTCACACTCACATTCATATCTATGGACAATTTGGAGTCGCCAGTTAACCTAGCATGTTTTTAGAATGTGGGAGGAAACCAGAGTACCCGGAGAAAACCCACACAAGCACGGGGAGAACATGCAAACTCCACACAGAGATGGCCGAGGGTGGGAATTGAACCCTGGTCTCGTTGCTGTGAGGTCTGCGTGCTAACCACTCGACCAGCCTTCAAGTTATTTCCTTTAAACTTAAATAGCCAAAAACTTACCACTTCCACACGGATAGGGAGGATAACTATTAACAGTTATTTAACCTTTAACATGAACATTAATCAAACGTAATATTTTTTCTGGGTACATGATACCATACAGCATCCATATCAAACTTGCAGCCAGAACAGCCAGAGTGGAGGAAAGTGGAGAAAGTGTGAGTGGCAAGACGGCAAGACGAATTGATGAGGTCACGATGGATGAAGCCACGATGGATCCAGTGTGAACCCGGGGTATATCTAGAACAAAAGTGATCGGCTAGTTCAGGGGTGGGCAAACTTTTTGACTCGCGGGCCGCATTGATATGACAAAATTTATGGGGGGGGCAGACTATATATTTTACACGTAACAGTCCACCTGGTATTATTGTATCTGTAAAATTGTCATGCAATCTGCTATTATTATTTATTATTTTATATTTATATTTAAATATTTTAAAAATAATAAAATATTATAATAATTACAATAAAATTAAAATAATAATTATTATATTATTATTATGTAAAATATGCAAATATAACAATAATATTATATATAATTAATATAATAATTAGCATTAATATAATAATTATAATAATCATAATAGTTCTCATAATAATTATAATAATCTAATAATAATAATAATAATAATTATTATTATTATATGCTTGTGTCCCTTTTTTCAGGAGCACTTTGTAAACAACAGACCATGTCAAAAAACGAAATTGATAAAACCATCAAAAGGTTGGCTCAGGCCATGATGCCAGGTTGTATGTTGAGTTTAAATGAAATACTTTGGAAAGATTGGGCGGGCCGTATTCAAACACTTGGCAGGCCGGATGTGGCCCCCGGGCCGTAGTTTGCCCACCCCTGGGCTAGTTATATATAGCAAAAAAGTCAATAGTTTGTAGCTTTGCTTTGCATCCTGAACTCTCCTATAGAAATGTGTTTTCTACACTTAATTTCATGTATATACTGTATATATGTTTGATGGTGCGTGCACCCTTGATGGATATCCTATATACACTGTATAGATACAGAGAGTATTTTTGGAAGTGACCCGAGGGGGCAGGGCAACCAAGGATCCAGTGTATTTATATTTCTTGTGTTTCTGGATGCTCGGACCACGGTGACTAAGGTTTTCATGCAACTTGACACGTGACAGAAGCTGGACGCTGTTAGCGGGAGCGAGCGGTCACATGACCTTTCATCTCCCGGAACAGAATGGCGCTGAGCGGCGTGTGCATCACTTCTTGTTTGTGCTTCTTGCTTCCAGTGGCTGAAGTGATGAAGATTGTGAGGCAGCACATTTCCCGGGTGAAGGAAGCGTTGATATTTTGCTTTAAATGTCATAAAATACTCATCATTACGTGGTGTAAGCGTGTCCAGGAGGCTTCCAGCTGTAACGTGGCTCATGTGTGTTGATGCCTGGGGCGTGACTGAGGGAGTGGGTGGCGCATACGCTGCATGTGTCACTGCCATTGGTCCAAATTGATGCAGCCAGCAGGGAAAACTGATGAACAGGAAATGGCAGGGACACAGTGTGCCCTCGAGTATCTAAGGATTGGGTGGTGGCGGTGGGGGGGGTGTAACACCAGGCCAAAGCCCATCCAACTGTCCAGCGGATATGCGCACGGGAGGAGCGTGATGATCGTATCTGGATTATTTCCTTATCTCGATGCACTAAGCTGTTTCTCTTTTAACCTGTAAGATAAGAAACGACTTTAAAGATGTTGATTACTTGAAAGAATTCTAGGCTTTTTATTGGAAGCACTGGCAGATTTGTTGGAATGCTTAAGCAATTACAATTAGTTTTTTTGGACTATACAGGGTCATAAGTGCGATGCTTTTTGATTTTTTATTGGCATGTGGCTAATACCTAGAATATCATTTCACAAGAAAACTGAAAATTGTTTTAAAAATTTAAAATCTGTAGCAATTGTGCGAGAATAAAGTCAAAATATTAAGAGAAAAAAGTTGTAATCGAACAAGAAAGTCGCAATGTTGGAATATTATGAGGAAAAGTAATATAAACTTGAAATATTTAATGTAATATTATGAGAAACAAAACAAAGAAATACAGTCATAATTTTTCATTTTTATTTATTTATTGTATAGCGCTTTTCAAAAATACTCAAAGACGCTTTACAGTGAAGAAAAATAGAGTTGAGTAAAATATGCATTAAAATACAACATCCATGGAGGGGTCAAATTATGGAGAGTTTTGTAGGTATTATTATGGGAATAAAGTCAAATAGTAAATCAAAATAATGGAAAAAGTATTCAACGAAGAAATAAGTCGCAAATTTGAGTGTAAACTCGTAATATTATGAGGAAAAATTATATCAAATATTAAAGAGAATTAAAAAAAACACATAATTTTCAAAGGGACCTATTATGTTTTTTCACGTTTCTGACCTATAAATGTAGTTAGAATGTTGTATTCTTGTTTTAAACTATGCCAAAGTATCAGATAATGAGGTTTGCGCATTTGGAAGTGAGCCCTGAAAGAAGTTTGTGATGGTTCAAAATGCTCGGTTTCAAAATTCGTGGTAAAACTGCCTCTTTGTGATGTCACAGAGGGTAGGACTTTCTTACATGGTTCATAGTTAGGAAGCACTTTGGGGGCGTGTGACCAATCACAGTGGAGTGGGCATGCCCGGAGGCGGGCCGTGGGTGGAATAAATTAAAACAGACCGGAAATACAGCTGCAATAGGTGCAGATTCTGGAAGATCTAAAAAGTGTTCTGTGCGGGTTATTGCGTGTAGCTGCTCTACAGGAGACCACAACTCAATAACAGTTTAAAATAATGTGTACACTGCGTAAACAACAGGAGCATGCTGTTACCATGCAGAATAGGAAAATGCTTCTAGCTTCCTAGCTTCCTAGCTTCCTAGCTGCAAGGTCAAACATAATACCCCTCAAAAGGACACTGGCGGGAAGGCCATGCTTGGCATTAATGTCGTTGTGCTGCAATGTTAAAGGGTTGGTATTCAAACGTTAGGCCTAGAAGGCCACCGTGCCGCAAGCATTATTGTATATCACTCCCTCTTCTTGCTATAAGTACGCAAACTACGCCCTATGTAACTTTATTTATGTATTTATCAGCTAATGATAGCAAGTTTAAACAGGTTTTCTTTGCTTTACTTACAAAATTATTGAATTTATTAGGATTGGATCCTATATTGTGAACATTCATTTACCACAGGGCGGCACGGCGGTCGAGTGGTTAGCGCGTAGACCTCACAGCTAGGAGACCAGGGTTCAATTCCACCCTCGGCCATCTCTGTGTGGAGTTTGCATGTTCTCCCCGTGCATGCGTGGGTTTTCTCCGGGTTCTCCGGTTTCCTCCCACATTCCAAAAACATGCTAGGTTAATTGGCGACTCCAAATTGCCCATAGGTATGAATGTGAGTGTGAATGGTTGTTTGTCTATACGTGCCCTGTGATTGGCTGGCCACCAGTCCAGGGTGTACCCCGCCTCTCGCCCGGAGACAGCTGGGATAGGCTCCAGCACTCCCTGCGACTCTCGTGAAGAAAAAGCGTAGAAAATGAATGATTGAATGAATAATTTACCATAGACGGGTGTGGAACCAGTTAACCGTGATAATGGAGGGCGCCTATATGTTTAGAATGAGCCAATATCATAACATTCATAACATTCATCAACATAACAACAATAAATTGTTGATGGCCTTGCCTGGACTGCTGTTGTGTGGATGGACACTGGCAGTGACGTCATACAACTTTTTTTTTTTTTTTACTTAATGTACGATACTGATATCGCAGCCCTGAACATCGGCCAATACTGGTATCAATACTAAGTATCAATCTGATATCAGCAGGTGTCATATACATGCTTTCATTACTTATTCTGTTGCATGGAATCTTAGTACGTTACTTTATTGGGCAGAATCAAACTTTTTATGAAGTTGTATCCATAATTGTGAAAAATATAGACATTTTGTTCTTTTAAACCACTATCTGTAGCATCTGTGTTGGTGTGTTTATACTTTTTGTCATTCATTTGTCACATCGAGCAGCCGTGATATATCCTTTTATTCCCTTTGCAGCTGCTTTGTGATGGATTAGCCAAGCACTGTGAGTTATGTGCGTAGATTAGAGCGACGGAGGGAGGGAAAGAGCAGGAAAGAGCAGGAAAGAGAGAGAGAGTATTGAGTAATCGCTTAGCAACCGCTGCTCGGAGTGGCCCAGGCTGTCCTCCCAGTGCGACACACTTTGCTCCCCCCCGAGTGGCGAGCGGAGGTGCTGGACCCTGTCGGACCATGCTGGGTGTGAACTTGGACCCAAGGCTAGCATGACACACTGTGGTTCTTCTTAAGAGGGGACCCCTTTCCAGGGAGCACCAAGAGCACGTGCAGGTGGGCGTCTTCTCCAACTTTTTTTGTCAGAGGTTCTACTCAAATCAGACTGTTGATGTTAACTCGCAGCGTTTTAGAAGGTTTGAAAGTGGTGTTTTTCCGCATGAAGTGGTGCATTCATGCACAACCGTGCTCACAATGCAATCATGTGCTGAAGCATGAAGACGTCGGGGATGCCTGCTATGCACAGAACAATGCGTTGACTCTGCTGCGGAGTGACGTCCCTTCAAAGTATGTGCAACCGTAGGACATTTCTAGATTTCCGTCTTTACATAACGGATGGCTTTGGGTGAAATTGGCTTTACACGCTTGTTGGTAGAGGACAGTCAAGTCAGTGTCAGGAGCAAATAAGCAGCTGATGGAGTTTGGCTGTGAGAATAGACAATATTTTATTTCCCTTTAAAATGAATACAGAAACATCAACGCTGACCGTGAATAATACTTTCCAAAATTAAAGACAAAAAAAATGCAGTATTAGAGAGATATTTGATCATAAACATTGTTAAACTCGTACCTCCTGCAGACTTTGGCATCAAACTTTTGCACGTGGCCTAATTGGATCCCAAAGGGATACATAATAATTGGCAGGTATTTTTTATTTTTACTGCACAACTATGGCTTTCAGCTGCACGGCGGAGGAGCGGCTAGCACGCAACTACGAGACCCGAGTTCGATTCCACACACGGCCATCACTGTGTGGAGTTTGCATGTTCTCCCCATGTGTGGGTTTTCTCCGGGGACTCCGGTTTCCTCCCACATTCCAAAAACATGCTAGGTTAATTGGCCACTCCAAATTGTCCATAGGTATGAATGTGAGTGTGAATGGTTGTTTGTCTATATGTGCCCTGTGATTGGCTGGCCACCAGTCCAGGGTGTACTCCGCCTCTCGCCGGACAACAGCTGGGATAGGCTCCAGCACCAGTCTTGCATATTTACAATCCAGAGTTGGTGTGGATGTATGACATCATCACTCAGCACTCATTATCAATATCTATATGGACCTGTACATCATTTTTATGCCAATATCCTGAGTAAAAATAATATTTCTTAATATTAGACCAGCAGTTCCCAAATGGTCCCAACCTTGGACCCACATTTTACAATGGCCATTAAATCACAACCCACGTATGTATTTATTTTTTAAACTTTTGCAGTTTGAGGTATTTGTAAACTTTTTTGTTATAATTTCTTGTGCTTTTATTTAAGTATTTTTTATTTATTTATTTTACATATTATTTCACTAATTTTTATTTGTATTTACCTTTTACACATTTGTACTTTGACAGTATTTATTTCTTCTTTTACACTATGAGATATTTTTAATTTCATAATTTTATTTAAAGACATTTTTTATTCAAGACATTTTTATTTTATTCAGGTAGTTTTTATTCATTTTTATTATTTTTTACACTTTTATTTAATTTGTATATATTTTATTTTTGCAGACGTTTTATTGAAGTCATTTTTATTGCACTTTTATTTCAGTTCTATTTATTCATTTATTTACATTTTTATTTAAGTGTTTTTTATTTTTATACCTTCTAGTTCAATAGTTTATTATTATTTACACTTTCATTTAAATTTTTTTTATTTGGGAAATTTTTCACATTTTTACTGTCTTAACTTTATATTTAGGTCATATTTTATTTATGAAATTTAAGCTATTTTTTGGCATTTTATTTAAGTCATTTCTGTGTGTAGTTGTATTTTCCCTATATATTTTTATTTTGGGAATTTTAAAATGTTATTATTGTTGATACTTTTATTTAGGTCTTATTAATTTTTGCATTTTATTTAAGTCTTTTTTATTTGTAGTTGTATATTTGTTACACTTTTATTCAGGTAATTTGTAAATTTTCATTATCTTTTACACTTTTGTTTATGTCTTATTTATTTGTTTACTTCTTATTTTTATGCATTTTATTTAAGTCATTTGTATTTGTAGTTGTATTTTCGTACAAGTAGGTAATTTGTACACATCCCATATACTGTCGACAACCATTCCCGGATGGCTGGCTACACAGTATTATACAGTATATACAGTATAATACAGTATATACCGGATATATAGGATCCAATATGCTTTGTATGGCTCAGAAGTCATTATTAGGATCACAATAGGAGCTTAGTGCTTTTGACGCACCTGACAGGTGAAGTGGTTGTAATCCTCCTTAAAACACATTCCCGCCACCCCAGAAGGGTCGGATCCCTCAGGGACGGTGTATTTATTGGCTCAGTGGGCAGAGTTCATTTGTTCATGTGTTGTTTTGTTCTTTTAGTGCCCCTCCCTGATCCTAAATCCGTTAATTGTCAACAAAGACAAACACGCTTTTGACCACTTCGTTTCCATTCTAAGTGCAAATACTGCAAATCCCCTGCAACTTTACCAGTATTTGACTTTATTGTACTCATAATGTTTCTTCCATCATTGACATTCCCATTGTATACTTTAAAAGTGTTGAATTAGTGTGTAATGTGTATTTAGGGATTAAATGCAGATTGTGAGGGTACTCAAGGTGATTGCAACAGTCACTTTTATTGCAAATGTTGAGAACGAGAACTTCAACATCAGGCTAGCAGAAGGCTGTGAAGGGGGAGGAGTGAGCCACGGGTCAGAAATGAGACATTTTGATTGGTCCCAGTGAAATCTTATATCTGATATTTCATTTTACCTGGTGCAATGCAATTGTTATGTTTTTCTTTGTTTTCTTAACAAAATGGCTTCATAATTTCCTCAACATACATTTGCTTGGTTTGCCCCCCCCCCCCCCCCCCCACTATATGAGAAGCACTGACCAAAATTGTAAAAAGTGTAAAAAATACAAAAAAAAAAAAAAAGTGGGCTGCACGGCGGTCGGACCTCACAGCTCGGAGACCAGGGTTCAATTCCACCCTCGGCCATCTCTGTGTGGAGTTTGCATGTGAATAAAAATTTAAAGCAATTAATGCCTAACACGGGCTGCACGGTGGTCGAGTGGTTAGCGTGCAGACCTCACGGCTAGGAGACCCGAGTTCAATTCCACCCTCGGCCATCTCTGTGTGGAGTTTGCATGTTCTCCCCGTGCATGCGTGGGTTTTCTCCGGGTACTCCGGTTTCCTCCCACATTCCAAAAACATGCTAGGTTAATTAGCGAATCCAAATTGTCCATAGGTATGAATGTGAGTGTGAATGGTTGTTTGTCTATATGTGCCCTGTGATTGGCTGGCCACCAGTCCGGGGTGTACCCCGCCTCTTGCCCGAAGACAGCTGGGATAGGCTCCAGCACCCCCAGCGACCCTTTTGAGGAAAAGCGGTAGAAAATGAATGAATGAATGAATGAAAATGAAAGTGTAAATCCAAAATAAACAAAAACAAAACAAAATAATAAAAAATTAAAAAAGCTTTAGAAATTCTATTAATGTAAGAAACACAGTGTAAGTGTAATAAACGCAGATAAATATCAAAATGGACAAAAATAGACATAAAAATAAAATGACTTAAACTTAAATAAAAGTGTAAAAAATAATAATAATGAATAAAAATGAGTGAAATAAAAGTGGGTGACGGGAATGTGGGTTCCGGGTTGAGCCCATGAGAGAACAATTGTCTAATGAATGAAATGTTGAATCTCGTGGTTGTTTCGGTAAGAGGGATGATTTAAAAGTACTTTACCAGTCATTCAGCCATTACTGAATTTCCCATCCGATCAAATGAATGATTCAGTTTTGGTTGTGAGATAAATCAGCGTCTTGTTGGATGGAAGACAGGATAGCCATTTATTTGCAAGCTTGTTGTGTTCATAAGTTGGATAAAAGATACTTTACAATCGTGTGGGGGTTTCAGTGTTCTGTTGATTACGTAACATCTGCGATGCTGCAGGGAACTACCATGTATGAGACGCTTGTGCCGTCATTCCCCGATGACGTGAATTCCATTAATGGGCGAAGAGATGCCACATCTCACGCTTGCATAACATGGAAGGCGCGACGATTCCGTGATGTATGCACCTTTCTTTGCACATTTGTGGACGTTAAGGATGATTTAACCATTTTACATATGCATTTGATGTCGCTGATTGAGTAAACATTAACATTGCCTTGGATTATGCTTGAAAAGTTCGGAGTTTTATTCTTATATTTTCCATTGTTTTGATACTCTTTTAATTTTTATTGTTTTTTTATAGTAAAAAAATAATTTTATAATAATTTTTTATAATATTTTTTATAATGATTTTTTATAATAATTTTTATAATAATTTTTATAATAATTTTTATATTAATTTTTATTTATTTTGAACGAGCCTTGTCACTTTTACAGAAGTACAAGCGAAATTGTGCAATCATCCGTCCATACATAGACAACATACTATGCGGTGTGAGTGCAATGCATATGTGTGTGCGCGACGTTCCCCCTGTCAGATGCCCAATATTGGAGCTCAGTTCGCAAGGTGTCATTGCGATAAACGTCAGTTGCCATGGAGACGTCAGTGGTGGACCCGGCGGTGAACTTTCCGTCAGGGCAGGCAGGTTCCCCCGAACCTGAGCTTCTCATCAAGAAGATTGTGTCAATTGCGTGGAGAGACCAGCTGATCAATTCCATGAGAACAGTGCAGAGAGAGGCTGAAAAAAGTATAAGATAATAAAAATATTAATAATACGATAAAACGAAAAACAATAATAAAAATACTTTAATTACTTTTGTATGATTATTTAAGTCATTTTTATTGCTGTTGTTATATTTTTCTTTCATCAGTTGTTTTACTGTTTATTTTTTTGTAGAATTTCTACAGTTTTATTTATTTGTATTTATTTTTAAATTTTATTATTTTATTTTTATGTACTTAAAAATTATTTTGTATACTTTTATGTCATTTTATTTTATTAGTATTTTATTTTATCTTATGTAGATAAAGTTTAATTTTCATATATTTTTACATTTATTTCAATTATTTTATTTATTTTTTTACTCTTTTAGTTGCCATTTTTAATTTTTTTTGTGCATTTATATTACTATATTTCTTGACTGATGCCTTGATTTGCTGATTTATTCGTTCTGCGCTGATCATTGTCAGTAATTTTACGTTGATGACACCATAGCCACCGCAGGAAGTACTGTAACAAAACATGAAGTTGAGAAGAAGGAACTCAACCAATGCTAATATTTTGTTTGATTTTCTCTTATTATGTCAACTATATTGAGTAATGTGATTATGAAGGTGACTATAGGGGTGCTATTTCACGCCCAGAGGGCTCTTTACTGTATAATAACCATGGGCAGAGCAGCATAAAAGCATAAAAGAAGACATTCGTCTGAAGTTATCAGACTTTATTTTGGCACCATGCTGTTTGTTGGTCACCCAGCATGGTGCCATGGCAACAGAGAGTTTTATCAAGTTGAACTAAGTGTCTTTTCCCCTGTTGTTTTTGCAGAAGTATCACCAGTGCATGGCTGGAGTCCTCGCCCCACCCTACGGTGTGATGGAGGCGGGTGCTGACAGTAAGTAACTCTCCATCCATAGTTGTTTTTATCTTTCGGACCAGGCAGGCACACTTTAATCAGCACTTTATCACGTTTATTTCTATTTGCTAATCCTTGTTGCACACAGCCCTTTTTTTTCTTTTAGGAAATGTGTTTTTATTTAAGTATAGCAGCATTTATGTGACACATTGGATTGTATCCTGAACAGAACACAACATAATCATATTCTCTTGCTTTTAACAGACCCCCCGCCCCCAGACATCCTTTATCTGCATTGTGATAAAGGCTGATGCTTTTTTTTAAGCTTTTGTGGCGTAACCTAACTTAATATTGACCGAGCTGTACTTAAATAAAGTCATGTGCAATACAAGCGATGAATAGCTGTGCACAGTTAAGAAATACATAGAAAATGGAAGTACTTCTATTTCTAGTATAGCGTGCCATACAGGGTACTGTAGAGTGGGGTTCACGGGGGTGGAAGGGGGCTTGGGCGTATGCACTATGCATGACTACAGAGGGAAATCATACAAGCATCAAGCGGCGGGATGCTGACACTCGCTGCTCCACTTACAGTTTGTCACATGTGTACGTATGAATGAAATATGTTTTCATGTAGAAACACTGACTTCACTTTTGATGATGGAAGCCACAGTACGTGTATTTAAAGTGGAAATGAAGCCTGCATTTCAGATTTGTGATCAAAATTCATTCAATACCATTTCCTCCTTCCTACCAGGAATGCCGGACCAAGAGAAAATGAGCACCATTTCATTCGTGTCTCCTTCCAAACACCCCGATCAGGTAGTACATTGATCAGCGTTCGTGTCCTTCTTGCGTATCACCTGACCAAGCAACATCCTTTACGCTACCCACACTCGAACCTGCCTGGAATGTCGTCTTTGTTTCAAGTGGCTTTACGGATAAACATGCCGGCTGTCAATGTCAAAGTGCTCCATCCTGTCCCACCTTAACTTTTCTTGTCCTTTCCTGGACGCTTGACACAACATCCCCCTCCTGCAGGAAATGGTGGCTCCGCTACAGGAGTCTCACCTAAGACTATTATTATTATTATTATTTCCTTCAAGGCATAAGAAAGCATAAGAAATAATAATAGAAATAGAAATAAAATAACTTCAATAAAAGTGTGCAAAATAATAAAAATAAAATAACTAAGTCAATAATTTCTTATGCTTATGCTTAATAAAAAGTAAAGTAATACAATAATAACAATAAAGCATAACATAAAAAATAAACAAATAGAAATAGAACTTAAATAATAATGTAAAAAATATGTATATATACAAATAAAAAGGACTGAAATAAAATGGTTAATAATAAATAAAAGTATAGGAAATAATAAAATATCAAACAAAATAATAACAATAAAAAATGACTTAAATGAAAGCATAAGAAACTATAAAAAATAAATCAAAACTAAAAATGAGCTAAATAAAAGTGCAAAAACACGAGTAACAAAAAAAAGACTTAAATAAAAGTGTAACAAATAATAAAAATAAAAATGACTTCAATGAGACATACAGAAAATAAATACAAATTAAAACACAACTTAAATAAGCACACCAAATTTAAACAACTTAAATAATAATGTACAAAAATGTACACAAAAATTACTTAAATAAAAGTCGACAAAAATAATAACCAATATAATGAAATAAAAGTGTAGAAACACTAATAAAAAGAGAAAACAAATACTTAAATGTTTTAAAAATAATAAAAAATGAAAATGATTTCAATAGAACAATAAGAAATACAAAAATAAATAAAAATGAAATAAATTATAGTGTAAAAAAATGCTGCTGGAAATCATTTTCCCTCCTTTTTACCTAATTTTTACAATTTTTTATAGAACATATTTCATGTTGACTGTTGGATCTTGGTAAACGTTCTCCAATTTTAGATAAACATTTGCAATAAAAGTGAGAAGCTGAGCCCTCTCCTTCTCTCTTCAACTGCCATTGTGCACTCGCCACACAATCCAGTCTACGGTGTGTTCAAGGACTACCAAACAATGTGTGAAATATCAACGCTTGAGGAAAAAAACCTTGAAGCATAAAGACATAAAAATATGTTGTACACTATCGCATGTTTCTGTTATTACCCACTTACTAGCGTGAGTGAGATGCAATGATTTCTGCCTTTTTTTTTTTGAGAGAATAACATTTTTGACCAAAAACCAGTGAATATGCAGGGCCCTGCAAGCTGAATGATGAGTGTGCTGCATAAGTAAGTCTATAAGCTGAGAAAAAATGAATAGCCGCCTCAAGGCCGAGCTTGTGTGGCGACTGCAAATGAATAAGTGATGGCACTTTCACATTAATGCATGGCTGTCAGTGCTCACTCAAGCATACACAATGCTTTTCAAATGCCACAGCCTTGCAAATATACACTTTCACCATGAGAACATGCACTATTTTATATCTCTATTATGAGGACACCATAAGCCATGTTGTCTTAACTGGTTCATTTGAAATAGAATTTTCTTTTGCAGAAGTCAATGATTGACAGTCCAGCCAAAGCCCATAATGCATGGATCTCCCAGGTAATATCCTGGACCATAACCGTCATTGTTTTATGCTGACATTTTGGTCTTATTTTCTAACTGTACTGTTCAGGTGCCATCTGAAAAGATCCTGCAGGCGGGAAAGATTATCCGGAACGCCATCCTCTCCACAGCCCCGCACATGATCCGAGATAGGAAGTACCATCTGAAGACATACAGGTTCGTTCATTCAACACACACTTGATAAATAATTACCTGTCACAAACACGCAAACTGAGGCTACAGGAACACCTTACCTACACAAAAGGCCTACAGCTTGTACCTGGGCATGCCCATATAAGGAAGTCACAGTGTTAGAAACTCTCTCTGAAACAGAGCGTCAGGACCATCCCAAACGTACATTGTAGTAATGATGTTGTACAGCAGGGGTCTCAAACTCAATTTACCTGGGGGCCACTGGAGCTAGGGTCTGGGCGAGGCTGGGGCGCATCAGGTTTTCAAAAAAAAAACCGCATTTATTAAAAACAGAAAAATATACAAACTTTTTCAGTGCTTTGGTTCCGATTTTCTACAATAAAAGCTCTGATAAAACATTCCACTGTTCTCAAATATCTTCATTTTTATTTTTCTGCACAAAATAAGATGAAAAATAAATAAACAAATCAAGAATAAAGAAAATCAATCAGTAATAAATAAATATAATAATAATAATAATAAAACGGCAAATAATAAAAACCTAAGAAACCACATATAGTTGGTGGGTAGACAAATTATTTTTTTTCAGATTAAAATGAACAAAGCATTATTAGAGCCCTGTAGACATGACAAAACACGACTATAGTCACATTTATACTCTTTTTATTTACAACATATTGCGCAACTGCAGGGTCTTGAGACACATGCTAACTTGCAAACTAGAGAGCTAGCGACCTAAACGGTAGCCTTCAAGTTATTTCCTTTAAACTTAAATAGCCAAAAACTTACCACTTCCACACGGATAGGGAGGATAACTATTAACAGTTATTTAACCTTTAACATGAACATTAATCAAAAGTAATAATTTTTTCTGGGTACATGATACCATACAGCATCCATATCAAACTTGCGTGGGCCGCACTAACATTAAACTTTCATATCAAGGCGGGGGCCTAAACTAGTGTCCTGCGGGCCACATGTTTGAGTCCCCTGTTGTACAGTATCTCTGTGTGGAGCATCACAGCCTGAGAGCAGAGCGCAGGCTTTCATTGGTGGGAACTGATGTGTTTTCCCAGGCAGTGTTGTGTGGGAACGGAGCTGGTGGACTGGCAGATGCAGCAGAACTCGTGCGTGCACTCTCGCCTACAAGCGGTGGGCATGTGGCAGGCGCTGCTGGAGGAAGGCGTCCTCAACCACGGTGAGACATCATCTTCACGTATGGTTGAAAATGCAAATTGCTGCGTCTCATGGCTCGTTGGATTTGACCCAGTGGACCGGGAGCCGAGCTTCCAAGACAAGTACCTTTTCTACCGCTTCCTGGATGATGATGATGATGATGATGAGGAGGCGGGGGCACCCTCGTTACTCAGGGAGGAGCAGAGCAAGGAGAGCCAAGAGGAGCTGCAGGACACCCTGATGCTCCTCATGCAGATGGGGCCTGACGCATACATGAGGATGATCCTGAGGAAAGAGTAAGCAGAATCAGAAATAGTTTTATTGCCAAGTATGATCATACACATACTATAGGAATTTGTTGTGGTGAAGTTCCACACACATCTATTAAAAATGAAAACACAAAATATAACAGTATAAATATATATATATACACAATCTGTTTTTTTTTTTTCCAGAAACACAGTCTGATTATTTTTTTTAGAAAAAGTCCATACTGAACGTTCATGTAATGGACCTGTCTACAGGTCATGGTGGATCCCTGCATATTCCAGATTCGCAGCCGGGCAATAGCCCGGATTTTTATTTTAAAAAAACGCTTTGCTTCCCATAATTTATTTTATTTCAATATCATGATTTTCATTTTATTTAAAATGTTTCCTTTATTATTTATTATTTATTATTTATTATTTTTTAAATTTTTTTATTTTTTTATTTATTTTTTATTTTTTATTTTTTATTTTTTATTTTTTATTTTTTATTTTTTATTTTTTATTTTTTATTTTTTATTTTTTATTTTTTATTTTTTATTTTTTATTTTTTATTTTTTATTTTTTATTTTTTATTTTTTATTTTTTATTTTTTATTTTTTATTTTTTATTTTTTATTTTTTATTTTTTATGTATGTTAATTAAGTATGTGGTAATATGGGTAAAATTATGCACTTATAACATTTTTTTGTCAAGTGCTGAGATTTCGCACCGTGCTTGGCAGTCCTTGAATGCACCACAGTTGTGTGTGCCGGGACTGGCAACGTTATTCTTCATTAGTACGGTGTTGTGGATCTCAAGCTGGCAGGATATTTTGGAAGGGGAGGTGCAAGTTGTATGTCAAAAATAGACATTTTTATGGACTTTTATCAAGTCAAGTCAAGTCAAGTTTATTTATATAGCCCTTAATCACAAAAGAGCCTCAAAGGGCTTAACAAGCAGGCAACAGAAGAAGACAGACAATAGACGACAAACGACATCCCCTGATCTGAACCCCCATCAGGGCAAGGAAAAACTCAAAACCCATTAGGGAAAAAGAAACCTTGAGAAGGGACCGCAGATGGGGGAATCCCCCTTCGAGGATGACCAGGCTGCAATGGATGTGGAGAGGTTAACATGTGACAGTTAAATATAAACATAGAGTATAATAGTCCAGGTCCAAGATGTGATGCCATTAGGACAGTTGGGCAGCCACGGGTCTTGAGATGATCACTATCCCTCTGCTGCAGCGCCTCCAAGGTAGGCCACGACCGATGTCCAGTTTCGTCAAGGCAAACTTCCAAAACAGCCTCTCCTGGACCCCCCCCCCTCAGCCGGGGGGGGCGGTATGGGAGAGAGAAGGAGCGGCAGTCAAAACAGGCAGGGAATATTTTTAACTAAACGCTAAAGTATAGAAATGAGTCTTAAGTCGGGACTTGAACATTTCTACTGAGGTAGCAGCTCTAATATTAACAGGTAGATCATTCCACAACGTTGGGGCCCGAATGGAAAAGGCTCTAGAGCCCGCATACTTCTTTCTGGCTCTCGGGATAGTCAAAAGACCGGCGTGTTGTGAGCGTAGGTTTCTAGACGGAGCATAGGGTACAATTAGGTCCACCAGATAACAAGGTGCCAACCCGTGTAATATTTTGTAAACCAGAAGCAGTACCTTAAAGTCACATCTTAAATGAACTGGGAGCCAGTGCAGGTTGGCTAGTATTGGTGAAATATGGTCACACTTACGTGTCCTTGTAAGAAGTCGCGCTGCAGCATTTTGTACTAACTGCAAGCTTTTGAGACTCGCCATTGGAAGACCAGAAAGCAGTACATTACAGTAGTCAAGGCGAGACGTGACAAATGCATGGACTAGGGTCTCTGCATCAGAGGTGGATAGAATAGGTCGTATCTTCGCAATATTGCGAAGATGAAAAAATGCTATTTTAGTAACATTCTTAATGTGTTTATGAAAGGATAGAGTCGGGTCCAATATCACACCCAGATTTTTCACAGAGTCACTTTGGGAAATTATGCTATTATCAAAACTCAGAGTGGTGTCCTTAAACAGGCGGCTCTGTTTAGCAGGGCCGATGATCACCATCTCAGTTTTATCAGAGTTCAGGAGTAAAAAGTTACAGGACATCCAATGTTTAATATCAATGAGGCAAGCCTCCAAATTAGAGCAGTCCCGCGGGTCAGTTAACTTTAGTGGGACATATAGCTGAGTGTCATCAGCATAAGAGTGAAAGCTAATCTTATGTTTGCGAATGATGTCGCCAAGCGGCAACATGTAAATGTTAAACAAAAGAGGGCCGAGCACTGAACCTTGTGGAACTCCACAAGTGACACCACAGAACTCTGAAGTCATATCATCACAAACGACACGATGCGTCCGATCCTTAAGGTAGGATCTAAACCAAGAGAGTACCGGACCAGTAACACCAATATATGTTTGAAGGCGTTCCAGTAGGATAGAGTGATTGACAGTGTCGAAAGCAGCACTGAGATCAAGTAATAACAATATTGTAGATGTGTCACAGTCCATAGAAAGAAGAAGATCATTCGTCACTTTTGCAAGGGCTGATTCAGTGGAATGGTTTCTCCTGAAACCAGACTGAAAAGGTTCAAAGAGATCACCCAAAGCCATGTGGTCATTGAGCTGTTGTGCTACAATTCTTTCAAGGATCTTGGACAGAAATGGGAGGTTAGACACCGGCCTATAGTGGGAAATACTCCCGGGGTCGAGGGTTGGTTTCTTCAGCAGGGGTCGAATCACTGCAGTCTTGAAAGCTGCAGGCACAGTGCCAGATGAGAGTGATAGATTAAATATATTTAAGAGTGAGGGGGCTAGAATTGGGAACAGTTCTTTAACAAGTTTCCCAGGAAGCGGGTCAAGCAGACATGTTGTCTGCTTTGCTGTACTGACAAGTTTTGTAAGCTCGTCCAGAGATACTTCCTCAAAGTAGGAGAAACTAGTGGGACAGAGGCTGGAAGTAGTCCCAGCAGCGATCATGGCGGTTGACATGTTAAGCCCGTCTGGCGGTAGGGAGTACTTTATTTCCTTCCTGATGAGCTCAACTTTATTTGCGAAGAATCGCAAGAACTCATCGGCTGAGAAGGGGGAACTACTAGGAGAGGTCCTCTTCTGGGTTAGCAGTGCCACTGTGTCGAATAAGTATTTAGGGTTATTTTTATGGAGGTCAATTAGTCTAGAGAAATAGTTGTTTTTTGCCGCAACAAGAGCCTGTTTATATTTAGTCAGACTATCCCCCCATGCCTGTCGGAAGACCTCAAGTTTAGTTGCACGCCATCTGCGCTCCAATCTCCGACAAAATTGTTTCAGCCTTCGAGTTTCAGCTGTAAACCAAGGAGTAAGTCTTTTGACATGACACTTAAATCTCAAAGGTGCAACAGTATCAAGAGCTTTACATAACACCTTGTTGAAATCATTTGTAAGGTTGTCTATAGGACCCTTATAGGAAGGGAAAGAGGATACCACTGAGGGCAGTAACTCAGCAAGTGCAGTAGCAGTCGAAGAACTAATATTACGACTGCTAGAGCACTGGTTCCGGTCCAAGCGGTGGGATTGGGTCAAGATTTCAAATGTTATAAAATAATGGTCAGACACAGTGGTTACGTAAGGGAGGACTGTTACGTTGGAGGTCCTAATACCTCGAATTAAAACCAGATCCAGGGTATTACCACTGATATGGGTTGGCTCATTAATTAATTGAACAAAATCAAAGGTATCGATTATTGTCTGAAAAGCCACACTAAGGGACTCTTCAGGAGAATTGACATGGATATTGAAATCACCCATGAGTACAATATTGTCTGCGTGGGTTACCAGGTCTGCAATAAATTCAGAAAATTCATCCAAGAAGCCCGAGTACGGACCAGGAGGACGATAGAGAAGTGCTAGATAAAATGGTAATGATGCGGTCGATCGCAAAACGAGGACCTCAAAAGTTTTAATTTCAGATTTTGACCAAGTGCTGAGGTTAAGAGCAGATTCATGGATGAGAGCAACACCCCCACCTTTCCTATTAGGACGTGAGACCTGAGAACTCAAAAAATTAGGTGGAGACGCCTCATTAAGGGATATAAATTCGTTTGGTTTTAACCAGGTCTCGCAAAGACCCATTATGTTGAGATTATGATCTCTTATCAGATCATTAATGAGCACAGCCTTTGAGGAGAGCGATCTAATATTCATAAGACCAATTTTCGTAAAGGTTGGCTGACTGAGGCTGTTCACTCCCAAAGAATTGATAGTAGTAATATTAACAAGATTGCTCCGTCTAGAACCCATGCCATATTTTGACTTGTTGTACACACGATAAGAAGTCAAGACCATAGGGGTCTGATAGTTGTTTGTTGAATCATCACTAGTACAAGAGGGAGGTTCAAGTTTATCACGAGGCCCTACCTCAGTAGAAGGCAAGACAGACTGTGGTGCATTTATGGGTTGTGAATCTGTATGCATAGTATGTTGCTTTATTCTACAGAAAGGGCTATGTGTACTGTTCAAGTCCGGCATAGCGCCAGTTAACCATAACCTTACAGACTCCACACCCGTTCTAACAGGCTCGCTAATCACCTGTCCCCCGGCTTGTTCTAGTGCAGGAAGTCATGTGGGACTTAAACAGTAATCTATATTTCTGGAAAGGGTAAGAGCACCTTCCCTATTAGGGTGAAGGCCATCTCTACCAAACAGTCGGGGGTTCCTCCAGAAGGAAGGCCAGTTATCTACAAACTGAAATCCCTGTTCATTACAGAAGCCAGCCAGCCACCGGTTTAGCGAGAATAATCTACTAAACCTCTCATCATTGCCTCTCGCAGGCAAGGGACCAGAGACAACTACTCGATGCCGACACATCTTTCTGGCGAGATTACAAGTCCTTGCTATGTTCCTTTTTGTAATCTCTGATTGCCTCATCATAGTGTCATTGGAGCCGACGTGTATCACTATATCAGAGAAACTAGTGTTATTTGCTTTATGTTGGTGTTTGGACCTGTTGCGAGTCAGCTCCCTAAGGCTAGCTTCAATATCGGGTGCTCTGGCCCCAGGAATACACATTACGGTGGCTGGGTTCTTGAGCTTAATGTTACGGGTGATGGAGTCACCTATAACTAATGTGCGGGAGCCAGTAGACTGTGACATAGTGGGGCTTTCTAAGGGAGTGTAACTGTTATGCGTCTGAATTGGCTCACCGCGGTTAGCCGGCCGCTTAGGGCTAATGCTAACCAGACTAGTAGGTTGGCTACAACCTACGCTATCCGGTGTGCCCGCCACATCTATCGTTACGAAATTACTCTGCTCTAGTTGGCGGACACGTTCCTCCAGCAGGGAAAGCCTCTCAAGGAGGAGGGACTTTTATGGACTTCTTTATGGACTGTTTTTCCCCATTCACTGATACAGCTACAATCTTCTGTGTTGATGTGTGTTACTCTAACATACAGCCCAGCCGAGAGGACAGAAGAAGAGTTGGAGATCATTTATGAGGAGCTGCTTCACATCAAGGCCTTAGCTCACCTTTCCACTACGGTGAGTCCTTGGTGACCACTTGTCTGCCTGATGATTTCCTTATTTTATATTTGTGGTAAAATGATATTAGCAACACCAAGAATAAATGTAAACATTCATTTGAAATGTCTGCAGGTCAAGAGAGAACTGATGGGGGTGCTCATATTCGAGTCCCATGCCAACGCGGGAACAGTGTGTAAGTCAAGTCATGTGATACCGTTTAGTCCCAGACACAGGTGGTCCTCGAGTGAATTAAAAACATAAAGTTAGTCGTACAAACAAGACTTGGAGAACTCATTCATTAGAATGAGGAAACACAGCTGCTTGACTTATTAGTAGACTTTTTACCCTTCATTGGGTCTCCAAGTGGCGGTGCGCCAAAGAAAAGGAAAGCCATAGCCGTGGAACTGAAAATGATCATCGTATTTTACAACTATTTCAACTTTCACTTTTCTTCTCATAATTATGACCTCATACCCATAAAATTTGGACTATATTTCCATAATATATATATTTTAAAACTTAATCCCCAATGTAGTTTACCAAAATTACAACTTTATTTTTCTTGGTTGTTTTTTCTTCAATATTTCAACATTGTGCGAATAAAACAACATTATTTTATGAGTTAATTTCATATAATTAAGTCTTTTTTTGTTAATATTATAACTTTACTGTTATAATATCATGAAAAATCATTTTTTTTAAATCTTTAAAAAAATATTACATTAGTTTTCTTATATTTGAATCCTTGTAAAAGAACAATTTACTTTTCTCGTCTGTTCTCAATCTGCTCCTTTTAATATTATGACTTTGTAGTCATTATATTAACATTTTAATAGAATATTTTGTTTCAATTATGTTCTGAGAATAAGGCTTTTTTCTTCTTATTTTTTTTTTTTTCCCAACAATTTCAACTTTATTTTTGTAAAATTTATTTTTGGAAAATTATGACTTTATTTTGACTAATATTATAACATTTTCCGTAACCTCATTTTACCAAAAATTGCAACTTAGTCATTTGTGTTGTTATTTTTCTTTAGTAAAAAAACAAAAAAGCATATTTTTTGGGGAAGTCTTTAAACTTTATGCAACCAAAATGACAAATCCTGTTATTTTAATGTTTTCTCTTAATATTATGACTTTATTCTTGTAAAATTACTGCTAATATTTAATTATTTCCAGTTTTATTGTTATAATAAATATATTTTTTAGAATATGCCACGTGCCAATAAAGAAACAGTTCCTGCCACAAATGAAGCTCTGCTTCCATGACAGCGCCTTGTTAACGCAGTAAATGAATTGATTGATTAATTGACACCTTCCTGTGTCTTTGCCAGTGTTCAGTCAAGGCGAGGAGGGGGCGTCCTGGTACATTATCCTAAAGGGCTCCGTCAACGTGGTCATCTATGGGAAAGTTGGTCTATTATCACCTTATGTCATGTTACGTTGTGTCATGGCTGCTCAGCTGACGGCCGCCCTGTGCTGAGCAGGGTGTCGTCTGCACACTGCACGAGGGGGACGACTTCGGGAAACTGGCTCTCGTCAATGACGCCCCCCGGGCGGCCTCCATTGTCCTGAGAGAGGACAACTGTCACTTCCTGAGAGTGGACAAGGAGGACTTCAACAGGATTTTAAGGGTTTGGAGTTTGACCTTTTCCACTATTGCCCTCTGCTGGTCGAAAGCTGCTAATGCATCTATGAAATCCATATTTTTATTGTAAAGGATGTGGAGGCGAACACGGTGCGTCTTAAGGAACACGGTCAGGATGTCCTGGTTTTGGAGAAAAGCCTCAGCAGCAGCCGAGCATCCACCCAGGGAGCTTCATCCTCCCATCACAAGTACTGCTATCATAGTATTACTACCTACTATCATACTAACAACTACTGTATTTCACATCATTCATCATTATTAGTGAGTATTATCCTGGTGGGTGGGGCTACACTAACACAGGGGTGTCCAAAGTGCCGACGGGGAGCACATTTGTGGCCCACAGCTGTTTTTTAATTGTTCATTAATGAATTAAACAATAACTATGGAACAAGAAACTAAAGAAAGAAAAAAAACTAAAGAGAAAAAAAACAACAGCAAAAAAAGGAAAAATCAGCAGTATTTTTACAAGTATAAAGTCAAAATATTAAGAGAAAAAAAGCTGGAGTTTAACAAGAAAAAGTCCGAATTTTATGATTTTATGCAATGTCATTTAATAGAATAGTAATTAAAAATAATGTGTGTTAATATGTATAATATTGAAGTTAATACATTAATGACGTGTTAACAGAACTTTCCTTTAATGGTAATTTTTTTGACGCGCGATTAACGTGCCTCAAGTTTGACCCTTGGCCCACACCGTAGTTCGATTCAACTGTGTAGCCCCCAAGCTGGAACAAATATCCAGTCTCAAAGTTACATCCTTTCATTTTTCACTATTATATACTTTATATATATAATATAATATTATATATATATATATATATTATATATGGACACCCCTTCTTCTCATGGCAGCAGATTCCAGGAAGAATCATCTACTGTTTCTATACAGGATTCATATTTATTGTTGATTTCTTTTTGTGTCAAAACTTGATTTCTTATTGGCTTGCATTGTCGTTATACCGATTATCCTCATTAAGGTTGCAGGTGTATGCTGGAGCCTATCCCGCATTATGGTTGTCTCGAACACAGTTAGCACGTCTTGTTTTGTGTTGTTGTGGTTTCTTGATGCCGTTTTGTTGGTGTGTGTGTGTGTGTGTGTGTAGGTACAAGGTAATGTCGGGGACGCCAGAGAAGATTTTGGAGCACCTGCTTGAGATGATGCGAATGGATTGTCAAGGTTCAGAATCAGGTACTATTCTGTTGATGTGGCTTATTTGAGAATATATTGTAAAAAAACAAAACATCCCTTGACTGTAGATGAGTGAATCTTCCATGGTCCAAACAGATGACAGCATTTTGGTCAGGTGACCAAAATAGCACTAAATGAAGACATTCATTCATTCATTCATTTTCTACCGCTTATCCTCACGAGGGTCGCCGCCATGCTGGAGCCTATCCCAGCTGTCTTCGGGCGAGAGGCGGGGTACACCCTGGACTGGTGGCCAGCCAATCACAGGGCACATATAGACAAACAACCATTCACACTCACATTCATACCTATGGACAATTTGGAGTCGCCAATTAACCTAGCATGTTTTTGGAATGTGGGAGGAAACCGGAGTACCCGGAGAAAACCCACGCATGCACGGGGAGAACATGGAAACTCCACATGGAGATGGCCGAGGGTGGGATTGAACCCTGGTCTCCCTTAGCTGTGAGGTCTGCGCGCGAAACCACTAGACCGCCGTGCCGCCCTATTTGAGAATATATTGTCAAAAAAAAAAAGCATCCCGTGACTGTAGATGAGTGAATCTTCCATGGTCCAAACAGATGACAGGATTTTGGTCAGGTGACCAAAATGGCAATAAACGAAGACATTCATTCATTCATTCATTTTCTACCACTTATCCTTCCAAGGGTCGCGGCCGTGCTGGAGCCTATCCCAGCTGTCTTCGGGCGAGAGGCGGGGTACACCCTGGACTGGTGGCCAGCCAATCACAGGGCACATATAGACAAACAACCATTCACACTCACATTCATACCTATGGACAATTTGGAGTCGCCAATTAACCTAGCATGGTTTTAGAATGTGGGAGGAAACTAAATGAAGATATTGGGGTAATAAAAAATAACTCTAAGGGACATTAGACTGCAATGAAATTTTTATTAACGTCCTCCATTACCTTTATTAAATCCTGTCTGTAGACACGATGATTGCGACCAGAAATTCGAAGTGGAGCTTGTGCATGAAATAGGTGACGGAATGGCAAAATTCATAATTGAGGTGGTAGATTTCAATGTACTTCTTTGGGAAATACCACACGCAAACCAAAAACAACAATGATCAAATGACAGAAAGTTCACAGAAGCCCATGCACACGTCTTTGAAAGACATTCTTATCGCTGTAATTAGTCGGGAATAAGAAGGCTGCAACATCGTTCAACAGCTATCTCCTGCTGACATGAATCCAGATGACTTCAGAAAGCACACACATGGTGGTGTGGATATGATCAACATCATGATCAAATCTTCTGGTTTCCCCCTTCCATACCAGGATGACTATTTGATGTTCTTTTTGTCCGTCTGTGTTCCAGATGCATCTTTAGATGACTTTGTGCTCACGCACTGTGTCTTCATGCCCAACGCTCAACTATGTCCGGCGTTAATGGCTCAATATCCTTTAGTCCGGCTTCTGAAATTCCATCATTCTATCATCTTCTACATCCTTTCGTTGACCCTTTACTGCTGCCCACCTACCATGCCCAGGCCTCGCAGGGCTCAGAGCAGGAGAAGCTGGACTACACGCTCAACAACAAGCGGCGTGTGATCCGTCTGGTCATGCAGTGGGCTGCCCTGCATGGAGACCAACTGCAGGAGGAGGACGTCTCAGTGGCCTTCCTGGAGGTCAGCCACAGGCCCACAGTGATGGGGAGAATAGAATTTATTAGCTGTATAGGTTACTGTACACCAGTCGTGTTCCTAGACTGGGATGTACAGTTAGTGGAGTTTTAGTAAGTCGCAACTTTATTTATTATTTATTTATATTATTCCCGTAATATTTTGACTTTATTGTCATAACGTATCTTTTCCCCTCAATCTATTTTTCATATTAAATAACATTGTTAAATGTAAATGTCATGCTAGTATATTATTTTTAATATTACAATATATATTTTATAATATTACGAGTTAATTCTCTTAAAATTGCAACTTTTTTCTCTCTTGAATGCGACTTTTTCTTTTAAGATTTTGAGATTTTATTCTCGGAAAGTTACAGCTGTATTCCAACTATTTTATATTTGTTCTTATATTTATATAATATTATATATTATATATAATATATTATATATATTATCATATATATTATATATTTATAATATATATATTTATAATATATTATAATTTAATATTATATAATATTATTATAATATTATATATTTATAAATATTATATATTTATATTATATAGTATATTCTTATATTTTTTTCTACATTTTTTTGGTGTAAGATATGACTATTGTGTAATTTTTTTGGAGTTGATTCAGTGTTTATTCATCAACCAAATTTTACTAAACTTAAAAAAACTGTTACATGTTTTTAATTTAATTTAAATTTTATTCTCGGAAAATTTTTTGTCATTTTTGCTGGAGATTTTTAAAATTTTCTAACTACTTCAACTTTCTTTTTGTAAATGTTGTAGTAATATGAGGCTCCAAATGGCCCCCGGGCCACACTTTGCACATCCATGTTGTAGACCATTTGTTATTAGTGCCATTTGTTGATCTACTTGTGTGTTTTTTTCTTTTTCAGGACTTTCTGATGGCTGTGTCTAATGATGCTAAACCACTGCCACCTCTAAATGAGCAGCTAACGGAGCTGGAAAAACTTGTCAAGTACAAGTATGTTTTATCATACCATAAAATTCATCGTAGCAAATTCTCAGGCGCTTGATGAGTATTTTTTTCCCAACCTTTCAGCACAGACGATGCGTCACACAGAAAGGTACATCTCCACCAGGAGCCTTGAGTCTGACTTGAAATGACGGGTGTTGCATTCCTGGTAATCTGTGGATCCCCCCCCCCCCAGCACAAAGTCCTACTGCGGCAGTTCAGCACGGGAGAAGACAAGCTCCACAAGTGTCAGCCTATCAAGAGCGATGATGAAAGTGAGTCCAGGTTACACCTCACATGTGACTCACAATACGTGACTATTCCTGGTTCTCCGTCAGTTCTATTCAAAGTGTTCTGCTGTGACCACACCTACATCACCATCCGGGCTCCTGTGGCCGCTTCGGTCAGGGACGTCATGGACGCCGTGGCAGACAAGCTGGGCTCGGCGGACGATCTTCTCCTGGTCAGTCTCAGCTCGGCAGGAGGTGAGAACACTCAGCACGTGTATGTCCTGTTTGGACAATGAATGACGGCAAACCGGGGGTGCCCAAAGTGGGGCCTGGGGGACATGTCCAATATCAAAGTGGCCCCCTTTGATATAATAAGAGTAAGAGTCAGATTAAGATTAAGAGTAAGATGAAGAGTAAGATGAAGAGTAAGATGAAGAGTAAGATGAAGATGAAGAATAAGGGTAAGAGTAAAGAGTAAAGAGTAGTAAGGAGTAGTAAGGAGTAGTAAGGAGTAGTTAAGAGTAGTTAAGAGTAGTAAAGAGTAGTAAAGAGTTAACTCTTAAGAGTAAAGAGTACAGAGTACAGAGTAAAGAGTAAAGAGTACAGAGTACTTGCCTTCCATGAGGACGTAATGTTTTGGTCAAGTAGTTTTTAAAATAAATTAGAGTTAAGAGTAAAGAGTAGTAAAGAGTAGTAAAGAGTAGTAAAGAGTAGTAAAGAGCAGTAAAGAGCAGTAAAGAGCAGTAAAGAGCAGTAAAGAGTAGTAAAGAGTAGTAAAGAGTAGTAAAGAGCAGTAAAGAGCAGTAAAGAGCAGTAAAGAGTAGTAAAGAGCAGTAAAGAGTAGTAAAGAGTAGTAAAGAGTAGTAAAGAGTTAACTCTTAAGAGTAAAGAGTACAGAGTACAGAGTACAGAGTACAGAGTACTTGCCTTCCATGAGGACGTAATGTTTTGGTCAAGTAGTTTTTAAAATAAATTACCCGCAAAAAAATGTGACTTATACTCCAGTGCGACTTATGTATGTTTTTTTTCTACTTATTATGCATTTTTGGCTTTGTGAGACTTATACTCCGGAGCGACTTATAGTCCAGAAAATACAGTATATAAACCACATACGTACATAAAATGGCAGAATTGGAATTACGGGATAGAGTAAGCCTGTCTGAATAAATACGTTTTAAGCTGGGATTTGAAGGTGGGAACCCAGTCTGAAGTTTTTTATGTGTTCTGGGAGGGCATTCCAGAGGCGGGGGGGGGGGGGCTGAGCGACTGAAAGCTGTGGACCCCATGGGTGAGTCGGATGGATAAAGAGAACCTAAAAGTGCGGGTGGGAGTGTTTATGTGAAGGAGGTTGGCGAGGTGGTTTATGACCTTGAAGGTGAGGACCAGAATTTAAAAGGAAGCCAGTGGAGTTGTTGCAGGACAGGGGTTATATGACTCATGGAGGGGGTTCTGGTGATGATACGAGCGGCAGGGTTTTGAACCACGGCAGATAATTCAGTGATAAAATCAGTACTAGGCTTAGATGGACGGTAAACAGTGGCTATTATGGTTGGAGATGGTTCGCTCCAGCGTTCACTCAAACCGGAATTCCTTATGAAAAGTATTGTGCAAAGGCAAAAAGACACGTGGTCTAACCTCCTGTATGTCTTTGTGTTGGATGAGCAGATAAAGTCACGTTCAAACCCACGGATGTGTCCGTGTTCTCCTCTCTCACCATCAACGGACGTCTCTTCGCCTGCCGGAAGGATCAGCTGGATTCTTTGGTGCCTTTTGAATTTGTTGCCAACATTCCGTTGGATTTGACATCCCTGAAACACTTTTCTTTTTTTTCTCCTTTCTAGACCCCCGTGGCCGAGCAGGAGGGTCCGTCTGCCGGCTCCTTGTCCAGCTTTGAGTGGATGAGCTCCAAAGATGTTGCGTACCATTTGACTTTGTATGACTGGGAGCTTTTCAACTGCGTACACAAGGTTTGTGGGGATTATGGGAAGTAGTCACTACGTGTAACATGATTCCCGAGTCCTACTTTAAATATTTTCCCTGTACACAACTGTGCAATGTACACATATGAAGGAGGAAGATGACTAAAGTATTGTCTGTGTCTGCCAGTTGGAACTGATCTACCACATCTTTGGGAGACAACACTTGAAGAAAAGCACGGTCAACCTGGACCTGTTCCTGAGGAGGTTCAATGAAATTCAGTTCTGGGTGATCACCGAGGTCTGCCTGTGTCCTCAGCTCAGCAAACGTGTGCAGCTTCTCAAAAAGTTCATAAAAATTGCATCCCAGTAAGAACAATGTCCTTACTTTCTCGTCTAATTCATTATTCATTAAATAGTCAATGAAAACTAGAAAAATTTGCAAAAAAGTTGTATAAAGTCAAAATATTAAGATGAAAAATGTAATCAAATTGTTGTAAGTTTATGAAAATAACATATCTTATGTAACGTATCTCATGAGGAGAAATAATGCCATAATAATGTCATTTTAGTAACGTCAAGTTGAAATATTAAAGAAAAAGTCATAAGATGAGAAACAAAACAACAAATAAAGTTGGAATTTGGGGGAAATTAGCTTGTGGGAAAAATGCTTCAACAATAAAGTCAAAATATTATGGGAATAAAGTCATAAATACTAGAAACAAATGAAAAAACAGCTGTAAGTTTACTAGAATAAATCATATTCTAATGAAAAAAAAATTGTAATTTTGTATGAGAATAAGGTAATATTATGAGGAAAAATAGAATCATAGCAGCATATATTTTTTTATTGCTGTTGTTATGAAATATATAAATCCAAATCAATATGATTAATATATCATATAAAAGTTGTTATTGGAAAACTAATATTGCGGAAAAGTTTTCATGTTACGAGAATAAAGTCAAAATGTTGCATTGGTGTGAGGGAAAATAATATGGTTTTAGTAGAGCTGAAATATTAAAAGACAACTTAAATATGAAAAAGAAACCAAAACAAATTAATTTGGGGAAAAAGTCAGAATATTACAGAAATAAAGTCATAATATTAGAAAAAGAAAATTTACAAAGATTATTAAGAAGAAATTTATTATTTAAGTCACAAAAAGTCACAAGTACGAAATAAAAAGTCCAAATTATGGGATTAGTCCAAGGTATGACAGAAAGTGGAAATTCCAAGAATAAATGTAATAATTTAATAATATAATAATCTAAAAAAATCTAAAAAATAATAACCTCATAATTATGAGATAAAACGTTGAGATATTGTTGGCATTATGAGTTAAAACTGTTGAAATGATGGGATAAAAAAAATCTAAATTATCGTTTGTTTGCATCTCATAATTATGACTTTTTATCTTAGAATTTCAACTTTTTAATCAGATAATTTCAATTATTTTATTATTTAATAATAATATTATTCAATACTTATATTATTCAATATATATATCAATATTTATTGTATTATTCAATTATTTTTTATCTCATAAATATGACTTAGCATTGGGATATTTTTTTCTTTCAGTGGTGGAAAGGTGCTACCTTAGCAAAGAGTGATGTTGAAATCATAATTATGACTTTATATCTCATAATTCGGACTTTTTATCTTAGAATTTCAACTTTTTAATCAGATAATTTCAATTATTTTATTATTCAATAATAATATTATTCAATATTTATATTAATAAATATATATATATCATTATTTATTTTATTATTCAATTAATTTTATCTCATAAATATGACTTAGCATTGGGATATTTTTTTCTTTCAGTGGTGGAAAGGTGCTGCCTTAGCAAAGAGTGATGTTGAAATAATAATTAGCTTTTTCACCGATATGACAAAGCTGAGATGCATTTTTTCCTTAAATATATTAGTATATATTATATATAAGTTTTTAGCGTATCTATATGTGTACCTTGAAGTGTCAAAGTCGCGTCCTTTTTTGTAAGTTTTGCAACAAATGAATGATAAAACTGAGTTTTGGCCGTACTTCCTTCTGAATTTCTTGTTCCAAAGCTGCAAGGACCACAGGAATTTGAACGCCTGCTTCGCCATCGTCATGGGCCTGAGCCACCCGGCGGTGAGCAGGCTGAGTCAGACCTGGGAGGTCGGTTCTTCTTCAAGCGTTCATCTCCTGGCTCCATCTCAAAAATGATCTTT
The DNA here is from genome assembly GCF_030265055.1 of Doryrhamphus excisus. NCBI lineage: Eukaryota > Metazoa > Chordata > Actinopteri > Syngnathiformes > Syngnathidae > Doryrhamphus > Doryrhamphus excisus. The sequence continues at coordinate 3,752,076 of NC_080474.1, forward strand.
CTTCTGTGTTTTGTTTTGCCAGAAACTACCCGGCAAATTCAAGAAGTTCCATGGAGAATTTGAAAAGTTGATGGTAAGGTGATGTTGTCAAAGTATTTGTTCAAGTACGCTCTGTTGCCTGGCATCATGTGCCGCTTTGAAGACGGCGACGCTTTGAACAGGATCCGTCCAGGAACCATCGAGCGTACAGATTGACTGTCGCCAAGCTGGAGCCTCCCATCATCCCTTTCATGCCTCTGTTGATCAAAGGTCACGACCTTTTTCATACAAACACCACCTGATGCCGCCTGCTCTTTAAACGTCTTTTCCTCTCACTTCCTCTTTCTTTTTCTCCAGATATGACGTTCACTCACGAGGGAAACAAGACCTTTATCGACAATTTAGTCAATTTTGAGAAAATGGTAAGACTTTGCAGTAACAATGGATTCACCCATGCAGTGTTTGTGACCCCGCAAATTCACAGATATTATTAAAAAAACATCCAAATCCTGATCTCCTGACTTTGTGACCCTTAAAATAAACCCAGTGGGGTCCAAACTTGAAATCAAACTCGTATTTTTAACTTACTTTCTCATCTAATTCATTATTCATTAAATAGTCAATAATCACCTAATGTAAAATGATTTTTATTATGTTATTAGTACCATGCTCCCAAAGTGTTGCACAGCTCCGGTTGTGCTACGTGAGTGCATGTGTCCACAAGGTCTGCTATGGGAAGCTTTTAGTGTACTGAGCTTAATAGACCTGGGGTGTCCTGGCCTTTTTTTAAATTCTACAAATAGAATTTAGCAAGAGAACTAGAAAAAAATGCAAAATCAGAAGTCATTTTACAAGTATAAAGTCAAAATATTAAGATGAAAAAATGTAATCAAATTGTTGTAAGTTTATGAGAATAACATATCTTATGTAACGTATCTCATGAGGAGAAATAATGCCATAATAATGTCATTTTAGTAACGTCAAGTTGAAATATTAAAGAAAAAGTCATGAGATGAGAAACAAAACAACAAATAAAGTTGGAATTTGGGTGAAATTAGCTTGTGGGGGAAAATGCTTCAACAATAAGTTAAAATATTATGGGAATAAAGTCATAAATACTAGAAACAAATGAAAAAACAGCTGTAAGTTTACTAAAATAAATCATATTCTAAAGATAAAAAAGTTGTAATTTTGTATGAAAATAAGGTAATATTATGAGGAAAAATAGAATCATAGTTTTTATTGTTGTTACTAAATATATAAATCCAAATCAATATGATTAATATATCATATAAAAGTTGTTATTGGAAAACTAATTTATAAAAAAAACTAGTTTATAAAAAGGGTCAACATAGAGGCCTCTTGTTTCCAAAACAAGTCTTCCACATGCTGAGCACCTGATTCAAATAGTCTTAGGTGTCTAGGCATGTGAGTCTGCCCGTCATGGTCTCTGTCCCTCACAGGAGCAGGAGATCAGCCCTCAATTATCAATTACCAATTATCAATTATCCATCCAAGTCCCCGGTGTGTGTGAGTGACAGGAAGAAAAGCTCAGACCCATTACTCATTGACTTGCATGTACTCTGGGAATGAGATTACTCATCTTTTCAGTTCAGTTTTGCAGCAGAAAAAAAGGTCTTTTGTTATTAATAATTATGGATTAATTAGGTTTTTTTGTCTTTGTTTCTTCCAGCGGATGATAGCCAATACACTGAAGATTGTCAGGAATTGCAGGAGCCAACCATTCAGTAAGTCACACAGCCAACAACCAAATAACATACAGTAAACACCTAATATCATCATAATATCATTATGTTCATTATATTCATTATATTCAATCAACTTTTCCACCCGTTCTGTTCTTCTGTTTTAATGTAATATTTTGCTCAATCAGTTCAATACAATTTTATTACAATACATTACAACATAAAAAAAATCCTTTCATAATAAACCTCCATGCTCCTGAAATGACATTATTTTTCCACATATCTTTTCTCGCAATATTTTTTACTTTACTCTTGGAATTTTTTTTCATTTCTGACAATTTCAGCTTATTTTTTTACAACATTTCATCTCATAATTTCATCTCATAATATTTGGACTTTAAGCCAGTAGTATTATACCCCCCCCAATTAATTTTCCAAAAATTCCAACTTTATTTTGTTTTGTTTCTGTTAATATTATCCTCTTAATATTAATATATCAATATTAATATGCACATATTAATATTATTATATTATATTAATATTAATATATTAATATAAAAAAATCCAACTTTATTTTGTTTCTGTTAATATTATTCTCTTAATATCAATATATCAATATTAATATTAAATGCACATATTAATATTATATTAATATTAATATGTCGATATTAATGTTAATATGCACATATTAATATTATTATATTAATATTAATATTGAGAGAATAATATTAACAGAAACAAACAAAATAAAGTTGGAATTTTATATTTTAATATTAATATTTTAATATTAATATTTAAATATTAAAATATTAATATTAAAATTTAGTCTTTCTATTCTATGCTAAAATGAAGTAATTTTCTGTCCGTTTCGTAATATTATGACATTTGTAAAATTTCCGCAGTTTTTTTCCATTTATGTTGTTTTTTTTTATTTTGCAACAATTTCAGCTTTCATGAAACAATGAAAGAAACACCCGTTTCCCCCCCATCAGGTCCGGAGTCTCCGCACACGAACAAGAACCACTCTGAGATGCGGCGTTACGTGCGTCACTTCAGCGTGATCGACAACCAAAAGACGCTGACCCAGCTCTCTCACGGACTAGAACCTCGCAGATCTTGATAGGAGTCAGGAAAGGAGGCAGGAGACAGGGAAGGAGATAGGATTCAGGAAGAAAAGAGACAATCACACAGAATGATGTGTCAATGTGTTTGCACATATTTCAGGCTTGACGGACTCGAA